>NC_046160.1:114673940-114973940 GCF_011064425.1 Rattus rattus | reverse complement strand
CCCCCCTCTCTCCCTTTCTTCTAAATAGGTTCTCTTGCAGCTTTATGGAATGGTGTCCGTAATCAGGTAGTCAGTAGGTCACATGCCTTTACCACAGCTTTGCTGAGTACACCAAGGTTCCAGGCAGCTGGGTGATGGTCATAACAGAACACTGAATGTATGAAATTTAAAGACGGCTGGGAAATGTGGACATGGTACACATGTCTGTAACCCTAGCAAGAGGATTAGAAGCTCAAGGTTATCCTCAGGTACATAGTGAGTTGAAACCAGTGGGGTTACATGAGACTGCCAAAAAATAAAAAATGGAAGAGAGAGAGGGAGGGGGAAGAAGGAGGAAGAGCAGGAGGGAGGGAGGGGAGGGAGGGAGGGGAGGGAGGAGGAGGAGGAGGGAGGGAGGAAAGGGAAGGAGGGAGGGAAGGAAGGAAGGAAGGGAAGGGAAGGGAAGGGAAGGGAAGGGGGAAGGAAGGGAAGGGAAGGAAGGAAAGGGAAGGGAAGGAAAGGGAGGAAGGGAAAATGTTGGAATTTGGCCAATCAGGCAAGTGGAGGGAACATCCGTGCCTAATGCAGCACTTCATGGGGCTGCACATGGTACTGAATAAAAGCAAATACTGCTGTGTTCCCCAGTAGTGATACCCTGGAGACTTCAACCCAGGTTGACTCATGCTTCCATTTTGTGGGTATAACGTACATGAAGCCTATTGCTCAAAGGCTGTGACATATGCAGTCAGTCTGAGGTTTTCTGTCCTTGGTTGTATTTCTTCAAACCTCTCCACTCACAGTACAGGAAAATCATGCTGCCTCTAAGGTGTTCTTACTTCTGATGGCATGGCAGAGGGCTGTGCTCACTCAAAAATGTGTGACCTCCCTAGGTAGGACACATAGCTCTGCAGGTAACAGTAAAACCTAATGGGTGACCTGGGTTCTATTCCTGGAATCTGTATTAAGTTAGGAGAGACCTACTCCACAAAGTTGTCCTCTGACACCATGCCTCGACACACACACACACACACACACACACACACACACACACACAAAACATATGCTAATTTTAGTAAATTTATAAGCCATATTCAACCATTGTCATTTGTGTATCACATGGTCTCAATGTCATGGGAACAGCAAAAACATAAAACATAAGCGTGTTGTCTAACTAACTTGGCACCATGATGTCATGACTACTATCCTAATATTCAGCAGATTCTTGTGATGGCTGCAGAAAATGGTGGTTCAGCCCATGACCATAGTGGTGACCCATCATGATGCTCTCGGGCCTTTTACTGAAAGAACAGAAGGTAGAAATGCTTGAATTCATTCAATTTGACCCAAAAGTGACTGGTATAGTTGGATCATTTGTGTGGTTCAGATTGACCTCTCTGCAAAGAAAACTAGAACCTACCAGTTATGAATACAGTCATGGAGGAAGTCCAGTCATGGAAACTTTTTCATGCTCAAATATCTTTGATAAATTTAACCAGTCATAGGACATTCACCAAGCCTTGTGCCTGAATGAAGCCAGGGGATTTTGATAAGGAGTTGTAAGCAGGGTCTGTAGCAGCTGCACATGAAGGAAAAGCAAAAGGTACCTGAATTCCCCTTCAAGTGACTGAAATACCTTCCTGAAGCAGCCAAGTTTATAGAGTGATAAGATTTATTTTGTTCACAGTTTTGATGATTTACACCCAAGATCAAGTAGCTTTATTTGTCTAGTGTAGGCTGCATATCGCCGTGGGAACAGACAGAGATGTGGCAAACCAGAAAGAGGGGTTTGTCCCACAATCCCCTTGGTGAACCTTCTCCCAAAGACTTAAGGACCTCCCACTATGCTCTACCACAGGCTGTGGGATGTTACCACAGATGCCTTTTGGGTGGGAACTGTCAACATTCAAACCACCAATGTCTCTGCTCCTAGTCGCCACAGTTCTCTGTATTTCAAAAACCAAAACATGGTTCTTGTGCCCGCAAGAGCTACAAAGTCTTAACGGTTGCAGCACCGCTCAATGCCCAAGTACATTGGCTCAATTTCGAGTCGAGGTAAACTGAGCTGATGCCCTGCAGAAGGTCAAAATGAGCAACACACTTCCAAGACACAGTGGTGGAGCAGGCACAGAAGAGTCCTACCTCTACCATGATAAAGAGAGAGAAAGGAAGTAAGAATTCCTCCAACACACAGACGAAAGCCAGTAGAGCGAGCACTGGATCTCAGGAAGTCTGGCTTCCAGGTCACACTGGGTAGGATGTGGCCCAAGGGCTTGGGCCATCCTGCCCCTATGTCTTTACTGCTTGAAGACTACACGGTTCCTCCCTGGGGCAGGTTTTGTACCCTGCCTCCAGCTTTCAGTAGTGGGCACCTGCTGTGCTGGTGCATCTACTTTTCTAGTTTCCAGGGCTTTCCCATCACACAGCACCGCTATCCCACCAATGACGCCCTGCTTTTTCAGCATATAACCCAAAACCTTCCATATTTTTTTCCTCCCCTGTGGTCTTATCTCCTGCTTGTCTGCAAAAGCAGCTTCACCCAGATGACACAATCTGTGGCCACGGAGTTGGTTGGAGATCTTTGGGGTTTTTTTTCCAGTTCAATGTGAATAAAGGAATCTGGGGCAGCCTTGGGTACACAGGTTGCCTTGGTCCCCTTTCTGTGGCACATGCCCAAGCCTGCTCATATGCCCCATCACTGCAGTCATGTGCACGCAACCTCAACTGCTCTGTTCTAAGACAAACTACCTACACCACTGCAGGAGTGCTGGGCACCCCCAGTGAGGGTCCCCCTCCAAGCAAAGATCCTGCTTTCTCTGCTCTGGGACAGAGAGATCAAAGTAGGATACAAAGAAAACTCTTAGCTCAGTGAAGGATGAAGTAGCTGTGTCCTCACATTCCCTCACCTGTGTTAAGGAAACAACGTGGGAATCAGAGGTGAACCTGAAAGCTAGGCGTTGGGCTGACAGTGTAGACCCCACTGAGACCCACTATGAAGTAGGGATAGAGGCAGGGCCTTCTGAGATCCTAGATAGAAACTGAATCAGAAATGAGAGGTGCAGCTTACACATCACGTCCTCTCCCAGAAGCCTGCTAAAATACTCTTTGCAAACCCAAAGGTGGACCCTAGCCAATGGCAAACGTGTAGACATTCTCATGACAAGACTGAGGCCCAGGTACCATCTGGAAGGCAGCTGCTCCATGGGGCTGGAGGGAACGGTTGCACCCCATAAGGAATAGTCCTGGCCTTGCCTCCTGTATCTCCATCTGGATATTCTCTTAGCCACTCTCCAATGAGGCTCCTTGGGATTATATCCAGAGGCCAAATCCAAAGACATTCCCTGTGTGAACATTCCTATTCTGATTATATCGCCAACCGCCTTTTTCCATGTAATTAATGCTGCAAACTCGGGGTGGGGCCAAGAGCCCAGCAGGGGGACAATTTTCTCAGAGAGGGGGACATGTGGGACACAGAGGGCAGAAGAGAAGTACGTGATACTGAGCATAAGCTTCCAGGATGGCCCTGAGTCTTACCTCCAGCACATGGAGAGACTGAAAGGATGTGTGGAGTAGAAAAAGAAGGAGGGAGAGGTCCAAACTTCATGGAGGCCATTGCTGTTGTATGCAAGGGACTTTCCAGAATGACCCATGGCCTCCTTGAGTAGCTCTCTGAGGTAGGCTGCAATGGCCACATTTCCAGATGAGTCACTCTGGCTGGTTACGCTGGACTAAGTCAGTTCAGGGTAGAACAACCAGGCCCTCGGGTCACACCATCACCTGACTGGGCTCACATGTAGCCCCAGGCTCTCCTTCCGCACAGAGGGTCCTGGGGCACATAAGGACCAAGTATCTTGTGCCCTCAGTACCTTATAAAGCCCCAGGATAAGAGAATAAGGAACAAGCTGGTACTGCACAGCTAGCCCACAAGCCTCCCACTGGCCCCAGCAACTCAGCTCAGTAAGTCCTTCGCCAGCCCCTTCCTTAGCTGACACCTGGGCACTATCAATCAGCGTCCCAAACTGGGTCGGCACCATCCGCACAAAAGGGGAAACAGGCATTCAGTGTAGTTCTTGTGGGGGCAGAACCAGGACACAAGAATAGCTTCTTTCCAGCACATAGCATGCAATGGGGGGACACTGGTGAGCATTGGTCAGGGCTGACCTGGTCCCTTGTTGAAGCGCCTCTTCAGCCTGGGCTAGCCTTAGGCCCTCTGCCTTCCTCTGGATACTTACCTCAGAAGATCTGTTTCAGGGAATCCCACTCTTTTTTTCCCCTACACTTGCTCTGCCTTTGGGGTTCTTATTCCCCGATGCTTTTGGAACCCAGGCCTAGCTATGGACCCAGAGTATGGCTTTGGGGTTTAATGGCCCTCAACTGCCTTAGAAAAGAAAGGATCCCTTTCAGGTGTAGATTTGCAAATCCAAATTCCAGAGCTCCATCTGAAGTCCTGGCTCCTCTGCTCTTGGGACTCCACCTTCCTGCCTAGGTGCTATCTGCCCTTAATCTCCTCATGGGAACTCCCACTCCCACGAGGAAGAGATGTGTTCATTAACTCTCCAGATAACCTGTGTGTCCCTCTGTTCCCTCCTCCACACTCCTTCTTATCTGGGTTCATAACCCCAAATTCCATCCCCATACCCCCAGCTACTGTTGAAGGTTAGGAGTTTACAAAACCTATCTCATCCTTCCCCCCCAACCCACCCCAACCTACCCCAACCCACTCTACCCCCCCCCGGCACTGCACCACCCCACCCAACCCCCAGAACTGCCCCAAGGTCACATCCTGGTGAAAGATCAATCTCTCCTTTAATTCTTCTTACTCTCTCTAACTACCTCATCTAAAACGAGATGTAGACAAGTTTAAGTATCTGTTGTCACCAAATGGCTGGTGTCAAAGTCCAAATCAGAGTCCAGATTTGTCCCCTCCTCATGCCCCCTACAATCATGTTTCTCTAGAGGGTCCTGATTCTCTTTGACTGACTTCAGGTGACCAGGGGGCAGTTGAGGTGTAGCTCTGAGCAGCACACACACACACACACACACACACACACACACACACTGTAAAATTTAAAAATGAAAACCAAAGTAATGAGTTAATGTAACTGAGCTCTCATTACCCGAGCTCTCATGAGGCTTCAGAGCATTCCTAGCCCAGTTGGGCACACAAATTTAGGAAACTAGTTGCTTTTACTTGCTGTCAATGGTTGGGGTGGTCCATAAGAGTTATCTTGGTCCTGATTTAGGGCTTTTGTACCCTTCTCTGTCTTACAGGACAATGCCACCCTCTTTCTATTGCAACTTTTTCTTGCTAGCCAGTCTATGTTGTGTGCTCCCTGGCTCCCAGACTAAAGGTTACCAAAAGAAAGGCGCCTCAAACCATGACAACAACAACCAGGAATTCCCCCATTGCCAGAAAATTACCCATACCATCACCGACATCTCCTTGTTCTTGCTCCAAAAGGCAATCCATTGGCCCAAACAAACCAACATTGTGTTCTCCCCGGTGAGCATTGTGGCTGCCTTCACAATGCTCTCCCTGGGAGCTAAGGGCAACACTCACCAACAAATCCTGAATGGGCTGAGGCTCAAACTCAGAGAGATGACTGAAAAGGAGATATACAAGTGCTTCCAACATTTCCTCCATACACTCTTCCAGCCAAACCAGCAGCTCCAGCTGACCATGGGCAGCAGCCTGTTCATCCAAAAGCATCTGAAGATGTTAGACAAGTTCAAAAGCGTGGTTACAGAGTCGTACCACTCGGAAGCCATTCCCATAGACTTCACGAACATTCAAGAGGCCATGATGCAGGTCAACAACCAAGTGGAGAGGCAAAGCTATGGTCATATAGTACAGGTGGTCAGGGAACTGCCACTAGACACAGTTCTGGCCTTGGTGAACTACATCTACTTTGAAGGTAAGGTAGGGCTTGCACTGGGAGGGCAACCATGGAGGTCAGAACCCTGGGGTTCAAGTTCTTGTTCTCAACCAAGAGGAAGTACTTGTCAAAGCAGACAGGCTGGGGAGAAGCCTGGTAGGCTCATAAATGATAATCATCTTGGGACAGTTGGGGTCATTATGGGTTCATTATGGGGTAAGAAATGATGATGAATAAGGTGTGTGTCGTGGATATCATGACTAGCCCCACCTTTGATGATGATGAAGTCACACAATGAGTTATATGACCATGCTTTGGGAATATGGCTATCATTAGCCATAAGTGAGAAGAGGTAGAATTTTACCTTGATTTACATGCTTATCTACACAAGCCTAGAACACATATGGAGGTCACACCACATACAACCTGTGGTTGTCAATTCCTCCCTTTTACTGTGGTTCTTACATACATCTAGGCTCCAGCGATCAAATTCACTTCATCGGGCATGAAGGCCCCTATTCCTCAACTACTTAATAAACATGGTATCCAAAAGAGAATAACAAAAAAATAAATCATTTTACTGTTTTGGATATAACCATCTCACCTTCCTAGTGAAAGCTAACCATTGCTCCCTGGTGATGGAAGAGCTAATAGTTACCCAGCGCAACTCACTCCTGGCCCCCAAAGCCTGACATCCTGTCTGAGAATATTTAGGTCATATTTAGGGGCTGGGAATCAAGGCCAAAGGTCTTCCCTCCATCATGGCACCCTTGTCCCTGGGCAGAGTCCTGCACAACTCTGCTGTGACAAAGTTGGATCTTGTTCACACCCCAGTCCCATCGTCTACTCCTTTCCAATAAGTTCAGTCCTTGAGGCTCTGCCTTCTCTGATGGTCTCAGTGGTGACACTCGTGCATAGCCAAGGAGACTCTGTCCTGTCATCTGCACATATTAGCTATCCCCTGAATACAGACTAGACGATTGTCTGAAAGGGGCAGGGATCTTTTGAAGTTTGACTGAGGAGCTTCCAATGTTCACTGAGAATCTCCAGGCGGAAGCAGAGTTGTACTTCAAGGATGGAGAGGTGGCTGGGCACATGGAAGGTCCTTAGTTCAGTTTCTACCACAAGCAAGTCTTAAGGAAACTCTCAATAAGGCCTAATATCCAAAAGAAAAAAAGCAGGGAGGGAGGAAGTTGCAAATTTTCCAATAATTAGTCCAATACATTCCCAATATTAGTATTCTATATTTTCTACAGCTCCAGGTGATCATCATAAAGTCCCTTGGGCAGACTTTTGTGGTAACATTCAGCA
Source organism: Rattus rattus (assembly GCF_011064425.1). Taxonomy (NCBI): domain Eukaryota; kingdom Metazoa; phylum Chordata; class Mammalia; order Rodentia; family Muridae; genus Rattus; species Rattus rattus. The sequence goes on along the minus strand of NC_046160.1, from coordinate 114,966,777 downwards.
TGCCATTTATACTTGATGAAGCTGAGGTTAAGAGGGTAGCATGTCAAAGGGGGCCAGGGGACCACTTGATCTGATACCACCACTCGCTGATAGCCTCTTTCCTCTCCTCAGGAATCCAGAACAGTGAAATTCAGGCTGAGCATATTATAAAAGATAAGTTCGGCCTGGACACAGGCGCTGTGCTTTTTGTGACCATGATCAACCGCTTGGGTAAATTTTACCTGCACAAGGATAAGAGTCTGTCCAGCTGGGTGCTGATACAGCACTATGTAGGGAATGCCATGGCCTTCTTCATCCTGCCAGACCTTGGGAAGATGCCGCAGCTGATCCAAAACCTGAGCTATGAGTACATCTTTAGCATTCAGAGGCACATTAATCCAAGGTGATTCCCCAGTACGTGGACCTATTCAGAACTGTTCTATCCTCTGAGGTCAGTCACCTCAGGACTAGCCACCATCCCAGCTATGGCAGGTGGACCCCATCCCTGGGTCACAGCTACTATTTAAGACCTAGAACCTCTTGAAAGCTGTGCTGACCAGGTTGTATAGCCCAGCAATACTCCCCATGAACTCTGTGGTCCTGGTGTTAGAAACTGCCTTCCCATCATGCACACTGTGCTTTCCAAATATGTACTGCTGGAGTATGTGAACGAAGATGGGCTTTGAGACAAAGACCCCAATTGGTACAATTTCCAGGACAGAGTGTTTATAAGGGATGTCAGTCTGAGAATGTTCATAGAAGACAGTTGTCCAGGGGACAGCAAAGAACTGCCACCAGCACATTGAAGAAGAAGAGTGCCAGGGAAAGGCTAATGGGGAAGTGGGAGGAATTTCCATAAGGTTCTTGGATACATGCAGTCCATTGGCCAGGAAACCCTAAGGCAGGAATAGACATTGGTAAATGTATTGTTGTTGGGCAAGCTTTCTGTCTAGAATACTTGTAATTGATGCAGTCTCAATGAAAATTATAGTCTGCTAAAAATTTGACCTGTGCCCCAGAGTATGAGGTGCTTGGGCCTTGGACTCTCCTTGAAAATTAACTTCTCTCAGAGAGTGAGTTCATCTGGGTATGTTGACTCTCACAGTGGACATAGGCAGAGCTTGGCTAAAAAGGCCAAGGGAAGGAAAGGTTAAGGGTAGACACGTGGGGCACATTTTTAGGAGGCTGTGTTCTTTTGTCACACTTGAGTGTGGTTTACCAGGTTTCCAAGAGCCAAATTGTCAGAGTGTGTTCTCTATCAGTGACCGCAGGCCCTGCTATCCTTTTCACCAGCCTGAGGCAAGTGTAGGTAGATGTGTCACTCTGCTGAGCACAGCCCTGCAGCCCTGAACCCCAGCAGAGAACAAAGGACGAGATGAGGCCAAGATTAGAACTAGTCACAGAGCTGAAGGACAGTTGGTTCCCAGGACTCCTTCAGTGGACAGGGTCACCCTGCTTTTCCCGTCTGAGTAGATGTCACTCCGTTGTATCAACTCCTGCTAACTCTCAGGAGCATTCCTAGCAACCAAGGAAGAGGTGAGGCATGGTTCCATCTGTGCACCTCGAATCTGTCAGGAGGACTTCTCAGAGGAGGTGGAACCTGAGGAGCTACTGCTGTGGTCCAAGACAACAAGCAGTAAATGAGAAAGAAAACACTCACAACATTGTGGGTCCCAGAAGAACAGGAAAGGTTATGAGACTTTGTTTTTCTCCCACTATGACAGGTTTGCCAACTTACGTTTCCCCAAATGTACCATCTCTGCCACCTATGACCTGATAGCAGTCATGAGGACGCTGGGCATCACCCAGGTCTTCAGCAACGAGGCTGACCTGTCAAAAATCACAACAGATGGTCCTGTGAAACTTTCTCAGGTGAGGCCACCTAACCAATGAGTAGCTCCAGATATCTAGAGGGCAGAAGGAAATGCAGAGGGCACAACTTGGGCATGAGGCTGAGGAAGGAGAAGGCACATGAGCAAGGTCTAGGTCTCAGGAGGTAGCTAGATAGGGTGGGGTTAAAGGTCAGAGCTGGGAGATGACTTCTCAGGCAGGTGGTACCATAGTTTTTCCCTGAGGTATTTAGCTAACAATCTTTGCCCAAGGCCTCTTACTGCTTGGGTCTTAGTTTGCTCATACTTATTGGAAGTCTTAGACTCAGTTACTTCAGAGAACATTCTAGAATCTTCCACAAAGTGACAAGTGAACCACAAAGTCCAATTTATGAGTAAGTTAATCAAGAAAGCCAACAGCTCCTGGAAAATCAGTAAACCCAAAACAAGAGTGGTTGAACATGAGCTGTAGATTTGGTGAGTTTGGACACTCTGAGGGTCATAGTCAGAGTCTCAAGAAGCTGAAAATGAAAAAGCAGGCCAAGTCAGGGAATATTCTGAGTGATCATGGAGAAGGGAGGTGATGGACAAGGTAAGACTGTCTAGGAGGAGATGGCCAAAGGAGGCCCTCCTTGAGTAAGGCTCCCCACATGAGTCTTGCTTCAGCCTAAAGTTTCTGATCTCTCTCTCTCTCTCTCTCTCTCTCTCTCTCTCTCTCTCTCTCTCTCTCTCTCTCTCTCTCTCTCTCCTCCCCCTAGGCTGTGCATAAAGCTGTGCTGGGAATTGAAACAAGAGAGAGAGAAGTCCCAGAAGTTCCATATATGTATGATTCTTTGTGGCCTAAAGTCCCCACTGTTTCGTTCAACAGGTCCTTCCTAGTCATCATCAAAGATGAAACCCTCAACCTTCCTTTGTTCATGGCCATAGTAAGACATCCCCCACTACACACAAAGAATTACACTTGAGCATTAGTCTTTCTACTCTCTACCAGGTTCTCGTCCTAGATGACTTCAAGCTCAGGACTACTATGAATTTTTCCAGGGAGGCTATTTCTAGTCACCCCAGATAAAGAAGGCAATGACAAACCCAAATAAAATAAATTTTTATCCAAGTCCTGCTTGGTGAGCGAAAGAGTGAAGGACTCCATTGGTCTTCTTTACAAGAGCATGAGTGTGTACATATTTACAGGAGTGTGGGTGACTTTTAGGAAACTGAATTTCTGGGTAGCATCACACATCCACATGGATGAGATGTCTGGAAAGCAGTGTGACTGATGTTCCTCACACGCCTTGTAAGCAGCTACACCAGTGAAGAGACGCCCATCTTGGCACTTATGCATTGCTTATCTCAACTCAGGAAAGGCCTGGTGAATCTTGTTTCCTGGGCCTCTGAGGTTCCTCTGCCTCCATGAGAAAGTGTTTCAATCTGGGGGAAGAAGCTACATAACATATGGCCCCTTCCTTGGCTTCCTCTTCCACCATCCCTGAGGCTTGGATGATATGGTCATTTTCTTGCATGTAGAGCTGAGCATTGGCATTATCAATTTGACTGGTGGTAACTTCATGTGGTAATCGCCATCCATTGCAAAAAGAAGCTTTCTTGACCTAGGCTACCAGTAGCAGTAATCCATGTGAATAAATACATACGTTTAGAATGCAAACTGACAAACATATTGCATGCATTTAACAACAACAACAAAAAAAATGACATCAACCTCCTATTGGGTCTCTTACCTTCCGAGCCACAGGTTTTTGTTGAGACCTACAACACCAAATAAGGGTTCTCTCCTGTGGAGCATAGTTGGCTCTACTCATCAACCATATAATTATTCCACCATATCTTAGTTACGTCCTACTGCTGTGATGATACGCCATGTCCAAGGCAACTTATAAAAGAAAGCATGTAATTGGGGGCTTGCTTACAGTTTCAGAGGGTTGGTCCATGATCATCATGGCTGGGAGCATGGCAGGAGGCAGGCAGGAGAAGGAGCTGAGAGTTTACATGTAATCCACAAATGGGGCAGAGGGAGACTGGGCCTGACATAGGCTTTTTGAAATCTCAAAACCCACCCCGCGATGACACAGTTCCTTATGCTGCTGTTTTACTGTCTCTTGGGTGCTTTTCTAATGCTGCATGGTACTCCAAGGTTAGCAGTCCATATAGAAATCTTTTACAATGGGTGAGAACAATCCTTGAATCCCTGAAGGTCCACTGTCATCCACCACAAGCCAGTGCCAATCGGTTCTGGGACTTGGCAGCTAAGGATCTGCTAAAAATAAAATGTAAAAACTAGGCTAAAGATATGACCCAACATCAACCAAAGAACATACACAGGGTGGACCAAGGCCTCCCCACATATATGTAGCAGATGTGCAGCTGTCTTCATGTGGGTCCCGAACAATTGGAGCAAGGGCTATCCCCAAAGCTGTTGACTGTACATGAGATATGTTCTTATAGCTGGGCTGACTTATCTGGCCTCAGTGGGAGAGAATGCACCTAACCTTGCAGAGGCTTGAAGGGCCAGAGTTGGGGGGGGGATACCTAGGGAAGCCCTCCACCTGCTCAGAGGAGATGGGGAGAGGAGATGGGGGAAGGGTTTTGGGAGGTGGTGACCAGGAGTGAGGCAGTGAATGGATTTAAAAAAAATTTTTTTGTAAAGATATTGGTAGTGTTTACTGGGTTCAACTACCTGTACTGGGAATGGTGATTCATACCCACAGCCGTGCCACTTGGGTGATAACTATAGGAAGGCGAGTTCAAAGTCACCTTCAGACTCCACAGAAAACTTTAGGTTCAAGGCCACCTTGAGATATATGACACATAACCGTACCTAATAAGGTTTTTAAAAAACCATGAAAATAGTGCCTGCCTTAGTCATTCTATTGAAAGAACAACATTCGATACAGATGCATGGATGGGAAACTGTCTCCCCAGATCAACTTAGTCCACAGGTTCATGGTTCTCCATGAGCCATCTAGACACTCATCCTGGCACACTGCCATGGGACACCTCACATTTTCTTGGGTTCAAGTCCCTAATGATTATGAAATAGAATGCAGCAGCAGGGAAGCTTGAATCACATACACAGGACGTTATAAAAATAGAACTTTGAGTTTCTAACATCATCACATAAAAATCCATACCAACCTAAATATGAAATTGTTTTTGCTTTCTTGGCCTGAAAAGAGACATAATAATAAACAGAGAGCTCATTAGGACTAAGATGTTTTATAATTCTTGAATGTGTGGATGAATGCTGTTCCTTGCTCCTTCTGCCAGCCTCATAGGCCCAATTCGCTTCTTGGTTTTCTGGCAACTGGATCCCTAATATAACAGGGATTCAGATGTTATTTGAATATGGATAACTGGGAAATTATTGGACAGGGCTCTACTGCTATTTTATGCTGTTTTACTTTATTGATAACTCTGGAAATGGGTTATTACACATCCTTTTCAGACTACATTCAAGACAGGTCAGAAACAAGCTTACAGTGACTATGTACTAGCAAAGACATAACTAGTTAGGAAGACATTTTAAATTAGCTTTTCTTAATCTGAATAGACCTCCACAACCTTGAAACTTCATCATTGTATAAAGAATAGTTTAAACCAGGTTCGAATCACATACACAGGATTTTGTAAAAATATAACTTTGCATTTTTAACATCACCACACAAAAATCTGTACCAACTTGAAAAATGAGATGGTTTTGCTTTCTCAGTCCAAAGGAGACATGATAGTAAGCAGAGAGCTCATTTGGGACTAAGGCATTTTACAATTATTGCTACAGACATACACCCAGTGACAGACTTCCTCCAGCCAGGAAGTTCCCCACTTCCCCCTAAATGGCGTCATATGAATTCATCCAGAGATCAGATCATAGATGAACTCAAAGCTCTCATGATCTAATCAGCTCTAGAAAAACCCCTCAGATGCACCACTAGCTGTCTGCACCTCACCAATTCCCTAGGGCTTTCAAAGTCCAATCAAGTTGAATCATCAGAACCAACCCACACAGCACATGCTCCAGCACTGTCTCTCTCCTTTATCTCAGAAGGAAGGAAAGGACCGTGAAAAGGTACGTTCACACTCAGGACAGCATGGCACACACGAGTTGAGATAAACCCCAAGCCACGTGTCCATGGATGAATGGACAGACAAGCAAAACGTAGGCAAGCCTACAGCAGGATATGGTCCGTTCATTTAAAAAGGCCAAGAACTGTGTCCTCACTGAGTGAGTGCAGAGTATGCTGTTACCAGATGACAGCCCCTGCAGCCTCAGGACCCTCGCACGCCTGCCAGGCATAGGATGGAAAAGGTGAGAGAGGCAGGATGTGCTGCTTATGTGCATGCTTTACGTCTGGATCTGGGTCTGGGTCTGTGGCCCTGTGTGTGTATTTTAACATGTGTATCTGAAAGGGTATTACATATATGTATGCATGAGGATGAAGGAATTTTATCCTCCCTGTCTTCTAGGCAAAACTAATCCTCCATAGGGTGGATGCCAACATTTCTCTCTGATACCCCAAAGCAAAGACCATTTCTGAAGCTCCGGGCTATTAACCCCAGTCTGTCCTAGACAACTGGGCTTGAATGCGACACAACACAGGTTCTAGTGCGCACATGAGTCTTCCCAGGCTGGGAGTGGGAACACTCACTGACGTCAGGCAGGTAATGATTATTAAAGATACCAAGGCCTGGCATGTGTACAAACCCATGACCTCCTCTCAGTAACTCCCTGAGGTAGGCTGCGATAGCCACAGGGCTCCCTCTGTCTTCCTTCAAGAAGGTTGGCACTGGACAGTTCTGCTTCACTAAGTCAGCTCAGGGAAAGATAACCAGGTGCTTGGGTCACAGCGACACATGGCACATCATCTTCTGGTCAGGATGACAAGCTGCCCAAGGCTCTCCTCCAGCATGAAATGTCATTACACTCATAGGGACCAAGTGTCTCCCACACTTTTCTGTGCCTATAAGTCCCCAGGCTAAGAGCTTAAGGGGAAGCCAGTGCTACATGACCAGCCCACAAGCTTCTCGCTGCCTCCACAGACTACTCAGTAAGTCCTTAACCAGCCTCCTTCTAAACCCATGGGGTGGGCAACCTTACCACCTACCTCCATATTTCCTCCACACAGAGGGAGGTGAGGCAGAGATTCAAGTCCTGAGGACAAATGCAGAGGAGAACAAAGTCTCTGTTCTGGGCTCTGAGCACACAGAATACCCACTACTGAACACTGGGTCGGGTGGCCTGGTAGTTTTCCCTCCTTGAGAAGGTCCTGAGCTAGATCTCTTATCTTTGAGTGGTCTCTACCTGGGGTGGAGAGGACTGAGGAAATACCTCAGGTAGTCCTATCCATCTCCTCCATTTGCACCCAATACAGTCTCGGCTTGGGCATCCTTCCATACACAGTTCCATGCCCCTCCGCCCAAAGCCATAGACCTCAACCTGTGCTTGTGGATTCGAGGACTTACATGATTTCCACTCTCTTAGAGGAGAAAATAGGTTTTCTTTTTTAAACTGCCATCCTTAAATATGTGTTTCTCAAGACTCTATGGACAGCCCAGGACCCTAGGCCTCTTCCACCTGCCCCGGGGCCACCTGCCTTTGATCACCTGGGAAGAACTTCTGATCTACAAGGGAAGATGTGCTCATTAACTCTTCACTGAGCTGTTGCCTTTCTAACACCTCCACCCTCTTTCTTATTCAGGTTCCTGCTCTGAGTCCGACCTCACCGTACTTAGGCTGGTCCTAAAGGCTGAAGCTTGCCAAACCTACAAATTTCCCCCAAGATCGCATCCAGGTACCAGTAGCCATGTCTGTATTTGTGTACCTAGTTTCACTGTGTTTCTGTTTGTGAAATGAAGCTCAGAAATTGTGACAGGTCACATGGGTTCCGGTGACATGGCTTTTTGTCAAATGGGGCAGTTTCTTTTGCATTGAATTATTGTCAGTGGGAGTGAAGTAGGACCCAAACAACCTTCTATGTATGGACGAGGCTCCGCCAAAATCCCTGCTCATGGATCTTAAACATATTCTTTAACCCCTTTGGCCTATTATGCTCTCATCAAGGAGTGGAGAACTGTGTAACTCCCCAGTTGAGACTGGGACAGGAAGGCAAGGTACTGTTATAAATCAGGTAAGTACAAACCAGGAAGACATGGCCTGCCCTGAGAGGTATCACTGGGTCTTTCCATAACGAGGCTGTAGAGAGTGCCTGGCCCAGGTTGGGCACCCAGCACAGGAAAAGGAAACTGTGGTTGCTTTTACCTGTGTCAATCATTGGTTAGTGGAAGCTGTCATGGCTCTGAATCCAGGCTGTGTTCCTCCCTCTGTCTTGCAGGATGACGGCACCCTTTTTCTCCCGTGGACTCCTCTTGCTCGTTGGCCTGTGCTGTCTGCTTCCCATAACCAAGACTAAATATGAAGACCTCTATGAAGACCCAAACATTGATCCCTTCCAGTGCCGGAAGGTGGCTCTCACCATCTCCAATATCTCCATCACCTTGTTCAAAGAGATGGCTCAACTGTCAGTAAATGGAAATATCTTATTCTCCCCTATTAGAGTCATTGCTGCCATTTCAATGCTGTCCCTGGGAGCCAAAGGTAACGAAAGCAAACGCATCCTGGAAATCCTAAGGCTCAACAAAACAGGCTTGCCTGAAGCTGAGATCCACAAGTGTTTCCGGTATCTGCTCCGTGCCATCCACCAGCCTGAACAGCTATCACCACTGAAAAGTGGTAGCGGTGTGTTCATCCACCAGGACCTGACACCAGTAGACAAATTTGTGGAAGGAGTCAAGAACCTATACCACTCTGACATCGTGTCCATCAACTTTACAGACTGCAGGAGGGCCAAGACACAGATCAACAATTACATGATGACAAAAAGCAACAAGGAAATCAAGAACATTGTCAAGAATCTGGAGAATGACACATACATGGCTGTGGTGAACTACATTATCTGGAATGGTAAGGGTGTATCACATGGCTGAGCTTTCTCCAGGACATCTATACAAATAGATGCTCACATTCCAATGTTCTGTCTCCTGAAATCCCCAAATGGAGGGGGGTAGGATGCCTGCATGTATCTTCTTCAGTCTTTCACTGTTAAATAGCACAGTGTCCAGCAGTCAATGAGTTTGGAGGATGATGTATTAAAGCAACCCCTAGGCTGGACTTGGCAGATCATTCTCTTCTGTATACAAATGCTCTTTTGAAATCTATGTGAGTAAAACAAGAGAAGAGGTAGTATTTTCTAAAACAAATTATAGCTCAGTATACATAGGGCAGTTTCCATAGGATAGGAAACAGTAAGCATGGTAGAGAGGCTCAGATTTGGAGTCTGAAAACATTGGCTTCAAATGTGGCTTCCATCCATTCATTTCCTGTCTACCCTGGGCAAGCCATTTTATCTGTTTGTGGGGTGACTATCCATATCACAGAGATAGCCCATAGCTCTGAGGTAATGAAAAAAATTAGTGAGGTGGCACAGTGCATGGAACTTTGTGGAACAAAGACACTTGATCAACTAAATAACCCCAAGCATGACCAGGTCCTGCTTGGAACTGGTAAGGTCAGGAGCAGCTGTCCCCGGGGAGTCTATAGCCTGGAGAAGAAGTCAAAGCTAAGGGCTGTTCCTCTTCACCAGAGCTCCCTTTCCCCTGGACAAAGTCCTACCAGGCACAGCACACAAACACAGCTTCAGTCCCTTCCTATGATCCCTTGTTTTCCAATGAAAACATGGGGCCAGAGTCTCTGAGGGGTCTACTCATTCTGATGACTTCAAGGATAGGTTTCCAAGGCACCTACCTACTCTGATGGCCAAAATAGTCATTATCTTATACGGTACCAGGAAGGCTACCCAGGCATATGCACTCTCTGTGGGCTCAAGAAAGGACTCAAGGTACCGTAAAGGTTTGCCTTGAATATTGACTAAACCGTTGTCAACAAAAGACAAGGAGCCTCCAAAAGAAAGGAGTACACATGTGAGTTAGGGACCTCTGGTCATTTGCATTTGTTACTTTTTCTTTTCTTCTGATATACTCGCACAGACCTAGGCCCACCCCTGTCTCACATCCTTCTTCATCCTCTCCAGCCAAAATTAACAGCGACTTTGGCTGCCGATCTGTCAAACAGAAGGACTATCATTTAGAACAAGGGATGACAATCAAGGTACCGATGATCCATATGGTGGACTTGAATCACTTGTTCCGAGTGGAGGATCTGTCTAGCACGGTGCTGGTGTTTACTCTGCTCACAAGCAACTTCACAACCTACTTCATCATACCTGATATAGGGCAGATGCAAAAGGTGGAACAGAGACTGACCTACCCACACTTCCGCCGAATGAGACGACAATCTAATCTAAGGTGATCCCCAGACCCAGGAACTACCCAGAGGCACCCAACCTCTGATCATTAAATGACAAAGGCCCTGAAAGACTGACCAGAAGCTGGGGCCACAGCCACTTTGAGCTTCCAAGCAGACTCCATGTTCATTTCTGTAATTCAGGCCAGGTTCATTGACAAAAACAGTGCTCAATATAAAGAGATAAACATGTTGCCCTTGGGGGATAACACTCCATATGGATATACTCATTCCAGAGATGCAGAGGCCAGCAGACTGGCCATAGATGTAGTGTATATTATGGCTGAGCCAAGGAGATGGAGATGGCTCTCAGGCCCTGGCCACACTAAAGATTAGAGGTCAAGTTAGACAGTCCATGAGGATGTTTTGGTGACAGGAGGAACCAGTATGGAAAACCTCAGGAAATGCATGCCTATAAGACTATAAGGGCATGACTCAATTCTTTTGACACACTTGCATGGGATTTATTGGGTCTCCAGAGCCATGCTCCACAAACCAGTGCTTCTGGTGCTCTGTAAACAAGCCTGGGCCTTGCTGCCTGTTGTGTGATGTGGGCTACAGGAAACACAAGGACACTCAGGCAGACCCAAGGTGAACTATAGACCCTCGCCAGTGAGCAGTTGTACTTGGCTGCTCTTGGGATAAAATCTAGCTGAGTAAGAGGGGGTGACCAAACACTGCAGGAACATGGTTCCATGTGGACCCCCTGAGTCTGCCTGAAGGGTTTCTCTTAGGAGATGGTATTTTAGGGACCACCAGGACAAAGGTACTGGTTCTTCCACACTAAAGAAAAGCTTCCTTTTCTACACACCAGGATGGTTAATTTAGAGACACCAGAACTGTCATTGTCTGAGACCCATGATGTGGAATCAATGATGAACCTACTAGGAATCACCTATGTTTTCAACAATGATGCCAACAGCTCAGCGGTCATGAATGACACACTTCAAAAGCCCTTCAAGGTAAGGTCACCTCACAGTCACGTTCCTGGGTCTGTTTGAGTTAAACAGGGTAGAGGCACTGCTCAGGTGTGAGGCTAAGGATAGCTAGTGGAAAGGGTACAGACCAAGGCAAGGCTGAGCTCCTCCAGAGGGAACTTCGGGATTTATCTGGAGGATGGGGTCAGAGGCCAAAGTTGCAACGGTGATTGTTGTGCTTCAGATAATAAAAGTAGCTCCCCTGAATGGCCTCCCTGAACCTCAGTCTCATAGTTGCCCAGGCCCATTGAGACCTTGGGGTTCATTTTGCTTATATTCATACAGAGAGGCTTAGGCTCACTTACATGGGACATTATCCTAGAATTTTTCCATCTGTGGCATTCAGAGCAACTGGTCAACCACAAAGTCAGAAGTATTATTGAGTTTTCCAAAGATATCACTGGTTCAGGGACATTATGGGTAGTTCAGGACACTCGAGGTCCTCTTCAGAAACCCTATCCCCAGGGAGCTCACAGCTACACACTGGAAAAGGGGACTTTGTACAAAGGACATGAAATACAAACAACCCTCCTGCTATGAGGCTGTGAACTGTCAGGAAAGGAGCATGAAAGGGAATGGGCCAAAGTGGACAAAGACGAGAGAGAGAAGGGGAAAGGGACTTTGGGTCACCACCATGGAGCAGGCAGATGGCTGGGCAGTACCATAAAGGGTGGACACAAACCATTGCAGGTTCTGCCTTTGTTAGTTCCACATGAGAGCTTACCTTAGGCCAGAGCAGGTGTTGCCTGCTTCTGACTTGCTTCTGCTTCTCTCCCTACAGATGGTAAGTAAGGTCAAGCTGACCATCGATGACAAGGGGTCAAAACCTGGTAGAAGTACATGCTTCAAAAATGACGGGTCGATCGATGTGGGTTATGTTCAGTTCAACAGACCTTTCCTAATCTTCATCAAGGATCCAACAAATGATGTCCCCCTCTTTTTAGGCAGAGTGGTAAATCCCAAACACTAACTGCTCTTGGGAATCAGCCCCCTCTCCTGAGAGCCGCGATCCTTTCTTGCTGACATTAAACATGGGATAGTTTCACTCATGCCTGAGTGCAACCAGCAAATCCCTCTCTTTGTGGTGTGTGTGTGTGTCTTCCTCTGTCCTGAGGTATGTGGCGTCTCCAAGTCACAGTGCATCCCAGGGTCTCCTACATCCTTGTTTAGATTTCCATGATGTCTCATCTCCAGCACTGAAGGGAGGGGACTATGGACCCTTCTGGTTGTACAGTGTCATCTCACTGAGCCTGGCCTCTCCATCTCACTAGGACATGCCTGAGAAAGGCTGGAGGAGATAGTTGGTAGAACTCTTCCTCCTCAGGGCTGAAGCAGGACCCGGACTCTGTTGCTGTCATCCCTTCCCTGCCAGAGGGGACTCACAGATTCTCCAATGAACAGAGAGGTCTCTGGGTGATTTCCCTCTAGCTTCTCCTGACAATCAGGCCACTGGGTGCAAAGTCACTTACTTTATTCCCCTTGTCCTCCCTGATCAGGAAGCAATGCTGTATGAATGACTCTAAAAGGTCATAACAAGGATAGATACCTACATAAAAAGGACACTTATCCTTTCCCTAGGTCCCCCTGACATCTTCCTGACATCTTATGTACCTACCCCTACCCCATCTCCAGGCTCTCAGTGTAGTATTCCAAGGGTAAATATAAATCTAGTGCCTCATAGTTGATCTCAGGATTCACATTTGTCATCAAGGCCAAGCAGTCTGTCCCATCCTCCTCAACCCTCAGCCTTGCTAATGGCCTACAGAAGCCAGAATCCCCCTCCCAGGAAATGCCTACTACCCAGATCACTTCTGTGCTGTGGGAATGCTGTCTGCTTCAAGCTCATCTGAAGATCCCCACCCTCACACAACCCTGATCCCCTGAATAAATGTGAACTGAAAGCACTGGCTTGAACTATAAAGATTGTTACATTTTAGATTTTAAAAAAGATGTCATGGCTGTGTGATCTCACAGGACTCAGTAATTAACTTACTTCAAGAATTTCTCTAGAAGCAACACTTCTTATACCAATGTCCTAGTGCCTCTGACCTCCACCAACTCCACCAAAGTTGAAACCATCCTAAGGGCAGCACTGATTCTGGACTGAAGGGTATCAGGACCTGGGTTCTAGTTGAGACTGACACACACTGGATGTGTGTTCTCTGTATGACCTCTGTGAAGTCATTGCACTCAGAGCCTCTGTATTCCTCTAATGTTCAAAATTTCTATTTTGATTTGGTATGTTTATTTTTTTTTCATCTCAGTATCTCTTGTGCCATCATGAGGGATGATGTCCTTCTGTTGAGAGAATTCACTGGGAGTTAAACCCCCCAGGGTGGTACTGGAAAATGTTCTTTCCCCTCAATGCCCATAGAGGCAGATCTGATGAGAAATGAGGCACCATTCTCGTTAGCAAACTGAAGCCAAGCAAGCCAAATTGAGCTACCACTTGACAGTTATGGGGTTGCTCACCTGGGCACAAGGAGAAGCTGGGGATCAGGGTTTTGTGGTAGGCTAAAGTTTATCCAAACTTTATGTCATTCTGGGCATCATTTCGGAACATCTCATGCTGGAGCACTCTGGCCTTGACTTAGGGCACGATGCTTCCTTGAGCCTCTCGGCTGTCACTGGCAGCCAGTTATAAATCCCTGTCCTCGACATTCGACGTGAGCACAGAGCAAGGTCACTGGGTGACAGCCTTCATTATATGAACAGCTTTTCCTTCTGTGCCAGAACTAGGGCTCTGGGGAGAAAGTCGGTGTGTTCCCTGTTGTGTGTGGATGTGTGTGGATGTGTATGCGTATGTGTGTGTTTCTGTCATTATAGTCTCTGTGCATATCTATATCCATGTTAAAGAGCATGTGTCTGTCTGGGAGGCATGATACCTGGAGTGGATGGACAGGGCAGAATCAAGGGCCTTTACTCTCTCTACCTTCAAGGAAAAGCTCCTCTTTTCTGGAATGGACACCACCAGCTTTTTCTCAGCCAGACCAAAGACCCCTTCTGTGGCATTAGGCACTTGACCTATCTGTTCTCTGTTCCAAACAAACAAACTACAGGGCACCTATGCCAGGTCCTTGTGTGAGACCTGCACAGGGTAGGAATGGTAGCATGCATGGTCGCACACATGGTCGTAGTAAGCAGTGAGCTCTTACTGAAGACACCATGGCTCAGGCACAGCCATGGGCCCCTGATATCCGTGAACTTCTTGCCTTACTCTGCTGTTCCTTGAGGTTGACTCAGATAGCCACAGAACTTTCTCCCTTCCCCGATTCCAAAAATTCTAGCTGCTTCTTCTGCACCAAACCTAGAGAATAGCCAGGCCTCAGGTCACAGCAGCACATGGCCAGGCTCACAAGCTCCCTTAGGTTCTTCTCCACTGACAGTCCCCTGGGCACATAGGACTGAATGCTCCTTTCCCCACTCAATTCATTATTCCCCAGAGATAGAGCACAAGGGACAGTTGGTGCAGCGCATCCAGCCCACGTGTCTTCTGCCAGCCTTGGGAACCCTGATTAGCACGTCTTTCACCAGCCTCCTCCTAAGCCCATGTGGGGGAGTTGCCAGCCTCCCACCTAGTTCAGTACACTTTGTACAAGAGGGAATCTGAGGTACCCAGCTTCCACTGTGGCAGAGACAGAGATAGAACATAGCCTTCATCTGAGCTCTCAGCACATAGTGGGCCTATGAGTGAGTGCTGGGCATGTTAACCTGCTCCAACTTATAGCAACCTCCCAGACCTAGGCTGACCCTGGGCCTTCTGCTCTCTGGTCTCTTATGGCAGAGGGTGTGAAACACACAGGACATCTGCTCCTCTTGTTCTTGCCTTACCTGTCTCCTAACCAATACCTCTGGAATCTAAGCCCTGCCACATACCCACACCTTGACTGGAATTGGATAAGCCCTAACCCATCCATCAGTTCTGGCTGATAAAAGCATAGTTCCCAAAACCGCTTCTGGCAACAGTCCAAGATCCTCACTCCTTTGCCTTCTAGGTTCATCTTCCTGTCCCAGGGCCCCTTTGATCTCCGGAAAGGGTGGGGGGTCAGGTGTGTTCATTAACTCCTCAGATAACCTGGCTGCCCCTCTGCCCCTCTCCTCCCTCTTTCTTATCTGGGTCCATGACCCCATCCTTCACCTTTGGTGCCTTCCTGGTTCCCTGGCCTGTTCCTACTGCTTTGTATCTCACTTCACCCTAGATGTTTGCAGTGCATCAGACATGGGAGGCAGCCATGGCAGAAGGACCCATCTGAAGGGGAGCTGGGATGTGTAACATAGTCTTTAGAGATGCAGTGGAGCAAGCCAGTCAAAGAAGACACTGGCAGGGCCAGAAAAAGATCAGAAGAGAAGGCTGCAAGGGAAAACCTCAGGCAGAGGCACAGTCAGTGCGGGTGGTAAGGACTAACGTTCACGGCAGACATAGAAACACAGCAAATATAAATGGAGAGAGGCACCAAGTAGACACAGCCTTTCAGAATAAGACTATCCCCAGAAATCATCGAAAGAATTGCTGTTTGACTTTGCAAAGCATAAACAGTATATGGGAGTTAGTGCCGCTCACCATGACAGAATAGCCTTCATGTATGTATATGTGCCAAACATCACAGCTCCTGACCAGAGGCTGAACAGAGTGGACAGACAGACGGCTATTCCATCTCTCGTCATAGTAGGATGTAATCAGTAATCAACCAACAATCAGATAGATGATCAGTAAGGGGGCTAAGATCCAGAAGCCGTCTACTAGCAACATCGCATACGCTGTCTGCCAGTGCCTACAGACGGCTCCCCAAGGATGTGGACACCGGGAAACTAGAATGGGACCATGCGAGGGAAACAGGCTTTAAGGGAGAGAAGGGCTGAGGTTTAGAGCACATGTATGGAGAGAGAGTGAACTGGGAAATACTGGAGGTAGGAGGGTTTAGAGTCTGGAAAGGAGGAAAAGGAGAAGTGGGATAGAGAGTATCAACCAAGACATGATAGGAATGAAGGTGCCTCAAGGTGCCTACTACATTGTGGGCTATTATGAAATGTCATAAACACAGCAAACTGAAAGTCTTGATAGCAAGTATAACCATCATTTTAAAGATTTCTTTCAAATCTGTTTATCAGGAAAACAGTAAGCCTCAAGGAGAAAACCCGGCAAATGACCGATACTAGAAAGCAAACTTTAAAGAAAAAGAAAAGAAAGATCAATAAACCGAGATGGCCAGTGGAAATTTGTAAGATTTCCTCACTTTATGCAATTACAAAACCTGTAAGTCCAATTAAGAGCCTGCCATTGCCCACCTTTCTGATCGGCACAGATGCATGGTATTGGTGTCCAGTGCTATGAGCAGGTGAGAAAACAGACCCTGCCCTGCTGTGCAAAGCAAGGGAAGTCTGTGTAGGCTCCTAGGAAGACAGCTTGGCAAGATCTATTATAGGTAAGAGAAAAACACTCTCACTTTCAACTCTGGAAGCCCATGCCTAGGAACTTACCACCAAGGACTGTTGACACACAACATGACCTTCTTTCCCACTCGGCGTCATTCAAAGAGGAGGAAAAATCCACATGGAGTCCTTTCTTTATAACCCAGGACATCCCTGAACTGAAACATTATATGTGAGGCTGGGGAGGTGGCTGAGTAAAGAGACAGCTATGCAAGCATGAGGACCCCAGTTTGTGTTTCCAGAACCCACATAAGAGCCATGTGTGATAATATACAGGATGGGAAGCATGGGCCAAGAGATCCCTAGAAGCTTGAGAGCCCCCTAAACTTAGAGCAGCCAATAAGAGACTGTGTTTCAAACAAGGTAGAAGATAGAAAGAGAAAGAAAAGACACTTGGGGTTGTCCTTTGACTTCCATACATATGGAACAACATATATTTCCACTCCCAAACATATATACCTCATACTCATGCAAGATTTTATGAAAGGTTTTGTGGCGGCTGATATAGGAAGATTGCTGAAAGCTAAAGGAAGTCTAGTAAAAAGAAAGCGTGTGCATATGTTTCTTCTGTGAGCATGAATATTAATTCACCTGCCGACTGTTTACTAAGCATACATTATGTGCCAGGCACTGGTGTGCCACCGGGAACAAGTCAGACAAAAATAAATGTCTATAGGAAGGATGTGGCTGAGAGATTCAGACACATACAGCAGGGGCATGAAGAGGGAGAAGGCGATGAACCCCATGGGGAAGCATGCTCTGCTGGATGTGGGGAGCACCAAGGTGAGGAGCCTGCTCAGATGCAGTGGTCACAAAAGGCAGCTCTCAGCAGTCCCTTTGTCCACTGCTAAGAATGGTATCTGAGACCTACAGTGGGAGAGAAATGATCTGTGTAGGAGGTCTGGACATCTGGATCATGTGCTGCACATGAAGAGACAGGACCACCGGGCAGGAAGAGGGAAGAGGTGGATTTGCCATGGCTGAAGTCAGTGAACAGACAGCTCTCTCAGAGCAGTGGAGACGATGCCTGGGTGGGGACACACCACGTCACTTCCTTCTCTAACATTTAAAAAAACATACATTTAAGGAGTAAATGGAAGGGTTGCTGGGAAAATAAAAGGCAGGGGGGCCAGGATGCTCCAGGAGGAAGAATGCTCCAGGGGCCAGGATGCTCCAGGAGGAAGAATGCTCCAGGGGCCAGGATGCTCCAGGAGGCAGCTCTCTTCTTACCCAAATGAAGACCTGGCCTGCAGGACCTAACTTTGTCTGGTTACCTGGTAAGGGCCCTTGGTCAGGTGTTTTTTGGAGAGTTCTGAATCAGTCTTCAACTGAAGGATTTCTCAGAGCCTTTACCACATTCCCACCCAAGTGGGAAAGGAGAACACAGTGTTCCTCAAGTGTTCTAACCATGGAGGCAACTCCTTCAAACCACCTCTGCCCTTGAAATGGACACACTCAGACAATGCTGCACTGGGAAGGCAGAGGCAGGCAGATCTCTGAGTTCAAGGCCAACCTGGTCAACAAAGTGAGATCCAGGATAGCCAGGGCTATACAGAGAACCCACTTCCCCACCCCCCCAAAAAATGGTTTATCATTTTTAAGTGGTGTGTGGAGTTGGATGGAGGCAACACTAAAGGTTGTAGACCCCAGACCTCCTACCCACTGTACACATTGTTCTTCTGCCTGTGCACGTGGTTCTTGTGCTCAGAGATACTGACACAACGGCTTCAGAAACCCTGTGCTGCCAACACCCACAGCTACATGAAAAGATACTGAGGTGCTGCGACACCAGCTGACCTGCTTGGTTCAGAGTGACATCATCACAGCAGGTGGTGACACTCTACTGCCCAGGACGGACATTCCCCAGTCCTGGGCATTACATGGAGGGCAACTCCAGGAGATGAGGTGAATGGTGGGACCATCCATGGGAGTTGGTCTTCAGGCCCTCGATTGCACAACCTCACATCACCTTGAGCCTGTTAATATTAACCTACACTCCAGGCCAGGGAAGCACTATCCTCAAACGGTTGTTTTGTTCATCTTGTTGGCTAAATCACCTCACTTTCTTTTTCGTTTTCCACAGTAATCCCAATCAATCCTGGCAAACATACAGGCGTCTATTTGAGGGCTGGAACAAGGGGCTTCAGCATGCAAGAAGGCTACTTCTCTACCCCTGAGCTACATCCTCCATCCAGTACAGGGCTTTAATCTCTGTGGTTATATGAAGGGATGACAAGAGCTAGAAAAGTTAGCAAGAACAAAGCTGCTGAGGAAACAGGAGTCGTCAGCCCCAGAGCTGCCACAGAAAACCATATTTAAAAGAACCACTTTAATAGCTGAACCATCAAAACTGCTTCTAAAGGGATATTTCTTCCCAGTGGGCATCTGCTACGTCTGGACATTTTTTGAGGGTGATTGGCGACTCAGCGTCCCCAGAAATTAGGCTGATTAAGTCGACCAAGTTGTCATCGATCGAGCGTCTAAATTACATGTTTACCCACACATCTTTTGCTGTGTATATGTCAGTTCAGGGTAAGACACTGTGTACACTGTGTGAGATCCTTAAAGGTTCAGTGAATGATTCTGAATTACAAGCATCTTTGTAATAAGAGACAAGGGTTCTATGAACTTTGTGCTGTCCTGTTATTTGTTTGGAGGGTCACCATATTTGTTCAGGGGGTGATCACAGACAGTGATACAAGTTGCACACCACACACGGGTGCCTACATTGGGTGGTCCAACATGTGGGTGAACTTCCACATGGTTAAACACTTGGACATTTCCATAACAGTATAACATTCCCTTGTGGTGTTGCCCGTGAAGACAGGTTTGGACAGGTGCTGATGTAGATTAAATTATATTGCATATGTTGAAATTCTTACCTCACCTAACACAGAACAAGGATGTATGTTGGAACCAGGGTCTTCCCAGAGGAAATCGAGTGAAAATGAGTGTGTTGGGTGCATTTTAACATAATCGGTATCCTTATAAAAAGGGGAAATTTGGGTAAGAAGACATGGACCTGGGTAAGTGACTTGAATACACAGTGGACCATCAGGAGAGGCTACTGAGGTATCACCGTGAATGGTGAACAAGAAGATGAGCACTTGACAGCCAAGGAGAGGTCTGGGCAGGGCTGAGGAATAAATTCTGTCAATAGCAAGTCTGGCCTCTGTAACGGAACAAAGGAATGAATTCCAGGTTTTGAGTCATGCAGTTTGTGGTATTCCACTATCATAGAAGGGTAGCATAGATGGTTTTATCTAGTCTTCACAGAAGGAGGAACCTGGAGAAGAACACATCCTGGGCAGATCTTTGTCCTTGAACTAAGTATCCATGTAAGGAGGACATTCAGTAGAGTTTGGGGAAAGGAAGCCCCTCTTGCAAAGTCAGAACCTGGGGAATAAGCATGTACTGACACCTGCCTTGGGAGGGATGAAGGGATAGACAACTGTCATCCCCTGGGATCTGAACTCATGACCAGGACCCAGGCATTAAGCATGGAGTTGTTATCATGACTGACTTTGGGCATGTTGGTTGGGGTCCACTCCTTCAGCCAGCCATTCACAAGCTGTGTCTTATTGGCTAATACACTAGAAGTCCTCTTTGCCTTTCACAAAGGCGGGAGACGGGGACTCGTAGTTCCTTCTAGGGTTTGAGGTTGCTTTTTGGATATGGCACTACAGCTAAAGCTCCAAGTATACAGTAGGTGCTCAAGCAGTGGGGGCGAGACCCCTGAAACAGCATTGAGATTAGCCAGGTGAGGTTCAGTAAACTGGCTCAAAGGCTTGTTTGCTCAATAAACAGAGGCAGGTGAAGGTCAGAGGCATGTGGGTGTGCATGTGTAGAGATCAGAGTCAATGTGCAGTTGCTATCAGGTGTTTATTCTCATTGGACAGGCTGAGAATTGGTTATGGCTTCCCATCAATGCCCAGAGAAGCCATGGGAGAGCAAAGAGGACTTTCTGGTATGGAGCATAAAACACACAAAATGAGATTTATTAAATAATTCTCCCATCCAAGTACTAACCAGGACCAACCCTGCTTAGCTTCCGAGATCAGATGAGATCGGGCACATTCAGGATGGTATGGCCAGAAGCTGGAAAGAACCCAGATGCCCTTCAACACAGGAATGGATACAGAAAATGTGGTACATCTACACAATGGAGTACTACTCAGCTATCAAAAACAATGACTTTATGAAATTCATAGGTAAATGATGGAACTGGAAAATATCATCCTGAGTGAGGTAACCCAATCACAGGAAAACACACAGGCTATGCACTCATTGATAAGTGGATATTAGCTCAAATTACCCTAGATGCACAGAACACATGAAACTCAAGAAGGATGACCAAAATGCTAATGCTTCATTCCTTCTTTAAAAGGGGAACAAGAATACCCTTGGGAGGGAATAGGGAGGCAAAGTTTAGAACAGAGGCAGAAGGAACACCCACTCAGAGCCTGCCCCACATGTGGCCCATACATATACAGCCACCAAACTAGATAAGATGGATGAAGCAAAGAAGTGCAGGCTGACAGGAACCAGATGTAGATCTCTCCTGAGAGACACAGCCAGAATATGGCAACTACATAGGCGAATGCCAGCAGCAAACCACTGAACTGAGAATGGGACCCCCCCCCAATTGAAGGAATCAGAGAAAGGACTGAAAGAGCTTGTAGGGGCTTGAGGCCCCATATGAACAACAATGCCAACCAACCAGAGCTTCCAGGGACTAAGCCACTACCCAAAGATTATACATGGACTGACCCTGGGCTCCAACTGCATAGGTAGCAATGAATAGCCTAGTAAGAGCACCAGTGGAAGGGGAAGCCCTTGGTCCTGCCAAGACTGAAACCCCAGTGAATGTGATTGTTGGAGGGAGGGCGGTAATGGGGGGAGGATGGGGAGGGGATTGGGGGGATGTTGGCCTGGAAACCGGGAAAGGGAATAGCAATTGAAATGTAATTAAGAAATACCCAATTTAATAAAGATGGAGGGGAGAAAAAGAAAAAAATTCTCATTTTGACTCCGGTGGGGTGGCCCTTGGGAAGGTCCAGGTTCTTCCGACCTATATGTCCTCATCTGCACAACAAGAGCTGTGGCCTCTGTGAATGGCAAACACTGGTCTATTATGCCAGTCCTTCTGTCCTCATGCTCATGACAGACATCACTAATCACCATGGCTCTATTTCCTCTCTGTTCAAACAGTTCCAGAACCCCCTACCACAATAATCCTCCAGGATGTACCACATAGGACCCAAGATGGGGGCCGAGATGGAAACTTAGCTTACCAAGTTGTCCTAGTGATCTCTAAGGTGCTTCCCAGGCATTGGTTGTCTGAGTTTATTTGTCTTTGCTAGATACTGACTCATTATGCCTCTCTAAAGGTGTCTGTCTGTCTGTCTCTGTCTCTATGTGCTTACATGCAGACATGTACATGGCAATGTGGAGGCCAGAGGTTGACACTGGACGTCTTCCTATATCACACTGAACCTTATTTTTTTATACGGATTCTCTGATTGATTCTGAACTTGAAAATAAACATGTAGGCTAGCTATCCAGTGAGCTCCAGGAATCTGTCCATCTGTGCCTTCACCCAGTACTGGGGTTACAGGTGTGTGACAACACCCAGCTTTGACATAGATCCTGGAAATCTAAACCCATGGCTTCTTACTTACATGGCAAACTTAGTTTGCTGACTAAGACCTATCCTCACCCTCTCCCCGGAGTTTTCTGTGCTGAATATTTAGTTTTTTTAGTATGTGGGGTCCTTCATCAAGACTTGCCCTACTGTTCCATCCTCTCTTCTATCTTACATATGGTCCCACAGTCTAGCCTAACCCCGCCTCCCTGTCTCTTTTATGACTCCTGGATATCTGCACTAGCATGAGTAGAACTACCAGTCCTCCAGACTCATGGATGGGGTGAGCCTCCAGAGTCATCTGTTAATAGTACAAACATCATCCAAACAAAACAGACCTATAGGGTCTAAAGATGAATGCTTTGGAGAGTGAATAGGGCAAGATAAGTTAGGGCAGAGCTCCCAAGACAGAATTCTGATGGCTTTAAAAGAAGTAGGAGAGGGACCAGACCTGTAGGTGTGGACATAGACTCCCTGCTACTTGGTATCACTAGTTGCCTTAGGACACTGACAACGAGAAAGCTATGTGCAGAACTGACCCAAATGCCGTGAGTGTATCCTTGAATTCTCTAATTCGTAAGCCTTTTTTTTTTTTTCATTAAGCTAACCTGCCTTGGGTATTTCATTTCAATAATGAATACATGGTTTATACAACATCTAGGAGTAGGATTTGAACAGATGATTGCACATGCCCTCTGCTCACCTTGCAGCCATGGTTAGTGGATCACAGTGCTCTCCCACAAAGAGACAGAGTCCCAAATGCATTTTCTAGGAAGTGGTGTACCAGATGAGAACGATTGCCCATTTCATCCTCAGAAAATCTGGCCAAAGACCCCCCAGGGCAAACTATTAAACTGAGAAAAGGACTAAATGTGTGTCCGGGGAGGGAGGTATTGTCTGTGTGGAGATCTCAGATGTAAGCTGCTGATGTTCAGGATGTTCAGCACTCAAGAACGTCACCAACCCTCAGTGTTCTGTTCCTCTATCAGCCTTTGTGGCAACCCAAAACGTACTGGTTTCCACGAAGCTGTTCACTAGAGTGAAAAGAACATGACTCTTGGTGCCACAAGGCCCACCTTGGCCAGCCTCCCTCATTGTCAACATATTCTTCTCTTCAAAGAACTCACTCAACCCTTTCTGGACTTCCATGCAAAATACAACTACTGCCTTTTGTGGGGATCCAAAAGGAATGTCCTAGCAGACAAATGAGTTAGAGCCACTGCTCTTCCTATTTAAAATACAGATCTGTTACCGCCTGTGCTTCCACATGGAAAAAATACTACTCATTCCTGGAGACACACCTCCCTCACCTGCACAGACTACTCTCTCTCTCCTCAAAACATGCACCCAGAATCCTGAGAAATCCACCTTCGAAGTGTTATGCATACTCTGTCTCAAGAACAGTAGAAGGATCTCTGCTCCTAACAACAAAGTTCTAGTCAAGTGCAATTTCTTTTCAAGTAGGCTTGATCTGACTTGAACTGGTTTTTGGTAGGAGTGCAGACTGTCCTTCAAGTGAACTTTTACTCTATTCATCATCTTTTGCATATGCATAATTGGCCATGCACAGGACTTAAATAGGATGCATATAAGAAGAAACAAGTAGGGGGTGGGGAACAAAATGTGTGACCTACTCTATCAGCCAAAATAAAAAAACCACCCGAGCTACACCCCTAAGTAACCAGACCTGCCCTCCTTTACACCCCATAAATGGAGACTCCAGGCTACAGCCTAGGGCCCTTGAGTACTCCTCTTGTGTCCACTGTCAAACCTACTGAGTACCCCCCTGTAATTAGTACTATGGCTTCTCTCCAGATAAACGTACTGTGTTGCTTTGTACACCTATGTGTGCCAACTTCCAATCTCTATATAAGAGAACAAGAACCAAGAAAGAGTTGAACAAGAGCACAACCACTATCAAAGGTTATTGCATCCAGTATGGTGTCTCACCAGACCAAGGTTGTTCATGCACCCTTATCGCAGCCCCAAAAGGTAGATGTGGTGGGGAGATGTGCTCTCAAATGACACCCACCTTACTGAAATGAGTTGCACACACACACGCGCACACACACACCCACACACACACACACACACACACACCCCTACTCCCTTCTCAATGCCTAGCCATAGTCAGATATAAGGAAGGAAGTGTTTCAGGTGTGAGGGAACGGAAGGATGAATGGATGGGATAGGAGAGAATTGTCCCAGGATGTCTCTGGTCTTGTTTTTTTGACATGACCCATGTATGACCCTTTCTGCAGCAGGCTGGCTCAGCAGCTTCTGTGCCTCCAGGTGCCCTATACACCAGTGAGCACTGCACTGGGCCTGGAAGAGTTGTCCAAGGAAGGTACATGCTGACCTTGTTCTGTGGCCATGACTATCTGGACTGGCAAGTAGTGTTTGCTGTTCCCTCATTCCTCTGTCCAGGCAGCTACGGGTACATCAGAGTCACACTGTATACCCTGTAAGTAAAACTTACTTTACTCTGGCCTGAGGCCTGGGCCCCGGAGCTCCTAGTTTGCCCCTGGAGATACAGTCCTCTGCATGACCAGAGAACACTGTTGGGGTCAGTTCCAAGAGTTCCCCAGCCTTGCTGGGCAGCAAATCACAGGGCCTGGAAGGCTAGTGTTCAGAGGGTCTAATTATAGAGTCACATTCAGAGTGGGAGGCAGTGAAAGATAAAGCTGAATCTTTGAGACACAGACTGTCTATAGCAGGCTCTGGCATTAGCTGGCTGTGGTCCCTGAGTAGGGCAGTTCACTTCCCTGACCTCCCTGAACCCAAGATTTTGCATGGCTTTGCATGGAGCCCTCTTCCATGACTGGAAGGACATTGGAAAGCATTGGGGTGAGAACTCAAGGAGGAGCTATCCAGAGGTGGGCCACAGAGGTGGATAAGAGCATGGAACTGCCCCAAGTTAAAAGAGTAGAGAGAGAATGGTTGGAAGGAGCTGGGCCCAGGGAGCATGGTTTCCTTAGCCTGCAGTAGGAAGCAGAAGTGTGGCTCAGCACAAACAAGGGAATGTAAGATTTACCAGCCTCTCCTCTCTTGCCAAACTCAAGGGCAAGCCAGTGGGTACAGAAGAGGTTGATCGGGTCCCAAGACCTCAGACTTCAAGGGACAAGCAGGACAGAGAAGGGCAAAGGCAGGCACCTGGGCAGCCACTGGCAGACAGGTTTCAGGTGAGTAGGTGTTAGGCTGAACTTGACTTGGTGCTGAACAGATATTGAGAGCTTATACTCAGACCATGGGAGGTCACAGCTAAACCCCCAAACTCAAATAGGGGACAGTCAGAGCAGACTGGCTATGCTCTACAGTTTGGTTGAGTATCTATCAACTTCCCCCTACTCTGCTTATACCTGGGACTTCCACTGAGAGGGGGCAGAATTTGACCACCAGGCTCAGATTGATCAGACTCCCAAGCCTGAGTGGGCTCAAGATTTTGCCAGTCCCTTAGCATTCCCAGCCCTTCTCCAACCAAAGCCAATCTAAAGACCCACAGAGGGCAGGGCAGCAGAGAGCAGAGAGGTTGATCGGGTCCCAAGACCTCAGACTTCAAGTGTGTCTCCTGTTGAACCACAGGGCCAAACTGAGTGATCCTACTGATTTCTTTATCTAGGATGGCACTCTCCATCCTGTCCCTCTGGCTGCTCCTGGCTGGGCTTGTCCCCTGTTCCTGCGACCCAGAGACACCACCAACACCAGAGACTTCAAACATGTCACAAATACCAGTGACCCAAGGAGCACCCCTATTCTTCAACAATCAAAAATTTGCCTTGAGCCTGTACAAGCAGCTACCACAGCCCAAACGAGGCAAGAACTTAATCTTTTCTCCACTCGGCATCATTGTGCCTCTTGTGCTGCTGGCCTTCCAGGATAAGCCAAAAGCCCGACACCAGGTTCTGCAGGATCTAGGGTTCACAGTCACAGGAGCCTTGGATACTAAAGCAGCCAGTGAGTATGGGAAGCTGCTGAGTAACCTGCTACATACTAAGAACTGCGGGATCTACACCGGAAGTTTGCTCTTTATAGACAAGACTCTAAAGCCAGCAAAGACTTTTGTCAAACTAGCCAACAGCTCCTACAACAGCAATGTCGTCCTCATCTCTTTTGGGAACTACGGGTCGGCCCAAAAGCAGATAGACTTGGCCATTCGTGCCAAGACCCACAGCAAAATTACAAAGCTGCCGAGAATTCTGAAGCCACCAACTAACTTGTTTCTGGCCAATTATAATTTCTTTAAAGGTCAGTGAGCCACGAATGAAACCTTATCTGCATCCTGCTGACTCAAGATTTCCTCCAAGCCTCTCGCTCTTTCTGGGTGTTCTCTGCAATCTCAGCTTGGGGCAGCTTTCTTTTCTTGCTCACCTCTGGATACCTTCCTCTTGAGTCAACTCCCTAATCTTTTCCACACCTCTGTCTCTCTAATCTCCTCAACCCCAGCTACTCTAGTGATTAGATTCTCATCCTCTGGGACCAACCCCTTTGGGGACTCAAATGACCCTGTCATTGGAGTCTGTTAAGACTGTCCAAAAACACAAATATTTTTATTACAATCCATAATAGTAGCAAAATTACAGCTATGAAGCAGCAACAAAAGTAATTTTACAGTCGGGGGTCAGCACAACATGAGGAACTGTATACAAGTGTTGTAGCATTAGGAAGGTTGAGAACCACTGATGTAGTCCTTTGGGTCATTTGGAAGGTATTGAGCAATACTGCAGAATAGGATGTAGGAACGAAGTACTGCTCAATACCACCTAAGGACTCAAAGGACTAGATCAGAGATACTAAGACCTACTAAGCAATATTGCTCAATATCATCACAATAACTTAGAAAGTAGAGGGTTGAGACAGTAGGACCTGGTTAGGATAGCGACCCGATGGTACTAGCAGGCATGGGAATCTGACATGGAGTTGGGAGCCTTCAAAGCACAGGAGGGTTGTAGGCAGCTGACATGGTCCAGCTCACTGGAGGGAGAGTTGTCAGCTTTAAAAAAAACAAGGGAGCATAGAATGTCACCTTTATTTAACAACTGTTGTCCCGCTGACATTCAGATAGAACCTGGCCTCCTACCTTGTAATGGGTATTAAAAAAAAAAAGCTTTGGTTTGGTCCATGGAGTCTGGCAGGCTTCTTGGGAGTTTGGATGACCAGGTAACTGGTGAGTATGCGGACTGGCTCTTTAAGAAGTGCAGGCTTGCATTTTGGAAACCTAGAACCTCAGAAAATGGCCAGGTTTGAACTGCTGGAGGAAACAACTTGCTTCTGAGTTCGTACCTCTTTTCTCTTAATAACTCTCTCGTGACTTTCTGGTTATTGTTCCCAAGACAGTAGGCTGCTTTATGCAGAAGGACAGGTTCCTCTGTAAAACCCACCTTTGCCATATCCAGTCAGGATTACAAGGCAAGAAAGTCATCTTTCTCATCCTCTCCAGTTCCTCTGGCCACAAGCGGAGCTCTGAGGTCAGTGTCTCCATGGTACTTAGGGCCAGCCCAGAGAGACAGCAAGAGCTGCCCACCAGAGTCCATGCCAAAACCTCAGATGTAGGGAAAGAAGTCAGAATAAGGGCTCAGGGGAGGCTGGGCTGTAGGACTTCTTGGACCAGTGCCCACAGGACTGTAGTCTAGCTGTTCCTGCAGACATCAGGGGGAAGAATGCACTCAAACTTGGTGGAATTGCACAATAATATTGAAACAGGTCTCTAGCAATTGCTGAGCAATGGCTGTGTGAAAGAACTGTATTCGGGGCTTTGCTTAGAGCACCATATGGATGCTCATGGCTGTCCTTAAGAGATCTCCTTGTTAGGAGACAGGACCGATACCCTGGTATCAATGATGCACAGGATAGGCTGGTTTGAGCCTCAGTATTTTGCCAAATTGCACAGCTACATCGTCCAGCTGTCCTTACTTCCACCATTGCCCCAGGAACTGGTGGACTCACTCCTGCCCTCTCTGGCCTCACCTCTCATGGTCTTTTCCCTTCTAGCTGCTCATCTGCCTTGTGTCCCCTAAAGCAATACCTTCCCACCACCAGGCTTCCACGCATCTCATCTTATTCTCTTGGCAAAGTTCCTCTCCTAACTGTTCTATGGCTTGACCGATGTTCTCTTAAGCCTTTAATTAGTGTGACTTTCTAGAGCATTATGTGTATATGAGTTTGTCTCTTCTGTTTGATTTCTCTCCCTGCTCAGAAGCCCCTGCTAGCTCAATGTCTTTCTAATCAGTCGTGTTGCTTGCATTACCTTCATAAGATGTGTGGACAGGGATTGCTTACATGTGCCTGCGTGACTTGCCACAAGGAGCATTCATGGCATGTATAAGCCTTGGAAACCCCCCCCCCAATAGACAAAGCCTGTTGTTCCCTAGATGTTGCCGCCCCCTCTGATCCCTGTGCCCTTTCTTATCAGGGAAGTGGAAATACCCCTTTAACCGGAAGCACACAAGGATGAGGTACTTCTGGTTAGAAGATGGAACCAAAACCCTGGTACCAATGATGCAGAGAGTAGGCTGGTTCCAGCTGCAGTATTTCTCCCAGATGCACAGCTATGTCCTCCAGCTGCCGTTCACCTGCAGTATCTCAGGCATCTTCATTCTCCCCGATGATGGAAAATTTGAGGAAAGTGAGAAGGCACTGTTGGAGCAGAGTTTTGAAACATGGATTCAGTCCTTTCCCACGAGGTAAGAATCCAACTATCTCCACCCTCCCCCAGAGCTACCAGACCTTTTCCATGATCACCATGGCTCTGGACTTAAGGTAAGGACCCTTCGAGTCTTCAGACCATGACACAGGATCTGGAAGTTGGTCACACACAAATGGTCAGACAGGATTCAGTAATCCACACCTTCCAAAGTCAGGGAAAAAATACACAAAATCACCACCATCACCATCGTCACCACGGTATCAGTCAACTGTATCTTTGTGTGAGAGATTTACTGTAGAATTATACAAAAGTGGGCAGGGGAGGTGGGAAGATGGTTTGGGTCAGTCAAGGGCTTGTCTTGCAAGTATGAGAGCCAGCACTGAACCCTGAAAACCTCTGTACAAAAAAGCTAGCTATCCTAGCACCAAGGCAATCTGATGGAGTCATTTTCTCCATCTTAGTTGAGGTTCCTCTTCCCAGATGACCCTTAACTGTTTCAACCTGACCAAAAACCACCAAAAGCACTAACCGAGACAAATTACACACTGAGCTTCAGACTGATGAGAGACTTGTCTAAAAAAAAAAAAAAAAAAAAAAAAACAAAGGACAGCACTACTGTTGTCTTTCTTTGACCTCCACATATATGTACACACATCACCTACACTTACTTCCCCACAGAGAGGAAAGATCAATGTGTCATTAAGAAGGCCATGAACAGACCAGGACGCTATGGAACTGGTGTTTGGATACTTACTTGCCTTGCCACTTGTGACTGGATGACCGCTAAGAAGCAGAAGTTAGCCTCTTTACTGGGTCCCTTGTCTAGAAGGCAGCACAGGGAAGCTTGGCTTTCTAGCCATTTGTCTCTTTCTGTCCTGTTCTAACATCAGTTTGCCCAATATCTCTGGAGCTGAAGCTCTCAACCCTCCGCACGACCCTTTAGTACGGTTCCTCATGTTGTGGTGACTCCCAACCAAAAAATTATTCTCCTTGCTACTTCATAACTGTAATTTTGCTACTGTTGTGAATCTTAACATAAATGGCTGTGCTTTCTGATGGTCTTGGGCAAGCCCCTGTGAAAGGGTCATTCAACACACCCAAAGGGTTCACAGGTTGAGACTCGCTGCTCTAAAATACCTAATGCTTTTGCTACATGAAGGCCAGCCTGTGACAGCATCTTCTGCTTCATCTGGATGTGTGTGGGGAGCTTGAATTCTTAGGTGTACCTCAAGCTCTGCGGGTCCAGGGGAGTTGTGCTTGTGTTAAAGACTTGAGAAGCCCTGCCTCAGGCATGTGCTGTTGAAGCACCGACAGACATTCCATTGCAGCCTGTCCACAAGAAGTAACACTACAGCTCAAGGACTGGCAGGGTTTAAAACCGGTGTGCCTTGGTGTCCCATCCCTTAACCTATGAAGTAAAGAATGCAACTTAGGACAGCACCACCTCAGTAGGCACTGGGTGGGAACTTCCAGAGTTTGGCCTATCGGTTTATTCTATTACACACTTAAACACAGAAGAAATTGAGAATAGTTTTCCACGTGACAATTACCACAAGGCATGGCCACAAAGAAACTCTCCAGCAAAGTAGTAAAGCACTTGTGACCTTTACAGTAAGAGTGAGTTCTGTTGACTAGTTAACAATGCTCAGGACAACCTTCAAGAGAGGAAGGAATCGTGATAAGCACAAGGAGAGATTCTATTGCTGGAGGATGCAAAGTTCATGCGACCCCTTTCATAAGGATGGATTCTCTTGACTGAGAGATAAATCTCATGACTAGGGCCCAAGCATTGCCCAGGAATTGGGAGGATCCAGGAAGGCTGGCTCTGCTTCCTAAAGCTTGCAACAGACTCATAGTCTCTTAGATTTCCCCATCTCATATTTTAGAGCACACCCACTGACCACTTGCCAAGAGGAAGCAGATTGCCCTGAGGAGTCCCTGGCACGGCTGCTCTTGTTTGTGTGCTGAGAGTGCACTGGCTGGGGTGGACTCTAAGACAACATGATTTCAACTCTGTTTTCTTCTTCCATCCTCCTGAGCAGTAAGAGGTGGCTGTTTTTCCCCAAATTCTCCCTACCTATTGCTCTTCACCTGGAAAAGCTCAAGCACGTTAACAGTAACATTAAACTGTTCGACGATCACATGGACCTCTCAAGAATCACTCTGCAAAAGGCACCGTTGACAGTCAGCACGGTAGGTTAACATCCTGTCGCCAGGCCCCCTATGCTGAATGCTTCTTCGTGTGGTTTCCCCTTCCTAACTTATTTATAGAGCTACAATGAGAACTCATGGCACTCTCTGAAGTCAACGGAGGAAACGGTGACTCTCAACTCTAGGTGTGTCCTGAGCATGGCTGTCCCTCAGAGGTGGCTAATCTGGGGAAATAAACAGTTGGGTCCTCAAACTTGTCTGCTGAGGGGAGAGACAGAAGCTTGGGTGCATCCATGATGGGTGTGTGAATGTAGTCTGATCCTCTGGTGACACAAAGGAGCCATCATGGTCACTAGAGAGTGGTGTCTCATAAAAAAAACGGTTTGTGTAATTCCTATGTCCCACTCTCCAGAGTGCTAACTGCAGGGGAAGCCCAGAGAGCAGATCCTGGAGTCACTGACTAAGTGCCTTGGCCTTTAGGTCACATTCCATGAGTAGGGTCTGAGGGCTATTGGGGGATTTGTCAGAAAATGGCTGGATGGGCTCTAAGCCAGTGGAAGGCGAGTGTTGAAGATCACTAGAGAAACGAGCTAATGGGTAACAGAAAGGAGCCCTCAGAGATAAGGAGATTTTGGAAAGGGATTTTGGAGAAGATGAACTGCACAGGTGGAAACTCCAGGCTTAAGATGGGGCAGGAGCGAGAGCTATCTTTCCGGGAGTCTGGGCAATGAATAGGGGAAGGACCACAGAGGCAACACAGGAGTACAGACAGTTGAGACTGCCCAGCTCCTCAGAAACCCAGGCTCCTTCTTTGCCGGGATCACAGCCAGGAGAGGAAATCAGTCACTGTGTAGTACCTTAGGTGGTGTGTGGGGAAGTTATGGGGGTGCAGGCAGAGTGGAGAACAAGCCCCAGTGTTCTGGAGATCGCAGAAATGCAGAAATTAGCCTCCTCCATTCTGCAACATCATATGCATTCCTCTAGAAGGATGGCTCAAGGCTTCTGTTCTGAGCATCCAGGACCCAGTGCAGAGAGAGAGTCAATGGAACGCGCTGGGGGTGGGGTCGACTCCTTCAACACTGTGAGGTTTGGTTTCCAAAGGCACTACACAGAGTGGAGCTGACCATGAATGAGGACGGAGAGGAAAAGGATGAGTCCCAGCCCGAACCAGACCTTGCCACTCTCCACTTCAATAGATCCTTCCTCCTACTAATCCTGGATGAACCCAGCAACAGCATTCTCTTCATGGGCAAAGTGGTGAATCCCACTAGAATCAACATGGACGCTCTACAATTTCCCTAAATTCTGATTTTTTCCCCTCTTTACCTGAGATGTAGCAGAGTCATATTCCTTTGACGTTTGGCTTAATAAAACAGCAAATGAGAATTTCTGAGGGGTGTTCTTGGACTGTGGGGCAGGCTGATTTCGTGGAGGGAAGTAGTGACTCTGTTAAGAGCAACCTGGAACTATGTTTAGGAAACAGAACTCTCAGGACTGTCTGTTCCTGGCTTTTTGCTGGACTCTACCTGGCCCACTGGCTCACAAGGGGGTCAGCTAATCTTCTATCTCCTTGACATGGGCCTTAGAAGGAAAACATAGGGGAATTTCTCTGGGTCTCTTGGATGAAAGAAGCTGCTGAAATTTCAGTTGTGTTGAAGGCCATCTTCCCACAGCTATCTGCTCTAGCTTTGCTGCCACAGTGGAACTCCCCATGCTCTATCCAGGAGGAAGCCATCCTCCATGAAGGATGATGTCTTCACACAAAGCATTACAGTCAGTATCCATTGAGCGCCAACTGTGTACAAAGTAGTCACGAAACTGAGAGATCAAGACAGAGGCGTGTCTCCAACTTCCAGAGCCCCATCCCAAAGGCCCATGTGGCACCATTTCACAGCCGTCATGTCTGCATGGATGTGTTAACTCTAACCCACAGGATGCATGTTCTTACTGTCAGGTGTCTGCTCTCCCAGCAGTGCCAATGAGCTATGGTGAACAAGCTGCTCAGATTGATAGGAAATCATAGGGATTTTGCCTGTGCCTCCAGTGACCCACAGACAGTCATACAACAGCTGCTGCCTCTCCAGAGTCTCCCAGACTTCTGGCTCCAGCTGCAGGGAATCTCGGTAGCTGAGCACCGGCCTCACACGTAGCTACCTCCTAACATTCCAGATCATTCCATTTGTATGCA
Organism: Rattus rattus; assembly: GCF_011064425.1. NCBI lineage: Eukaryota > Metazoa > Chordata > Mammalia > Rodentia > Muridae > Rattus > Rattus rattus. Next base: position 114,933,568 of record NC_046160.1, on the reverse strand, counting down.
ACTCCAGCACACTTCTGCCCCAGCACGATGTACCCACCGAGTCTTACGGTTTGGCTCCCCCCCCCAATTTCTAATCACTTTCTGCTTCCCATGGCCTCACTTCTATAACCAACAACTACTCTCATCCACCCCTGCCTCTCCTCCTGTGACATCAGGAGCCTGTCACGCTCAGACCGAGGTCACCCCTCCACTTACTCCCTTGTTGAGCTTTATGTCTCTCACTCAGACGCTGCTACAGTCCTCACCTCAGACTCCCTAGTCGCAAACCTTCCCTGTCACCAAGGCTGTGCAATTGGGATACAACTAGGCTCTTAAATATTGTCTGCCCTTATATTTAAATAGAGTGATTGATGGGTAATAGGTAGGTACGTAGGTACAGATGATAAATAGGTGAGTAGTGTCACTATAGATGTCACAGAGATAATAAATATATCATTTATAGATGCATTGAGCATAGACATTGATATAACAAGTGATGATACACTTATCTGATGAGTGAAAGATGGATAAATGGATGGGTAGATGGATGGATAGATAGACAGATAGATAGATAGACAGATAGGTAGTGATAGAGAGACAGTCTGACAGACATAAAATTGCTTATTCTCACTACTGATTTTAGAAATTAGAATTTGTCTGACTTCACATGAGGGGGAATAAAAATTGTTCCAGGATACGAAATCTCTATGAAATCTGAGTTTGATTGCAAAAAGATCACCAAGGTTCCCCAGGGCTCGTTTAGCCTGCTTTATTAAACCAACAAAGACCACCACTTGGGGGGGGCACCACCATATCAATCATTAATCAATCATTAATCAGGCTCACCTTCAGGCTAATCTTATAGAAACATTTCTCAATGGAGGTTCCCTCTACCCAGATGACTCGAGCTTGAGTCACGTAGGCAAAATTCCACAAAAGTAGACAAAAAAAAAATGTGTCAAGTGACACATCTCTATTAAACCATGGCCTTCCTTTTCTTGTTTATCCTGAAAATCTCATCTTTATATCAATATCACAATCTAAAACACATTCAAACTTCCAAAAGACTAACGGTCCTTAAAGGTTCAATCTTTTTAAACTACCCAACATCTCTTACTTTTGTGCCCCAGTAAAATAAAAACTAAAAAAGAAAACCTTATATACGCATTATTCCCCAAGTGAAAACTCAGAGCCCAGTCACACTCTGAAAAAACAAAACAAAGAAACAAGCAGTGTAAAAGAAATCCTGTCACCCAGTGTCCCACATGGAGGAGTCAATCATAATGTTCAGGGTTCCAAAAGGCCGAGGAACTCCACCTCTCAGGCTTTGCCACTCACAACACACAGGCTCAAGTTGGCTCCACTCCACGACTGCTGCTGACCTTGGCATTGGTAGTCTCCCCACAGTCTTAACAGCACCAGTATGCTTGGGTCTTCACAGACTTCACCACTGGCCTCCTGGGTGAGCCTGATCCCTTCAGTTCTGGTGTCTACACTGCTAATGAGACTGCACCTTCTTCACCAATGATCTCTCCTTGTCTTTTCCTATGTCAAGCTTCATATTCATATGCTCTCCACCATACCTCAACCCTGAAGCCCTCATCCTGTCAAAACCAGTACCATGTGGGAGATTCTTACACATGATCACAGTCAGTGGCCAGCATGAGATGCAGACTTGACCTCCTCTAAGACACAGCCCTTCTGTGCTATCCTGAGAAATACTCCAAAAGATCTCTTCGCAGTGCTGCGGCCTCTTCTCAATCAGTGCTGATTTCTCATCCCTAGCCTGCAATTGTCACACTGGCTGTCCCAGTCTCATGGAGACATTTCCTCAACTGAGGATCCCTCTTCTCAAAATAACTGTAGCTATGTCAATTTATCCAAAAGCCAAAAAACAAAAAAACAAAAACAAAGACAGAACAAAACAAAACCTAACCAGCACAAAATTTTCACTTCCATACTGTCTTAATAAAACTTATCACATGAATGGCCCTGATACTTTGTTTCCCTCTGACATTTCACACCCAGCATGTATTTCTCTCAGTATTATCTTCCTCGTAGCCACAGCATCTCCTTAATCCTGAACAGTCAATGGCTTTCCCAAGCCAAAATGTCAAAATCCTTTCACAACAGTCTCCAAAACATGATCAAATCTCTCACATGAATACCCCATTCCTGGTACCAATTTCTGTCATAATTTTAGCTCTCTATTGCTATGATAAAATGGTGATCAAAGGCAATTCGAGGAGGAAAGGTTTTATTTGTCTTACATGTCCTGATTATAGGCCATCATTGAGAGGAGCCAAGGCAGGAACACAGGGCAGTAACCTGGAAGAGGGAACTGAGCTGAGGAACCCTACTTCCTGGCTTGTCCATCATGGATTGCCCAGTCTGCTTTCTGGTACAACCCAGGACAAACCTGCCATGTGTACCACCTCTTACAATGGTTTGGGCCCTTCCACATTAGTCCTCAAAACGCTGCCCACAAACTGGCCTACAGGCCAAAATAATGGAAGCATTTTCTCAGTGGAGGTTCTCGTCCCAGACAACCCTAGCTTGTGTCAAGTTGATTAAAATATAACACAAGTACATAGTGCTACATTTATCAGGAATGAACAGTAGGGCAGAGAGATGACGTGATTGTTAAGAATATGGGCTGCTCTTGCACAAAACCTGCTTTCAATTCTCAGCACCCACGTAAGGCGGCTCCCAACCCCCTGTAACTCCTGCTCTAGGGAATTCTAAACCTCTGACTTCTGAGGGTACCTGCATTCAATTACACACACACACACACACACACACACACACACACACATGCCTTGTGCAAGCCTTAAATTAAAAATAGAATCATTAAGTTAGAAACTCAGATACTAAAAACTCAATATCCAAGAAGAAAATGTGCCTAGGAAATCTCATTGAGAATGCATGATCTTTTCAACACATTGACCTCAGAATGTTTGTTACTCAGATGAAAAGGAAACTGGGGTTAGAAGACATTCACTCCCTGCTCCTTCTCCTCCCTCTCACGATTGCCTCCCCTCCTCCCTTCCTCTCCCCTCCTTCCCTCCTCTTCCTCTCTTCCTTTCCTTTTTCTTTCTCTTCCCTCTTTATTTCCTCCTCCTCCTTCTCCTAACCCAGAGAACTAACCCCCACAACTTGTCCTCTGACCTCTACAGGTTCACTGTGGTGCACGCAGGCTTGCACACACAGACACACATGGATACACAGGCACACTCACACACAAATATAAACAAAACTTAATTATCCTATGGCTGATAGCTGGAAGTATAAGTATGAATTGACATTTTATCTTAATATATTCATAGACTGGATATGCATAGGTGCTCATAGATGCATGTGCATGGGTTTGCTGCCAGGCATGTTCCTGGAGAGTTTGCTGAGAATCTAGAAACAGCACCGTAAGGCTGCAAGGGGCTGTGAAACACTGAAACCTTGTCTCTAATGTCAGTCACAACACTGAAACAGGAGCTTCTGGGAGAAGTGACGGAATCTAAGTTCAAGAGGGGAAAATACAAAGTGACCCTGCACAAGCGCCTGATGATGTCAAGAAACAGTGATTTTTCAACCCAGCAATACTGGCAGAGGCAAGGAATTCTAGGTTTTGAGCCATCTAGTTTGTGGTATTCCACTGTGGCTATCATAGAAGGGTAGCATAGATGGTTTTGTCTAGTCTTCACAGAAGGAAGAACCTGGAGAAGAACGCATCCTGAGCAGATCTTTGTCCTTGAACCTAAGTAGCCATGTAAGGAGGACATTCAGTAGAGCTTGGGGAAAGGAAACCCCTCTTGCAAAGTCAGACCCTGGGGAATGAGCATGTACTGACATCTGCCCTGGGAGGGATGAAGGGATAGACTCCCTAGGATCTGAACTCATGACCGGGACCCAGGCAATAAGCATGGAGTTGTTATCATGACTGACTTTGGCCATGTTGGTTGGGGTCCACTCCTTCAGCCAGCCATTCACAAGCTATGTCTTAGTGACTAAGTGGCTAATACACTTGAAGTCCTCTTCGCCTTTCACAAAGGTTGGGGAGGGGGACTCATAGTTCCTTCTAGGGTTTGAGGTTGCTTTTTGGATATGGCACTACAGCTAAAGCTCCAAGTATACAGTAGGTGCTCAAGCAGTGGGGACGAGACCCCTGAAACAGCATTGAGATTAGCCAGTGAGGTTCAGTAAACTGGCTCAAAGGTTTGTTTGCTCAATAAACAGAGGCAGGTGAAGGTCAGAGGCATGTGGGTGTGCATGTGTAGAGATCAAATTCAATGTGCAGTTGCTATCAGGTGTTTATTCTCACTGGACAGGCTGGAAATTGGTTATGGCTTCCCATTAATGCCCAGAGAAGCCATGGGAGAGCAAAGAGGACTTTCTGGTATAGAGCATAAAACACACAAAATGAGATTTATTAAATAATTTTCATTTGACTCCAGTGGGTGACCCTTGGGAAGGTCCAGGTTCTATATTTCTATATTTCTATATTTCCTCATCTGCACAACGAGAGCTGTGGCCTCTGTGAATGGCAAATGCTGATCTATTATGCCAGTCCTTCTGCCCTCACGCTCATGGCAGACATCACTAATCACCATGGCTCTATTTCTTCTCTGTTCAAACAGTTCCAGAACCCCCTACCACAATAATCCTCCAGGATGTACCACATAGGACCCAAGATGGGGGCCGAGATGGAAACTTAGCTTACCAAGTTGTCCTAGTGATCTCTAAGGTGCTTCCCAGGCATTGGTTGTCTGAGTTTATTTGTCTTTGCTAGATACTGACTCATTATGCTTCTCCCAAGGTCGGTCTCAGTCTTTCTCTCTCTCTCTCTCTCTCTCTCTCTCTCTCTCTCTCTCTCTCTCTCTCTTCTCTCTTCTCTCTTCTCTCTTCTCTCTTCTCTTCTCTCTCTCTCTCCTCTCTGAGGTATGGAGGGAGGGATGAAGGAAGGGGAAATTCTATCTCACTGTGTAGCCCTAGCTGGCCTTGGACTTACAGACACCTGCCTGCCTCTGTGTCTTGAGAGCTGAGATTTAAAGACATGTATGTGCCACCATGCCTGGATCTCACAATTTCAGTTTAATCACAGTAAAAAAACAAGGAATTCATTAAGGAAGTTATTTTAGATTTCAACTTCTGGCCTCCATATATAGCCTAGCATATGTGTGTGCACACTTGCATAACATATGCACATACATACACATCACAACACCACACACACACACACACACAATATTTAAAAAGCTAAAAGTTATGATCTGGATGTGCCTTGTTGTGTACAGTTTGGTATTTCAGTATTGAGGTGATATGACTTCCAACAGCTAAGGCCTGATGGCAAATTCTTAACTGAGGGTGTTCACCCAGAAGAGGTTAGCATAGGTCCTTATTTGTTTCCCCAGTTGCTTTCTGGCTGCTTGTCCTGCCTTGTGATCTCTCACACCTGTGACTGCTCTGACCACTGTGATGCCATCCATACTGAGGTTCTCACCAGAGCCAAGATGATGACCATAAAATTCCCTAGAGCAGCCATTCTCAACCTGTGGGTCACGACCTCTGTCTTCAAAACTATTTACAATATGATTCATAATAGTAGAAAAATAGTTATGAAGTAACAACAAAATAATTTTAGGGTTGGGGTCCCCATATCGTGAGGGCGGCAGCATGAAGAAGGCTGAAGAACACTTCCCTGGAGCCTCCACAACTGTGAAGTGAATGAACTTTTTTTTTTGAAGTTTCACAGCTGTTAGCATTTCATTACAAAAATGGAAAACAGATAAATACACTGAGCCTCAGACTCGAGGCAACTTGTTGAGGGTCATTGACCTTGATCACGACAGAGCTTCAGGTAGAACTCAATTTCCCTCAAGAAAGAGATGATGGCCCCGGCACAATCTGCCTCCTTTACCTCATGTTTCTGGAACTTCCCTGAGCCACTGCTAACTTGTGAGCCCATGGGACACATCTGAAGGAATGGCAGACAATCACACAACCACTCCAGCCCAGCTCAGCATACTCCCTCAGACTCTGACACCGGATGTGGTCCACAAAATTCCACTGGCTCAAACCTGGACTGCCATGACCTTTGCCCCCGTGTGAGACATAGCAAGAGAGAGCTGAACCAAGAAGGATGGTAGAGGTCAGTGGGAGGCACATGGGCTCTGGCTGTGGTGCATAGTTTCATAAATTCATTTCATAGTCCATTTGCCCGGCCCAAGTTTCTCAGGAAATTTGTCTGACATCTCTGCCAGTTTCCCAAATGCCCAGTGGAGGTAGCAACACTCACTGGCATCCATGGTAAGTAAATTACAAAACATCAACACTATCCTATGCTCTTTTAATGCATTGCTGGTGCTAACCTTCATGACATTCCAGAGAGATTCTGGGGACTGCAACGATCCTAGGGACCACTGAGAGGTCTGGATTTTATTCTTGTTATGGTTCCCTGGATGAAAATACATCTACCCCATAGGGTTCCTGAAAGGAAAAGCCAGTCAGTCAATGCACATCCAATAGCAGAGCTGCGAGCGAGCTTGTGAGAGGTGCCAGGCATAGCACTCAACTCAGTGAGCTGCATGCCTCGGAGTGAAGAGTAAAACAGAACTCAGTATGATGGGAGAGGGAAAACAAAGCAGGTAACTAAATAGACTCAGACCCCTCACTAGGAAAGCCGTGGAGAGTAAAGCAAAATAAGTGGCCTTCCCATGATAGCTGATGGGGGCTTGAGGAGTACCTGGTTCAGTATTTGCCCCAAAGCCTGAGATCAAGAGTAAGAACAGATGGCCCCAGTGGCTATGACCAACAGGAAAGGACATAGGTGGGTCTCATGGCCCAAAAGACAGGTTGTAGTGTCGGTGACACCACAGCCCAGGTTCCATATTCTCAATTCAGGATTTAAGAAAAGTGTTAGAAGCCCTCTGGAGAGCACCCAGCCTCCCTATGTCACCCACACACTGACACATGGCACTGGTTGACATCTGTATTTGCCAACATAGCTCATGACTCCTTGAGTAAATAGCCAGATTGGGGAAGGCCAGCCAAATGACTCCTCTGAAAAATGATCACAGTAATCTTTGGCTTGACATGATCTTTCCCATGCCAGGCAAGGCCTGGGCCCAGTTTTTCTGAACATGAGATTCCAAAGAGCACTGCTGTTGTGTGACTTTTACTAAGGAAAAGTCCCACTGTGACAGATCCAAGAAAATATTCCAAGGTCCATTTAGTCAATCAGCAAGTTTACTAGGCCTACTCATGGGAGCTGTGGTGACTCAAATCAACCCTATCAACAAAATTCCTACACTAGCATGCATGGTGGGTCACAATGAAAGACTCCTTGGAGCTCTGGAATGAGGAGACTTACATGGTGCTCAGTCTGTGGAAGAGTCTCCTCTACCCAGTAATTGTTACCAGTTATATAACCTTGAGACGGGGCCTTGTGAATCTTGTAACTTTCAGGAGTTTCCTGAGCCCTGTGAGTTCTCTGTTGACTTCCTGAGTCTTTCGTGATTCTCTCCACCTGGCTGACCCTCACATCATCCACATGGTACTGGTTTTACAGATATGGAGAATACAAGAGTTACAGGTTCACTTAGGCATCTGCACACATTCCTACAGAAGGCCAGGGAGGTGGACTGCATGCAGTGGGAACAAATTCCCGCAAAAGAGCCCCTGGGATGGTTAATAATGTGTGAACTGTAGGTGTAACATTTGAGCATCGGGGGATATCCCAGGATGCCAAGGATACCAGGAATTGGGAATGTTCAGAAACATGCCAAGGAAAGTCATAGAAAATGAGCAAACCAGTGAGACAGGTTGTGTGGGCTGCAAACACCGGCCTGTGGAAGCAGAGTGGCTCGGGCCTGTTGGGAGTGCCCACCAGGATATCACCCAGTGACTCTGCCTCCCCAGTGCCAGAATTGAAGGAGCACAGCACCACACTCAGCTAACTGTGAATAATATTTAATCTACAAATTAGAAGGAGATAAATCCTGGGCCGTCAAGTCCAAAATGGGATTACGAAATAGAAAGCTTAAAAAGAGTAACAATTAACAAAACTAGAGTGCCCAGACTTCCAGGCATGACCTCCAACCTTTCTTCTTTCCCATGGGAGCAGCTTCCTTCATTCTCAACTGGAAGTGGTGCTGCTGTCCACCAAGCACAGAGCTCTGAGCGTTGGGCTTGGGGCTCGGGGCTCCAGGCCTCAGGCTCAGGGTTTGGGACACAGGGCTCTGTACTTGGGGCTGGGGGCTCAGAGCTGAGGGTGGGGAATCACAGAGGCACATGCCTTTGAACACTGTGGCTGGTCCAGGGATAGACAAATAGCCCTATCCATTGTCCTCTGAGGGAATGAAAGAAACTCTGAGGCAGTCAATCAATCAGTCAATCAACCAACCAACCAATCGATATATTTTCCTTTGCTGTTAGCCTGTGAGGTTCGGGAGACCATATCAGTTGGGGCCCCGGAAGACTCTTTCTCCCCAAGCAATGACAGGAAGTAATAGAATGAACGTGGAAGTACTACAGAATGAGAGAGAAGCAAAAGAACGCCATAGCGACTGACTGGAGACCCTGCAACCCTTTCCACTCTCTGGGAGTCCTATTCATGAAGAAAGACAAACAACCACAAATGATATTTCTTGTAACTTTGATGCATGTGTCGATCTGGGGAATAAAACACTTGGGTGGGAGGAAGGGTGCTGGGCTTGAGGATGGAAATGTTTGCAGGGCAGCTCACTTCGTCTGCAACCCTTGTCAGTTTCCTTATTTAAAGACGAGATGCTGCTGAGGTATGTAGCTCAGTGGCAGAGTCCTTGACCAGCATGCATAAGGTTCAGTCCCTGGTAGCTACAGAAAAAATCAAATTAAAACCAAAAACAAAACTAGGTCAAGTCAGTCTCATAAGGAAGGGAGATAGTAGCAGTCTGTTCACTGAATCATTGGGAGGCCTGAGATAGCCCAGGGAAAGTCCTTGCATGGCCACACATTCATTCATGCCTCTCTGTTTCTCCCACCCTTGCATGATTCTTCCCCTCCTGGTGCCAGGCACTTGGCTCCCCACAGAGTCCCCGCCATGGTACTTCTTAACAACACCAATGAGTCCCCTGCCAGTTTGGCACAGGGCAACCACAAATACTGATGCAACTCCAGCCACACTTTGATATTAAAAATAAAACTAGGGGACAGGATGCAGTGTCAAGTTAATCTGCAGAATTACATGTTTACCCTCACTTTCTATAAAGCCTCCCATTGGTTGATGCTCAGGGGGTGGGGACCACCAAATGGTGAAGGCCACTGCCCCCTCTCCTCTAACCATTAACCAGCAAGATACCAGCAAACAAGATTTAGTAGGAGTCTCCCCGAAGCCTTACTGTACGTGTGCTAGGATTCCTGGGCAGCAAAGCACAGCCAGAAGGAACAACCGGACCCCACAGTAGCAGACGTGAGTCACCCCTGAGAGCAAGCACTCTGTACCTCTTGCTCCTGCCATGATCCCCGCCTCGACATCTGCTGCACTCCAGAACACAGCCATGCCTGTGGCTTGCTTGAGATTTTAATAGATGAGCATGAGAGGCAGCTAGCTATGGCATGAGGCAACCATGTGGAGGACTTCTCAGATCCTACAGTCGGTGGTTCAGCCACTGGGGTTTGAGTTCCCCTGGACTCCTTACCTTGCAGGAGGCTGTCACCTGTTGCCTGGTGGAGCAGCCTTAGCATCCAGGAATGGGAGGGAATCTCAGACCTCAGATGGATTAGTGCCAGGTAGCACTATTGGGTGGGGTCGTAGTGCACAGCTGGTATACACGGGGACCCTCTAAAGAGTGCCCACACACCCTCTGCCATAACTCCTCATTTGGTAACTTATAATGGGGGCGATGCAGCTGGAAGGAGAAGGACCTGCTTCACTCTGCATCATAACAAGAGCTGTGATGCCTAAATCCCTTCCTGGTCCCAGACACAGAGGAATGGCAAGGAAGATATTACTAGAAACACATGACCCTTAGCCTTTTGTGTTGGCTGGCCTTAAAGAGTCACCTTGCTGGCCAAGTGGTTTTCATAGCGAAAGCAAGAGGTGTGGCTCTGAGGACGGACGCACACCCAGTCCTACACGGAAGCTCTGCTTCACCCAGCTCTGCAATGAGGTACAGGATGACTCACAAAGTGAGTTTGTAAGTCATACACTGATGACGGCCACTCCAGGCATTCATAACAGTCTTGTGCAGCAGGGGGATTTAATCTCCAGCCTGCAGATCTGACAGAGGGAGAGCGAAGCACACAGTTGCACCCAGAAACAGCAGGAAGAGAAAGAAGGTCCAGCCTACTGTTGACTGGGGTCCTTTCCCCAAAGGGGATTCATAGATAGGCATGACCCAGTGCTGAAACCAAGATGTCCCTGTATAGAACACAAGAATGGGGACAGAGAGAAGGGGTGGAGAACGGCTTCCTGGAAGCAATGACCAAGCACCTGAGTCTCAAAGACCGGGAGGGAATGAGCCAGGGAAGAGAAGGAAGGGGTGGGCCTACAGTGGAGCCACAGGGAGCAGAGTCAGAAGACGGCCATCTTTATCTCCAGGTTTCAGGCCAGGCCAGAGATCAGCAAACACTAGGGGATTGTAGTGATCTGCCCTGCCTTGCCTGCCCTGTCCTGCCCTAACCTCTGACCTGGCTTGCAACAGAGTAAGAATGGGGAAGGGGGCTGTGACACTCAGCAGTGCTGCAGCCAGATGGCGAGCAGTCCAACGTAAGAGTAAAGGAATGGGTCATGAGGACCTCTAGCCCCCATCAGTTAGGGTGAGTCCCATAGGGGCACTGGGGGGACTCCTGTAAACTCAGCTTCTGCACAGCAGTGTCCTGCCCTGACCTCTCTTCAGTCACAGATGCTATCTTTCTGGATTGGGTAACCCTCAAAACACTGATGTCTAATTTGGATCCATAGCTCATCTTGTTGTCTGAAAACTTCACACAGGAATGTGTGTTCCGACCAAGTCCACTAGCCCTTGCCTCTCCTTCGGGTCCGACTCTCCTATATCCTATATCCTTCTCATTTTGACGTGCTCTATAAAAAATAAAAAAGATACTTCATGTAGAGGCTGCTTCATGTAGCCAGTGGGTGCACAGGAGTAGGGCCATCTACCAAAGCCTGGCTAGTCTCTCAGGAGTGGCATTACTAAAGAGAACTGATTCTCCCTCTCCCAGATGCCCCCAACGCAGAGCCTGGTTTGCTCATGGATGAGCATGACTCTCAAGCCTACCTTATCAGGGAAGCTTCTTTTTTGCCGTATACAGTGGTTAACACAGAGGCCATCAAGTCAACATCAAAGCTCTTAAAAACCACACAGAATGTTAAAGGGTGGGTTTGCACAGTAAACATTCCATTGGCCCCTAGCTTGCTGACTTGTCTGCACCCTGCCCTTTGGTGGCTTCCTTTGTCACTCCATCAGCTTCCAGTTGATGTCCAGTGACTTTTCCCTCTGACCTGGAGTCCAAAGGAAACCCATTTTGCAGAATTTAGTAATGTGCAAACTATGTGTGATTTAGCAAGCGCTCTGTTTTGAAGGAAAACTTGGTCAGACACAGATCCTCTATCCTTGATTAACCTTCTTTTTTTTTTTCCCTTGAATGTTGAATATGTGATTTGTGTAGGTACCTTAACCTGTGAGAGTTTCTCACTGCTTACAGATGAATTAATGAAGTTTATTTTGTGGGTTTAAAAACAAAACTTGCATGAGAATATAGGCAAAATGCTTGGGGGGTGTTAGGCATTGAGCAACCACACTGAGTCAAACACATCTTCAAATGAGGATCCTGAAGCCCAGAGCTCTGGGTTGCCTGGGTCACAGCCAATGTGAAGGAAGGATAGGGACAAAGTGGGCCTTTCACAGCGCCTTGTGCCCCTGACTGTATGACTGTCATAGCATCTAACAAGCACTGTTGATTTGGCAGGGCCTGGTCAACTGAACAATGTCACTCGCCCTGTATACCTGCCTCCTCTGGCTCTGCACCAGTGGCCTCTGGACTGCCCAAGCCAGAACGAATGAGAGTTCAAATTCTCACCGAGGCCTGGCTCCCACCAATGTTGACTTTGCCTTCAACTTGTACCAACGCCTAGTGGCCCTAAATCCAGACAAGAACACCTTAATCTCCCCAGTGAGCATCTCCATGGCTCTGGCCATGGTATCCCTTGGCTCTGCCCACACTCAGTTTCTCCAGAGCCTAGGCTTCAACCTCACAGAGATATCTGAAGCTAAGATCCACCAGAGTTTCCAGCACCTCAACTACCTTCTCAAGCAGTCTGATACTGGCTTAGAGATGAACATGGGCAATGCCATGTTCCTCCTCCAGAAGCTGAAGCTGAAGGACTCGTTCTTAGCAGACGTCAAACAATACTATGAGTCAGAGGCCTTGGCCATCGATTTCGAGGACTGGACTAAAGCCAGGCAACAGATCAACCAGCATGTCAAGGATAAGACACGGGGGAAAATTGAGCATGTGTTCTCAGACCTGGATAGTCCAGCCTCCTTCATCCTGGTCAACTACATCTTCCTCAGAGGTACTGCTCTCCCCTCCTTATCATGCTAAGTTCCCTCTACCGCAGATTTCTCTAGAATCCCCAAAGCCATCCCACTCAAAATGGCCTAGAGCTCTCAGCCATCTCTGACCAGGTCCTACCCCGTAACAAATGCCAGTCTCTACCAGGTTGGAACTAGGATCTCCACAGGACTGTTCTTGAACACTTCTTAAAAGAACTGCTAAAATTATAGATTCTAGAACTCATGATAGACCTCCTGGAATGAAACCTCTACAGGACAACCAAGAAGGTGTCATCACTGTGTGCCCCTCTACCAATCTAATGTCGCTTCATCCCTGAGACACCTCATCCCTTAGAATCAAATCTGTAAGTCTTGTATAGTACAGATTCTCAAGGGAAGGTGATGATGCTTCCTCCTTCCCAGGGACATTAGGCAACCTTGGGGAACAGTTTTTTATGTCACAACGAGGGGTGAGATAGGATGAGCTATTTGTGTCCAATAAGTAGAGACCAAAAAGGCTGCTGAACATGGCCACTCACAATACTAACCATAATGTACACAAACACAGGTACACATACACACATATGCACACACAAGCAAACACAGAGACCACACGCAAATACACAAACAAATACACACAGCCCCCACACCCCCATGGTGCCATGATCCCTAAATATTCAGACTATCAAGGTCGAAAGCCTTGGTCTAAAATCTACTTTTTCTGTCTTCTCAGAGTTGTGCCTCAGCTCTTTTCTTCCTCTAAGTTCTCAAGACATAGCAAACACACACACACACACACACACAATACTGATATACAAACACATACACAACATACATATACACACATACAAATACACAAACACATACATACCTCTCTCTCTCTCTCTCTCTCTCTCTCTCTCTCCTCTCTCTCTCTCTCTCCAATATCAAATTCCTCCTGTCCTTGTGCATCTTGCCTCCACCAGAGCCCACATGAGCCTCCCAATACAGTGCTATGACAAGTTATGGCAGAAAAATAGCTGTATGCATTTGTTAGCTGACAACCATGGAAGTCAGGAAAATGGAATGGGTCACTCTGTGAGGAACTAGCTCCTGACAGAAGAAGCTGAGGGGGAAGTGCTGCCATCAGACAAGTTTTGACTCCTTCTAAGAAGCAGCGTTCTTTCGACAGAACTGACCAGTAATACCACAAGCAAACAGGCTGGATGGTGACCCCACCAGCTGAGGGTAACAGGGGACTGAGAGCCTGATGGCATTCTGTATCCCAACTCTATGCACAGGAAGCCTCACTGTCTGCTCTCTTTCCAAGCGGCAGAGGCATGAGCCTCCTCCAGGAATGGGCCACACTGTCAAGGTGGTTCATTTCTCCCAAAACCAGGTCCTCTGTCTTCCCATCAGAGACCCTGAGTTCACAGCTTGAGTTCTAGGACCACTAGAATTTTCAGCACTGAGGCCTACTTCTGACCCAGAGGCTCAGGCAAGCATTTAGCTTAAGTGGGACCTATCCTAAATCCGAGACCCAAGGCTGTTTTGTCTCTCTCCTCGCCCCTGGTCCCTAACCTCCTGGGTTTGGTAACCAGTTTCAAGCAGAGCTAATCCTCAGCCATCCAAGAGGCAGGGGAAAGAACAGCCCAGCTTCCTGCTGCTGCTCCACTTGGTTGCTTGTAGAACAGGCATTAAGCCCCTGGAGAATAATCAAAACTCTGGAAATCTGGAGCTATTCCTGGCACACTGCAGGTGGCTGCAGAGCTGGTTCCTACAGAAACAGTTGATGACCTGTTGCCCCAGAAGAGGGTATCCAAGGATTATTTTTAATTTCACAGTCTACAGACCTAATCATTGATATCCACCTCATTTCTTCTCCCTCACATCTTTCCAGGCATATGGGAACTTCCCTTCAGCCCAGAAAGTACTAGAGAGGAGGACTTCTATGTGAATGAGAAAAGCACCGTGAAGGTGCCCATGATGGTCCAGTCAGGCAGCATTGGTTACTTTCGTGACTCAGTCTTCCCCTGCCAGCTGATACAGATGGACTATGTGGGAAATGGCACTGCCTTCTTCATTCTTCCAGACCAGGGCCAGATGGACACTGTCATCGCTGCACTTAGTCGGGACACAATTGATAGGTGGGGCAAGCTTATGACCCCAAGGTAAGCCCTGCAGCCAGCTTGTGTGTTTCTGTAAGGTATGTGTTTCTGGGAAATGAGGCAGGTAGAGTTTTTTTCTCTTCAATATACACCCACACACGCACACTCAGGTCTTACTTTTCCCATAAGCTGTGAGGTTCTCTAGCCCAGAAGTTATACTTATGATCCCTCTATCCAGAGGTAACTTGGGACATGCCACAAATCCAGTCGTACTTTCTTGTGAATTTTATAGCCATACCCATCTTGAATATTATATTTTTATATCAATTCCTTATAGAGGGAGCTCACCAAACACTAACCTCCCAACTTTTTAATTTTCTTGGCTGGCTTTACTATAAAAGTAAGCCTCAGTGTAGATCTTTGGAGCTTCTGTAAAATACAATGCAATTGGCATTTGCATCCTGGGCAATGGACCATAGTGGAAAAACTCATGGAGAAACAAATGTCTAGGTGCCCCGTGCGAGCATGATGCTCTAGCTGCATTTCTTTCTTAAGAAAATGTCTTGTAAATGAGTTTATACTTTTATGTCTGGACGCTGTGGTGTGTATGATCTTACCTCAAGGTGTGGCTCCTATTTCATTTTTAAAATTCAGTACTCGAAATTAAACCAAGGGTCTCTCTTTTCTAGACTTACTATTGCACTTTATCTCCAATAACCCCCTTTTAAAGACAAAGTTTACCCAGACCGGCTATCAACTCATTCTGTGCCTCAAGCAGGCTCTGACACATCAAACTCCTGCTCTGGGGTCTGGAGTTGCTAAGATTACGAGATTGTGACATAAAGTCCAGGTTCGTTTCTTTGTAATTATACAAATATCTTTAACAACCATGCCCTTCCCTCCTTGTTCACAACTTTTAACATGCTTTTTTTCTGACCAGATTGTATATATTTTTTAGATCTTTCCACTCTGCTCTTTTGTTCTTGCCATCACTGTAAATCTGCACCCTACCTACCCCCGTGCCCAAAAAAATAAAAGGCATCCAGCAGAATCCATGTCATGGCCTGACTGCAGAGTTACCTTGAAATGTCCAGTGCTATGTGATTTTGTTCATCATCTTTAAATGCATGCAAGTCTCAAGGCATGAACAAAGAGTGGATTGTCGGAATGTAACATGAACATTCTTTTGTCCTGTTTCCCACTCCACTCTTGTTCCCACTTGAAACTCAAACATGAGCACTCTTTACTCTCTGTATAGGACCATATAGGTCCTATGTAGATATGATTCATTCTGATCTTCTGAGCTCCTACTCTAATCACATGTCAAACTCCTTTCTATAGACTTGTAGAGTTTCTGTAGCCCATATCTCCAAACATTTCCAAATTCCTCAATCCAGTTCTCAAGGCTTCTAAACACATTGTCAGGTATTCGCAGAAATCACCCCATTCCTGGTACCAATTTTTTGTGTTGGTTTTTTCTTCATTGCTATCGTAAATACTAGAGAGAAACATTTAAAAAGATGTAAAGATATGTTTTTATCTGCTGTTTCAGAGGCTTCAGTCCATAATAACTTGGCTGTTGTTTTTGGACCCATCTGTGGTGAAGCAGAACACTGGCTCCCTTTTGTTCAGTCAAGACACCCAACCCTCATTTAGAATTGGTCATCCGTCTATAATTAAACCTCTCTGGAAACACCATCAAAAGTGTATCTCCTAGGTGATTCTAAAATCCACAATGAAGAATAATCATTACAAGTTCATCTCTTGACAACTTAATACTCAAAACACCATTTTTAAACTACTAAATCCTATTACTGGCCCCCATAAGTGCATAACTATCCCATAATGCAAAATGAATTTAATACTTCTTTAAAAATTCAGTAGGTTTAATATTATTGACACTGCTCAAAAGTCAAAAGTTTCTTTGAGACGTGATGCAGTTGATACAATGATCTTGACTGTAAATCCTTGTAAAATTAAGAAACCAGTTTACATACTTCTAATAAACAACATTACAGAGTAAAATTTCCAATGACAAAAGTCTGGATTGGGAGAGGAGAGATAGAACAAAGCAAGACTGAAATTCAGAAAGACAAAAACAATATCCTGCAATTTCATGTCTGGCATCTAGATCTCTTGGTGGCATGACCTAGGCTCCGACAGCTTTGGGTAGCCCCATTTTCTCACTTTTTCTGTCTAAAGATGATGAAGTCTCTCTTGGGATGATTCCACTCTGTGCCTAAAGTTTCCTTGGCAGCCATCCAAGGTCATATCATTTTCAACATTCTGGGATCTACATTGTTTGGTCTCAGAGACTTTCTGGAAACTTAGTGCCAGCCACTATGACCCTTTGATTTTGCATCTCTCATGCTACCAAATTCTATAATGTGGATGATGTCAAGTTCTGCTGTCTGGTTGAAATGAACCACAGACATGTGCCTTTGTGTCTGATACTTAAAAGATACTTTCCTAGGCAGTTATTTTCTTACAGGTATCTTGAAAACTCTATTATTTCAGGTGCTATCTTTTCAAATGATAATTTAGAGCTCTTGATGAGTGAGTGGGAATTGGCACTCAAGGCTCTTTTCTATTATCCCAGTGAAGAGTTCCTGGTTTCTCATTAACAACATTAATCTCTTTAACAAAAATATGGTCACTTTATCTAAACCCATCCTATCCCCAACTTTAACCAGGATAAGTTACTTTCATTGCCAACCTATGTATTCTCCACACCTTTCTGTTCTGATTTTCTGATATTCCTCCCTGTAAATCTGAATAAATTCAGCAAGTAATAACAATGCCACAATTTAAATAATGTTTTCTTGAAAGGAATCATCCAGGGGATACCTTTCCCTATACCCCTAGTGAGTGAGTTAGGCTGGTGGTACAAATGCTGGTGGGATCACACAAAGAAGTAAACATCTGTCTGAGAAAGAATGGTGTTGCCTACTGCCAGACCTAACCTTGAACCCTCTAACTTCTTTTACTTCACCCTGAGCAGGCAGGTGAATCTATACATCCCGAAATTCTCCATGTCTGATACCTATGACCTTAAAGACATGCTGGAAGACCTGAACATTAAGGACTTGCTCACCAACCAATCAGATTTCTCAGGCAACACCAAAGATGTTCCCTTGACATTAAAGGTAAGTGTCTTGGGAGCCTTTCTCCAAAACCTACACTAAAAATCTTAATAGCAAGCAATACAGCCTATTTATTAAAGATCCCATAGGTCCCAAATGACAAACCCCAGGTTCAAGCCCCTTCAAGCACAGTTCAGTAAACAGAGGCTCAGCAAGAAAATAACCACACAGAAAGCTAATGACTAGTGAGGGTCATAGACATCTTGGCTACCATGGGATGGGCGGCTACCCATCCCATGAAGCCTCACAGAGGATGAACAATGGAAAACAAAGTTGTCATGGCAGAAGTGAGAGCAGCTCCTGGCAAAAAGAAATAGAAGACAGGGTGGAGGTCTCATTAACATCACACCAGGCCTTCTACTCAATTTCATGTTTCAATTTTCTGCTTGGTGTTCTGAATTCATAACTTTGTTCAGGACATTTTGATTGAATATCTACTATGTACCTGTGCTAGGATCTGGATCTGCTTCCATTACTCAGATGTGGACACTGTCCTCCAAACACAAGGGTTCAGGGTGCATGAAAACCTTATTTAATGATGTATGAGTTCAATTAATGTGTTGTGTGAATGGGAAAGTCCTTGAGAAGACTCAGCCACACAAAAGTCTCCTTTTTATCATTAATTTATTAAAAAAAAAACAAGAAGGGGTACTTTTCAGTATAACTGCATAGTAGTGTTGAAGAATTGACTTTTCTAAGCCCTAAAGGACATTGATTAATGATGGGAGCTTTAAGTTCATATTCAAGGGTAATACACATTGTCCCAGTACACAGAGGGATCCTTAACTTAGGGTGAAGAGCTCAAAGTGCTCACAGAGTTAGCAGAAAAACAATCATTGGCAGCAGCAAGAACAGTGGAATACTTGACCTTCGACCTGTCAACTCAAAATCTCAAGTCCTTAAGACCTACTGCAGAGGTGCATTCCAATCATGGCTCAGCCTCTGCCTGGCTGCAGGAGCCCATCCCAGAGAGATTCTGAGCCCCTCAGACTTGCTGTGAAATGAAGTCGATGAGAGAGTTTCCCCCCAGGGGGTACAAAGAATACATTGACTGTCATCCATTGTTTAGTTGTCAGGGTGGGATCTGTCCCAGGATTTCTAAACCAGCTGTTGACCATTTGGCTGTCTTCAGACTTCTACAGAATGTTAATCATTAAAATGAACACCCCAACAACCTGGGCTTTACATTTCTGCTTCAATCTAGGCTTTCCTAAGCCAAGTAGGCACAAGCACATCATACAAGATCCACTCTGCTGTTTGCATAGCAGATTAGACAGAGGGCCATCTCTTAAAGCCCTGGGTCTGGTAAGAAGAGCCCAAGACTTCCTCTGACCTCCTGTGGTGGGTGTGACCTGCCATTCTAGCAGAGAGTTGGGTGCAGTCTGAGGTCAGAACTGCTGTTTTGCTACAGAGCAAACACATGATGTTTTGAGCACTTTGGCTATTTCGCCTTCCATGGAACACACAGTGAGATGCCCATGTGATGGGATGTGAGCAGCTCCTGCCTCCTACCAGGGATTTACTTCCTGCCTTTTCACCGTTTCTCACAGGTGGTCCACAAGGCCATGCTACAACTGGATGAAGGGAATGTGTTGCCTAATTCTAGAAATGGGGCTCCCCTACACCTGCGCTCCAAACCACTCACCATCAAGTTCAACAGGCCCTTCGTCATCCTGATCTTTGACAAGTTCACATGGAGCAGCCTGATGATGAGCCGAGTGGTAAATCCAGCCTAAGAGCATGTCCTGAGAAGCCTTGGTGCCATCTGACTTTGAGGGATAGAAGCCTTTCCCCAGTCTTCTTCAGGGTCTCCCCAACCCAATCTACTTTTAGATAACTAGCAATGAGTAGCCCTTGTTGCTACTCTCAAGACAAAGTCACTTGAGAAGGGAGCACTGAGAAAGAGGTAACAGTTATTAAAGGATGTTTTTGCAAACTCTGGTGTCCCCTTTCTTGATTTAAATATAGGCAGTGCCTTATCACTGTCTTCACATGGGGGAAGAGCAGAAAACTCTCTAGGGTGTCTAGGGTCTTTCACTTCTCTAGGGTCTAGGGCACTAATCCTATTCATGAAGGTTCCACCCATTTGACCTAATGTGACTCCCTGATAGGTTTCAAATACTAGCTATCAAAATGAATCGGTAAGACATTAAGTTCATAACATATAGTCCTACCACAAGAGAGGTGAGTCCAGCCAACAAAGCCACCTCTCATTCTGACAGGAACCACACATGGGCATGGGCATCTTCGATCTCAGTCACAGGTCCATTGTGTAGTGCGTGGCTTCAGGGGGAGACTGGACTGAGACAGAGCCCAGCCAGGTCACAGAGTGCTCGTAAGATGAAACCAGAAGAGTGTGGTTGTCTTTAGAAAGTTTGGGGAAGAGGGGCTGGCAACTTTTAGACGCACAGTGGAAGGGTCATGGTGGACGGACCGAGTTGACAGAGAAGAAAGCAACACATGTGTGGTATCAATTCTAATACTTGATGGTTCTCTTACTACAAAAATCAACACACACACACACACACACACACACACACACACACACACACAAATGCAAACTCCCAAGACTTGGGCCAGCCATGCTGAGGCAGTTCCCCTTCCTCTACCCAGAGTGCCTCATGTGACCCTGAGCAGAAAACGGTTTTTGCCCCACCAGGGTTACAGTTTTCTTTTGTTTTTGTTTTTGTTTTTCTTCATTTTTTGCAAGCCAAAGAATAACCAAACTAAGTTCATAATCTCAACCATTCTTAAACATGTGTGGGTTGCATGTGTGATATTGTTTCAGAATATGCATTTTTTATAAGTGGAAATTGAGCATGAATCAAGAGTGTCATTTGAAATCAATAGGGGAAATATTTTATTAAGCCATATATTGTTTGGGAACCAGTAGAGACTGAAGGAAGGGTGTGATTCTTCTCATCCTTGAAACAATTCCAGGTGAATCAAAGATTTGAGCACCAAAGTTGAAATCATTAAATCATGAAGTATACAGTTTTAAAACAAACCTCAAAAGGATGAAGTATACTTAAAACCGGAATTTCTGAAGAGAGGGTTGCTGCATTGAACTTCATAAACAAAGCTAACCAGGTTTAAAAGACAAATGAGGGAGGGATAAAGACATAAGAGTTAATTTCTCTACCTTGTCACTTAATATTTTAAAATGCCAGGAGGAGGTTGTGTTTGGTTGGGGACAATGGTGGCTGATTGAATATTTTTTCGTATATATCTTCCCGGGATACTATAAAACCAATACTGTAACGATAAAACTGCCTATGATTCAGGCTTCCACATAGCAATATCATCTGAAATTGGAGCCACAAGAGAGGGTGGATGTAGGAGACAAAAAAACCAGTGGAGAAAATATCCTAGCATTATTGGAATGTGGGGTAGGTAGACTATGGAGCTGAGTTGGTAGGAACAGTCACTGGAGGTATGTCATTGGGTGCTACACCGTACCCTAGCCACTTCCTCTAGTCTGTTTCTCTGTTTCCTGTCTACCATAAGGTAAGCAGTCAACTCCTTCACAAGTCTCTACACAATAGAGTAACCTATAAATTTGCTGGGTTTGATCATTACATGATGGTTAGGTCCATATTGGTAAATTCAGGGATACTTAGAATATCAAGCTAAAAACTAGAACTCTTGAAAACTATATAAAGAAAGATGTCTTTAAAGTTCTGGGAGTGAAGGAGGGCAGTGATAACAGTTTTCAGAAAGAAGGAAAAAAAAAAAAACCTTCATAAATGAAGACAAGGGGCCCAGAGAGACAAATCAGCAATTAAGAGCACTGGCTGCTTTTCCAGAAGAACTGGGTTCACGTCCCAGCACCACCCTGTCAGCTGCTCTCTAACTCCAGTTTCAGGGGATAAACGCCCTCTTCTGGACTATGTGGGTACTGCACACACATGGTGCGCAGATAAATAAAAAAAAAACATGTGACAGCATGAATGTTGGAAGACAAAAGATAAAACATATTATGGTTATTAAATTTTAGAGTAGTTATTTGGGCAGGAAGATGATTTCAGGTGGGAACTTGGACCTGTATGAGAGAAGGAAAAGCATCAGAGATGTAAATCTGTGGGCAAAGGGGGCAATGTTTCAAAGGTGTCTTTAAATTGTTGTAACAGAAACCATAACAATTTGGCATGCAAATTATTAATTTATTGCTCACCAGCTGTAAGTCCTTCCATCATCACTGCTCTGCAAATCTAAGTGCATTTTTAATGCTTCTGCATCCCACGCTGGGCACAATGCCGGCTTTTGTCAGTAGAGGGTACCAGAGAGACATTGTGGAATGAAATGGCTTATTCACTTTCCTGGTTCAGACCAAATAAGTGAGACAGAGCAGGTGATAATTAGAGACAGACAAACACACACACACACACACACACACACACACACACACACACACGGTGGGGAGGAGGATAGATTCTAGAGATACAGAATATAGTCAGAAAGATGGGTATGTAGCTGTATAGATGTAGTCAGATGATGGAAATATGTACCCTGAAAAATAATAGCTGAAAGATTAATTTTCTCAACTATATATCTTGAATGCCCAAGTAGACACTCATGCATACCTGATTCTTACAGCCAGAATCTTTCTTACATTAAATTGAATCTTACTAAAGCAAATATTAAGAAATAAATACTGATTATATCCACTGTCATCACACTGTACTAGGATTATTTATCAGATGAGGCGATTAATTAAAGATAAGAAAGCAAAACTGGGGTGCGGGGGATAAAACTTTAAGCCTTTTCGTGCTGTAGCCATAGCCTGCATTGCTAAATAGACCAAACGATGCCAAAGTCTATATAAAAACTACACAGGAAAACCAATGATCACACAAACTCAGTAAACGGATTCATCAAGATGTTGGGTTATAATGAGCATAAAATGACACTTTTCATATTCATAAGTAACTGCCAAACAAGCCATGCAGTGGCAGAGCAAAGCCAGCATAGCCTAAAAGATACAGCAACATGGGAATGAGTGTGAAAATGCTCCAAACCCACACTGAGTAAAGCAAGATGCCCCTTAAATCTGCAACGTTAGATGGGAACAAGTGGAGAGTTACCCCTTCCTGAGTGAGAAACATGCTGTTTTCTCTAATGTAATATATTAACTTACTGGGTTCCAGTAAAGATACCAACAAATTTTCTCATTGATCTGACAATATGATATCAAAATCTATTTAGAAAATGCCCAAGGATTCCAGGACAACAGTAATTTGGAAAAGCTACAGGATCAGGAAGAAGGGGAGAGGATATTGTGACAGAGAGATAGTGGAGGGAACAGACGTCATAGGCAAAATGCTGGTACATGAACACAGGCAGACTGATGGTGTAGGATAAGAACTTTAGAAATGGGATGAGGGACAATCGACCCAAGCAAAGTGTGGGTGGAAAACCAAACAAACAAAGGAAAACTGCTGCTTTGTAAGATAATTTTAAAATATGTTTAAATTTTGATTATAAAGTCTAGCTCACTGATTTACTGTGATTAATACATCATTTAATATGATTGATAATTAAAGGGGAAAAATAGAAAATCTGAAAATGACCCAAGCACAAACGACAATAATATTTGATAATGAATGGCTTAAATAACAGGGACAACTGAATAACCATTTGAATCAGGGACAGGGATGGGGAGAGCAGACCTTGATCTATTCAACATGTGAGATATCATACAGGAATAAAAAGGGTGGCTTGGAAGCGGGTGACAGTGTTTCTGATCCCTACATGAATGAGGCTGTATGCCTCGGTGAGATAGGAAAGATACGTGTGCGTCTGTCCTCAAGAGTATTCTGGTGTGAACTGTGAGTTCAAAAATGGCAAGTGGGGATCCCAGCCATGTCCTCTTGGATCTTACTTCTGTGACCGTGTACCTGGAGTCCATGAAGACCACTGTAAACTCAACTTTGATGAACCTGCCAGTCAGCCACCTCTCCATGGAGGTCTATGTGTGGATGGAAGAAACAGCTCCAACTGTGCCTGCATTGGGTAGTGGAGTCACCGGGACACACTGTGAGACTTTGATGCCTCATTGTTGGTCAGAGCCTTGTCACAACGATACAACATGTGAAGACACTGTTGACAGCCATATTTGTCACTGCTAGCCTGGACACCCTGTGTGACATGGACATAAATGAATGCAGTAGCAGCCTCTGACGATTTTGGGGAGGAATGTGTAGAACTGTCCTCAGATGATCAATAAGGACATATTGTAGGTCTGCTTTCCTCCTTCAACTACCTTGGGGCCTCAGGCTATGTTTGTATCTGTCAGCCTGGATTCACAAACAGTAGCCTAGCCTAATGTCCTCTGAGAGACTCCACCCAACAGCTGACCTAAACAAATGCAGATGCCCACAGCCAAACATATGACCGAGCTCTTGTGGAAGAGTTAGGAGAAGGATTGAGATACCAGAAGAGAGTGGGTACTCCACAGGAATACCAACAGGGTCAACTAACCTGGACCCTTGAGGGCTCCCAGAGACTGAACCACCAACCAAAGAGCATACGTGGGCTGGACCACCCCTGGGGTGCATGTACATAACAGATGTGCAGCTTTATCTTCATGAGGATCACCCAACAACTGGAGTTGGGGCTTACGCTGACTGGCCTCAGTGAGAGAGGATGTGCCTAGTCCTGCAGTGACTTTAGGTGCCAAGATAGGTTGGTGCCTAGGAGGAACCCCTCCCCTCTTCTCAGAGGTAAAGGAGGGGGATGGTGGGGGACAGGCTGTGGTGGGGGACATAAAGAGGGGAGCTACAATCGGGATGTAAAGTGGACAAATTAATGGAAAAAAGAATAAAAAGGATCAGAGATCTAAATGTAAAAAGAAATGAAGCTACACAAGTGTGAAAAGGAGAACATCCTTGTGTTCCTGCTCTGATAAGAGGGTATCCTGAGATATGGGAGCCCAGGAACCACACAGTTATGATAAGCCTCCTCAGCAGAGCATTGTAGCTCCCAGGAGGAGAGAATCCCTACCTGAGCTAAGGAGTTCAGGGGCCTCAGCTGTGCTCCTTTTCTCTGTGGCTTCTTCCAATGAGAGAGTCACATCAGGCAGGAATCTGGTGAAAGAGATTTATTGGAGGGCCCGGGCTGTGGAGGAACGACCCCAGGGATGGCTGGCCATTGCTCCCAGGGAGCAGACAGCAGGGAATTGGACAAAGGGGCAGTGGTTATGTAGGATTACTGAGGGAGTGAAGCTTCTCAAGGCAGTGTGAGGATTTGTGGGATTTCAAGTCCTGAGCTTGAGTGCACTCAGGGATTGGTGGTTCTTCCTGTTCAGCGATTGGTGGGTTTCCTGCTCAGGAATTGGTGGGTTTTCCTGTTCAGGGATTGGTGGAGTTTTGTGGGAATCTCAGGGATTGGTGGGTTTTCCTGCTCAGAGTTTTCCTGGGTTTTTTTTCCCTTTCCCTTTTCCCTGTATCAGGCCCATGGATTAGGGTAAGAAGTCTTCCTGGCCACAGCCTGCTTTTGCTGAGTGCCATCTCTGCAGGACTGCTAAGGGTGTTGGGGGGCTTGGGGGATGGGGACATGCAGAGGATGTGCAGCCATTGTGGACAACTCCTGTGGGGAAGCTCCTATAGTGGTATTTCATGAAAGTTGTAGGCTGAGACAAGAAAGATATTACCACTGTGGACAGCTCCTGAGGGGCAGCTCCCACTGAGGCAGAGGAAGGTGGTGAGCCACTGTGGACAACTACACTGTGGAGCCTCCTGTGACAACTGCAGGCTGAAGAGACACTGTGATGCCTCCATTTTGAACAGCTCCCGTCAGACATTTTAACTGAGGCGGCCATTGGCAGGAGTGGGAAGGAGAAGCCTACAGCTCAGGGACTACAGTCCCTCCTACACTCATTTGTTTCAACATGATCCTGAGCTGTTGGTGCCATGGGGGAGGGAGGTTCAGAGGAACCCATCAAAGTATAAGACCGAGTTCGTGGGTGAAATCTATGACAGACATGCCTTTGAAGATTTGAGCCAGGTTTTCCAAGATTTGGAGAGCTTGTGCTACAAACTCCCCTATAGCAGGACTTTCTGGATCAACCAGGAGTTTCAATGACACCAAGGCTTTTTAATATTTTAAAGCTTAGGCCTTTTAGCTAGGACAGTCTCCCAGCCAGCAATCTATCTTAACCCAACTAATCCTGGCACTACATGCTACCATGTGGCTAGCTCTACCTCTGTGTTCTGCTCTGGTCCTCTGGTCCATCCATTCTCCTCAGAGTCTGCTGTCAAATCTCCTGCTTCTGTTTTCTCTCCTTGTGGCATTTTCCCTGCCCGGAAAGTCTGTCGCCCACTTCCTGCTTCAATTACATACTGTCAGATCTTTATTACAACCCGTCATTAGTGAAAGAACCTCTGAACAATTCTACATTGCCTTCATGCAAGCGAGGAAGGAAGAATATTTACAAAATAGAAAATCCAGTGATGGGCCATAGATATGGCAATGCCAGAGTCCTGCCAGTACTCAATCTCTGCAGAATCGACAATTGAAAATACAGAGACACTCCTTTACACAATGTGAAGAAAAGGTTACCCCAATGCTCCTCACTGCCATAAACACTACACAGAGGTGCTGTCCTCACTATGAAACCTTGAAACTTGGACCCAAAATAAATGTTTTCTGTACATTGCTTCTGTCTGCTATTTTGTCATTGTGATGAAAGAAAGCCACTAGTGCAGAAAACTGGGACCAAGAAGTAGGGACCATTGCTCTGCTAAGTCTGGCCATGTACTGCAGCCTTTGGAACAGAAAGGTAGAAGAGTTTGTGCTGGGGCCTAGCCCCAGCGGGGGTCCTCTTTCTTGTCAGTTTGTCTTATAAAATTTGGGGGTAAGACTTTGTTTTACAAGATATTTAGGGTTGCTGTATAATAATAAAAAGTTTACTTATCTAAGTAAGTTACTATGATACTGTAGCTGACCCACCTTCTGTGTTCCTCTGAGGCCAAAAACTGCACTTTCTGGCAGTTAGCACCTCATCCTTAAACAGCAGGAGATAAAGGCTAGAGACTTTTCCCTTTTGTCCAGATGCCTCTTGTTTGTGGGGCTAGGGAGGCATTTGGAGCAATAAACTTCTATTGAACCAAAAGAAGAGAATAACACTTGCAGAAGGAAAAACTTTTACATAGGCAAATATGCATAAACTCACATCAGTTCATATTCAGATTCACAAATGTATATTTATATATTTCCACTCAAACAGTAGGGCTCAGCTTGCATATATTCTTATAATTACATTCTTACCCACACACATGCATGCTTACATATGCATATGGAGCAAAAGACCAAGCACCAGTGCAGAAAAAAACCTCACTCATTCTGGATGAAAAATGTGCTTGAATCTTTATTTGCTTTGTTCCTTTAATAAGACTAAGCCTGACTTGTTATTAAGAAAAGACCTGTTCTGTCCCATAGTAAGAAGCCCGCCTGCTCTTTCTGCTCTCTCTGCAGTGTTTTCTTTTTTCTTCTTTCCTTCTGCAGTCTTCACATTGCTCTCTTAGTTTCTTTTGTTTCCTTAGAGTCTCTACGTTAATCCACTTCGCATTCTCCTTCTTATCTTGGTCTCTCCTCCTGCTCTGATGTCACAATAATGCTCTTACTCTCAACGCCTTTTCTCCCAATGCTATGCCTATACTTCTAAGTTCTTAAGTTCAGTTCTGTCTAAAAACTTCTCCTCAGCTCAGTTCCTCTCTCAGCTCCGTTCTCCTCAGCTCAGTTCTGACTCTTCTCTTTGTCCTCGGCATGTAAATATTTTTCAGAATACATGATCACATGTTAAAAAGTGCATCACAAGTTCACTCAAAAATCAAATCATAAATTGAAATAGAAGTCTACAACAGAGAGTGTATACATGCATATCCATTAGGAGTAATTATTGGGCTAAACACCCATCACCTGTCACAGCTCCACAGGTTCACAGAAGGTTTAAAACCATAACTAAGTCATTAGTGAAGTTTTGTATAGATAAACCCAGTCAATATTTTGTCTTCTGTCCTAGCACCTATAATAAATTGTTAGTTCCCTTTTTATGACCATTGGTTAATTGTTTTACAACCTCTTGGAATGTGCTCTGAGTAGGAGAAAGTCTGGTTACCATCTAAGAGCAATTAACTGGTGATACTTGGAAGACTGACAGAGTTCTACATTGTAGTTTTGACTATCAGAAAAGGGCCTAATAGCAGTCCCACTATAAAAGAGTTTAATAATCACTGATATAATTTTAGGAATTCCTATAGGATCATCTTTAAGACTTAAGAAGTCATCTATTTGTCTATATAGCATTACAAGACAGTACATCTTCATAGATCTGCAGAGATCTGCTCCAAATGGGTGACCAATTTCTTAATCATTATTATATATGTTTAATAGCAACAGGAAAAGCAGACATATATTAATAGCAGATATCTTTCCTAAAATGAATCCCTTGCAGCCTTGCTAAATAAGGGCAAACCTGTCATAGATTATATAATAATCCGAAGGAGGCCATCTCAGGATGATCACCTGCTAGCTATTAGCTTGTCCCATTATGGCTCCTGACATGTTTGGTGCTATGGGTAAAGGGAGCCCTAGAGTGTTGTACATACAATGTTGGGGCCATTGTGGCAGGACTCATGAAAGTGAGAATGCCGAAACCATCTGAACAGCACACAGCTCAAACAGAGGCACCTAGATGGGTCTTCTTCCAGGTTAGATCACACAGAAACTTAGAGTGCTGCAGCCATGACTCAGGGTTAGGGATGGGGTGGGGTGGGGTGGGGCAGGCTACTCCCCAAGATGAACACAGAGCTTGATGCCATAGGACTTCTGCATAAAGATTTCAAGGGTTAGGGGATAATGGAGATCTGTGTCAAGGCTCCAGAGAAAAACCATAGACCAGATAACATGGAACAGAGCTGGATTTCATGTATGGAGAGAGGTGCTTAGGTAAAAACTAAGTTTCAGTGAAGACCTCCCCAAAGGAAGGCCATGTGTGCCACAGGCAACAGAGATGCAGGAGTGGAAGTGACCATGCCCTTTGGAGTCTACACAATGTCACCACTTGTCACAGCTGGTTTTGGGTTCTTACTGTGACACAATCTTTCCTGTTACTCTCTTTTGGAATGGGGACGTTTACTCTGTGCTGCTATACACTGTAGGTGTAATACTCGTGATTTTATAAGGGCTCACTGCTAAAAGTTTGCTTTGAGTCTCGGAAGAGACTTTTGAGTTTTTGGACCTTTGAACAATGTTGGAAACTTTTAAGACTTTGGGGACCAGTAAGATGAATGTTGCATTATCAGATTTCCATACGCCACAGCAAGGGCATGGTTTGGATGTAAAATATCCCCCCATAGACTCATATGTTTAAACACATGGTACCCAATTGATGGCACTGTTGAGGGAGATTTTGGTCCCTTAGGAACATGGAACCTGGTTCATGGATGTAGAACACTTAGGGACCGACCTTTAAGGACCATAGCTGGGCCCCATTTCTGATTTTGTTCTCTGTTACTGGATTCACCAAGATGTGGGGAGTCTTTAACACATGCTTCTAGCACCAGGAACTCTGCTACATCTTCCCTGCCTGCCATAAAGGATAGAAATTGTGAGCCAAAATATCTTTCCTTCCTTAGATAGCTTCAATTGGGTGATTTGTCAAATGATGAGAAAGTTAACTGAGAGATTAGTTTATAATCATAATTTCTTTATAAGTATATAATTACTTTCTAATATAATATATAATTTATTTATATATAATAATTTAATTTAAATGAGCAGAAAGTCATGAACACAAACAAATATAGGGATGGCAATCAAACCCTTGGACATATGCTCAACTTCACTTAAAAACCACCAAGTAAAACTACACTGAAATCCCATTTGCAAACTACTAGGTTGGCAGAAATGTGAGTGTGAGGTGTTGGATCCTGAGTCTGGAACCGTCCTTCTCACAAACTGTGGTAGATGCCAGACTTTGCCTGCGAAGGGAATTTAGCAATATACTTGGTGTTTGCTTTCTATGACTGATGTAACCAATTACCATACAGCAAGTAGCTTCAAACAACAGAAATTAAAATCATGCAGTGTCGGAGGGCTAAGTCCACAAGCAAGGTTTGTCCATGCAGTGTCTCCCTCCTAGCTTGGTGAGTGTCAGCAACCCCTGCATTCCTTGGCTGCGGATGTATTTCTGCATCCATCTTTATGTGGCCTTTCCCTCTAATCTTTCTCTACCTCAATCTCCCTCTGCCTTTCTCCTACGAGAGCTTTCACAGTGGGAGACAAGGCCCTCTTCATTGGAGCAATCTCTTCCTCCCATTCTTAACTACACCTACAAAGACTATTTAATCAAATTCTGCCACATTTACATGCTCTGAGACTTATCTCTCGGAATATATTTTGGATCATCCCCAATCACAAGTCTCCTTATCATCACATTTAATGAAAAGTTCCTTTTTAAAAGATGTGTTTATTTTATGTGTATGAGTTAACACTCATACACATAAACTGGATGCATGTGCACCACATTCATGCCTGCTGCCCAGGGAGGTCGGAAGAGGGTGTTAGATTTCCTGGAACTAGAGTTAACAGATGGCTGTGAGCCACCATGTGGGGGCTGGGAGCTAAACCTAGATCCTCTACAAAAGCAGCTAGAACTCTCAAGTGAACACGTGCGTGCATGCGTGTGTGTGTGTTCATGTGCACACCAATCCCAAGACATGTACTATATTTCTCTTAAGCTTCTCTCCCATTTACTTTTTTTAAATGTGTGCCTGTAGATTTTTTTTAAAGATTTATTTATTTCATGTATATGAGTACACTGTCACTGTCTTCAGACACACCAGAAGAGAACATTTACAGATGGTTGTGAGCCACCATGTAGTTCCTGGGAATTGAACTCAGGACCTCTGGAAGAGCAGTTAGTGCTCTTAACCACTGAGCCATCTCTCCAGCCCTTCTCTCCCACTTATTGCTCATGCTTAAACCTACATCAAAACCTCTTCTTACTCAACTCCAACTTTATTATAAAACGAACAAAAACCTTAGGATTTTAAGCATTTACCTTTGATCCAAAAGCCCTGCCCTGAGAAATGTATGCTAATGACATACATCTGGCACTTTGAAAACAATCTCCCTAAAGTATTTTGTAATTGCAAAACATTAAAAACTTACTTAAAAGCCCAAACAGAAACTTGGTTGAGCAAACCCTAGAGGACTGAGAGGTCATATAAAGAAGCAGTAATCCCTCTGGGCATCATGATTTCATAAGGAAGAAATAAGGACGTACAAACACATGTCTGTTCTCATATAAAGAAATGCAAGAAGAAGGAACTGAAAAGAAAGTGGTTAAATAATGCACAAGAGATGGGGAGGGTTAAATGGGGGTAGCAGGGATGTTAGGGGTGGTGGGTTTCTTCTCGCATCATTTTATATACTTTAGACTTTGGGAATAATAGTAACATCTTGCATACTCAACAATACAATTAAGATGACAAAATTCTCAAAGCCATCTGAAAAGAAAAACAAAGGAGGATCTGCACATTTCAGAAAACCACACAGAAGGGAAGAAAAAGAATTGAGCCAAGGATCTTTGGGACATGATGTTTGGACCATATGCTCCCCCTTTAAAGGAGAAAACACTGCCAAGAAACCTCCAAGTTTTCTTTGCAGATCTGCCTTTCATAGTGGGGTAAGCATATGACATTATGATATTATTTATATGTCTTGTGGGGCTGAGAGAAGAAGGGAAATGCAAACATGGAGCAGGAGAGTAAGGAAGAGTGCTGGGGACAGAGCTCAGCAGGAGAGTGCTTGCCTAGGATGTGTGAAGACCTGCATTCAATCCCAGCAAGAAAGAAACCCAGAGGAAAAGGAGATGGAAACAGAGAAAGACAGAGGAGACAAAGCCACTGAGACAGTGACAGAAGAGAGAGACAAGTAAAGATGAAGGAGACAGAGTGGCAGGGAAGGAAGGAGAGGGGTGGTAAGGGTAGACGAAGGAAGAGGAGAGGAGGGGAGGGGAGGAGGTGGAAGGAGGGGAGAGGAAGGAAGATGAAGAATGGTCCTATACATGAATTGGAGACATAAACGTGTGGCTTAGAGAAACACATGAAGACATGAAGACATAGTACATGAAGACATAGTTAAAAAAAAAACAGCATTGAAAAGCATTGAATATACTTGAGATTCATTGAATATACTTGAGAATCCATGAATCTATTTTAATAGTGCTAATAAATAGATAGACTTATTTTACATATATTAAATAGATGGAAAGAGTTGCATGAATATATATATATGTGAAAGGGTATGGGAGAATGAAGCAACGGACTGTGTATCCTGTAAAGATGAGGCAATCAGCAACCTTTCTATGAGCTGCAACTACCACGATTGCTCCGGCATGATCCTAATTAGTTTTCCTATGTAGTTTCCCAGATACCTACCTATAAATAGACCAACCATTCGCATGGAATATAAGAGCCTTAGTTTAAGACATCATTCTAGCACAGTGAAGACACTCATCCTAGCAACCAAGAAGGCCCATGTTTAGTCCCAGTAATGGAATGCACTTGGACCCGATACTACCAGGGTCATGCTTCTGTCAGTAAGTCCACAAAAAGCACACTTTATGTCAAATATCTGATCTAGGTTGTTCCAGAAATATCTTTCAGATCCCTATCCTTACTGTTCTCTACTTACTTTCATCTCTCCTCCAAGAAACAGAAAAATCCTGGGGTCAAAACAAGAGATCCCCCACAAAGACCCCAAATATCTCAGATAATTGGTGTTGATTTCTGTGGTTCTCCACATTCCTGTGGTAACTATTCTTTAGAGGATGATGTAGGCAAGAATGAAGAATGAGAATACATGGGAATTTTGTCACACCCCAAAGGTAGAATTTAGGAGTTTGCTATTCCATTAGCCATGTCCAGGGCTTGAGTTCGACACGGTAGCAAACTCTACTGGACTTGCTGTTTGCTTTGGAAAAATGTGATTACATTGGAATGTGGAATACGGGCTTGTATCCATCCTGTAGGTGAAGCTTGCCTGCTCCTTCAAAACGGGTCAGATAAGAATAGATGAGAAATGCCTCAATGGTTAAAAGCGCTGACTGCTCTTCCAGAGGTTCTGAGTTCAATTCCCAGCAACCACATGGTGGCTCACAACCATCTGTAATGGTATCTGATGTGCTCTTCTGGTGTGTCTGAAGACAGCGAATATATATATATATTATATATATATATATCTTTTAAAAAAGGATAGAGGTCACACACTTGATAGAGCTCCAGACCTGTCAACAGCAATGTCCCACTTCTCTGGATAACTACCTCCCCACACTGAGGCAAACTAACCAATAACAAGGCAATTGTACAGGCTGGTTTTATGTGTCAATTTGACACAAGCTGGAGTTATCACAGAGAAAGGAGTCTCCCTTGAGGAAATGCCTCCGTGAGATCCAGCTGTAAGGCATTTTCTCAATTAGTGATCAAGGTGGGAGGACCCAGCCCATTGTGGGTGGGTGGTGCTGTCCCTGGGCTGGTGATCCTGGGTTCTATAAGAGAGCAGGCTGAGCAAGCCATGAGGAGCAAGCCAGTAAGCAGTACCACTCCATGGCTTCTGCATCACCTCCTGTCTCCAAGTTTCTCCCCTGTGTGAGTTCCAGTCCTGACTTCCTTTGGTGATGAACAGCAATGTGGAAGTGTAAACTGAGTAAACCCTTTCCTCGCCAACTTGCTTCTTGGTCATGATGTTTCATGATGTGTTGTGCAGGAATACAAACCCTGACTAAGACAGCAATGTTATGATCTTCAATAAAATATATTAATCCACATCAATGTTGTGGTTTGAAGAACTGAAAATGCCTTGGGAGTCCTTGGTCCAGGTGAGATGTGTCAGCTAGCCACCTCTACCCATGAGAAGCAGCCTGCCAGCTGGTGATCACATGCCTGCTGTATAAAAACCACTCCTAGGTCTGCTTTCTAGTAAGGTGGCTCTCAGGATGACAGACCACAAACTTCCTGTCAGCCAGTGCATTGCTTAATGGAGTTCTTCCCCAGTGGCTACCTTCCTGTCCAACGACTGGTCCTCCATCATGAGATGAGCAAATGGTCACACCTGCTAGCACAGATATCCTGGAATGGCACTGTATTTTAAGACATGTTGTTGTTGTTGCTGTTGTTGTCGTTTGCCTTCATATTATAGTTGGAATATTATTATTGTTTCTTACCTGTTTTGTTATTTGAGAAATCCTTTTATTTATTTTCTCAGATAGGGTCCTATGTAACCAGCCTGGCCTTAAACTTGCTATGTAGCCAAGGACGACCTTGAACTTCTGATCCTCCTGCCCCCACCTCCACAGTGCTGGGGTTACAACTGTGCTCCACTGTGCTTTATTTTATGCAATGCTGGGGACCAAATCCTGGGAACACTCAACTGAGCTATAACCCTAACCCCTATCAATGTGTTTTTCGATTCTGTGGGTAAGCTGTATTAACTTTGTCTCACTTCAAGGATAGGAAGGGACACATAGCAAGATTTACATATGACAACCTAGTAGGTCTGAAAAGTTGTGTCTTACAGGATGCCTTCCAACTCTGAGTGCTTGAGAAGGTAGTACATTGACCTTGTGACAGGGTTTGTATTGTAAGACATGACCCAGCAGGAATCCAGTATCCACCACTGGGCTGACAGTTCCTTTCGGACAAGAGAGTAGATCTTAAATGCTACCCAAACCCCTTTATGGTCCCCAGAAGCAGCCATGAAGTCCACCATAATTCTAGAACCTTGACCCCCCACCCCAGTGAGAGTGAGCCTCTTGTGAGTTGGTTATAGTTGGGGCCACAGGACAAGCCTAGGGAATACCAGAAGTTCTTTGGTTTTCCAGAAACTCAGTCATATCCCAGCAGGGTGTTAATCAGTAACAGTCCCAAAAGGCCCACACTTTGGATTAACAAATATTTACTGAAGGCTTCAGACTGCAAAACGTATGCTTACTTCTTTGCTCTGAATGATCTTCTCTGCACCAGAGGTCCGGAACTGGTAAGTGCTGGTGGATGGTAGGGGGCCCTCTAGAGTATCTAATAGGGAGGGGTGGGGAGAAGAGCCATTCTTACTGTCTCCCAGTGGGCTTCAGCAGGGAGTGGGGTGGAGTGGGGGAGTTTCATCTATACTCCAAAGGACTGTACTTTGAAGTTGGGCTCCGGGTAGCATAAAAGGCATGTTAGCCATAGATGGATGGCCAGGGAAGGGCTCTGCAGGCTTGGCATTTATTTGCCTGCCCCAGCTCACTGCCCAGGCAAATGAGCCAGGGCTGGAGAGAGGCAAGGGGTGTACTGTTCTACACACATGCTCAGGGCTGAGAGTCAGGTAGAGGGCCCATTTCCTGCCCATTTCATAGCCCGTTTCAAACTGTGTGTGACACCTAATGGTGCCCCAGGTCCCAGGAGCACTCTGTGTATATTGTGGATGGTTCCCATGATAATCAATGGCCAAAAAGGACAAGTTACACTGTTCAATAAGTGGGTGTAGTAACGACCAGATGTTATAGAGCTACTTCAAGGAGACTTAGTTCTAGGAAAGGGGAACATTGTGCTGGTGTGTTGGGAAATTTTCTGATGGCTGAGGCAGTAAGAAATAACTATGGAATTGGAACTAATCTGAGTGCTTAATTTACAAGGCAGAGCTAAATGCCACGACAGAATTCTCATGGGCAGCTCAGGCCGTTGGGATGAAATAGCCAATTCTGGAAGTTTAACACGTGTTTTCACAGTTCTGGAGGCCCTAGGTGAGGGCTAGCATGGTTGGGCTGCAGTGGAGGCCTACCTCCTGGTTTGCAGGTAGTACAAGTGGTCTTCTCAGTGTTCTTGGTGAAGAGAGGGAGGTTCGGGTGTCTCTTCCTCTTCTTAAGGACACTAAATTCCTCACAATCTCCCCACAATTCAGACTTCATTTAGTTATTTTTCAAAGGCCCCACCTTGTCATTCCCTTACCTTGGAGGATATGGCCTAGGTTTCGAGTTCTGAAGGATCAAAGGTAAGTTGTCCATTTAAAAATTGAAGGTATGGTACTGGAGATGTTTTGTACCTAGAAAGAGGTAATGACCCAACACTTATACCAATGTGGTGACCTACCAAGGGATCTTGTCATTGTGACTGGGAAGCAATTCCTAAATGGTGACATTTGGTAAACCCAGCAGGGTCTTTAAAGCTAGAAGGTGGGGACCATGGATTCTTTGGGGCCATTTAGCAAAGCAAGGGCCAGGGCTTGTGTCCTGGGGCTGTTTGTGGTTTGTGACAGATACAGAAGAGGGACTGGGGAGCAGCTGGAGAGCTTCTTGTCACATTTTAACTTAGGGTCCAATGGTTAGAATGAGGAGGAGCTCTGCTGATAGGAGCTATCATGAATCTCTAACACCTATGACTTGAGCATCTTGCCATCCAGGCTTTCCTACTGTCCAGTGGGTAGTGAGCTATTGGGGACATCTTAGTGGCATACCCAGCCAGCCTCTAGGACACTGGTAATATTGCTATGAGCACAACGTAATGGCACGCCCCAGAGCAGGTTTTGTATCTGAGTGTGCAGAGGGATCTCAAGAGAGGAAGGGACAGAGAGTCAGAGGAAGGAGTGTGGGGCTGGAAAGCCACTGCCAGGGCAGGGGTACACTCCCGCAGCCTGGGGAACTGGGGTATGGCCAACCCGTGTATGCCACCACAGGACAATAAGACTGGTAACTTGAGTCCAGGTCTTGTGTAGAAAAAGAATGAGCTGTGCTTCCTGCAGCCATCTGGAAGCTGTGGGTAG
Organism: Rattus rattus; assembly: GCF_011064425.1. Classification (NCBI taxonomy): domain Eukaryota; kingdom Metazoa; phylum Chordata; class Mammalia; order Rodentia; family Muridae; genus Rattus; species Rattus rattus. The sequence goes on along the minus strand of NC_046160.1, from coordinate 114,897,028 downwards.
AGGAATGAGAGGAGACCTATCAGGAACTGTGTAAGGAGACGCAGGAAAGGAGAGGGTTAAATCGAAAACTGTGTGGGGAAGCCTCCTTTTCTTTGCTGGATTCCCTCTTGGACCCTACAAATCCCTTGTCAAAGGTGTCACACATCAAGGTCAGGTGACTCAGCATGGAGGAGCTATTTGATATGCCTAATGGCCAAATAGAGGAAAAGCTTGAAGCAGATCAGGAAATGGCCCCAACTCCTACCTGCTCCTGCTCTATATCTGGCCCTGCCAGAGGAAAGCAAAGGGACAGAAACTAGGGGAGGGACCTCAAGCTGCTCAAGGACCTGCTCAAGAAGATGGGACCTGGAGGAAGTCTTGTAAAATGCCCCCCTCCCCAAACCAGGTGGATGAATACACCACCTTTATGGTCCAGGTCAGCCTAGGGTATAGCTAACCAGCAATAAAACCACAGGAGCCCAGACTTAACTTGGTAGAAGGAAGAAGGGTCACGGGAGAAATGTTTTCCTGGCAAAGACATTTGATTCAGTGTTGAGATATTCTTTATTCTCATCCATTCATTCTTCCTCTCTGCCTAGGATGAAGGGAAGTGGCCCCTGGCCTCCACAGCTGATCACATGAGGGTGGTTTCTAGCCTCTTTCTTCCTGTGCTCCTCGCAGAGGTGTGGCTGGTGAGCAGTTTCAATCTCAGCTCCCATTCACCAGAGGCTCCCATTCGCCTGGAGTCTCAGGATTACGAGAATCAAACTTGGGAAGAGTACGAATGGGCTGATCCCAGGGATGATAATGAATACTGGCTAAGGGCCAGCCAGCAACTCTCCAATGAGACTTCAAGCTTTGGGTTCAGCCTGCTTCGAAAGATCTCCATGAGGCATGATGGCAATGTGATCTTCTCACCATTTGGCCTGTCTGTGGCTATGGTGAACTTGATGCTGGGGGCCAAGGGAGAGACCAAAGTGCAGGTAGAAAATGGGCTCAACCTACAGGCCCTGAGCCAGGCAGGACCCCTGATCCTTCCAGCCCTCTTCAAGAGAGTCAAAGAGACCTTTTCCAGCAACAAGAAATTGGGCCTCACCCAGGGTAGCTTTGCCTTCATCCACAAGGACTTTGAAATTAAAAAGACCTATTTCAATCTATCCACAATGTATTTTGATACAGAGTACGTGACTACAAATTTTCGAAATTCCTCACAAGCCAGAGGGCTCATGAACCATTACATTAACAAAGAGACTGAGGGGAAAATCCCCAAGCTTTTTGATGAGATTAATCCTGAAACAAAGTTAATTCTTGTGGACTACATCTTGTTCAAAGGTATTTTGAATCTTCTGTTGCCTCAAAGCCAAAAGAATCTGACACTATTTCCCCCTTTTCTTCTTCTGGTCAGTGTACAGTTAGTACTAAAGGATGTTCTGCGAACATGGTCCCTGTTTTATACGTTCAGTATACATTGAGGAGGGACCAATGCTGTCCCTGAGGTCCCCACTCTCACCACCTGCAGACCTGCAGGCCTCAGTTTCCATAGCTCTCCTGCCTAGTTTTCATCTAATGCTTGGAAGAGGTCACACAGGGCTATTAAACGAGCAGCTTATGATCAGCAAGACTCATGCTGCATCTGGGCTCCCCATTCCCTGCTTTTGTGATCTGGGGCAAAAATCTCTGCCCTTGGATTTATTGTTGCTGCCATTATTATAGTGGGCGGGTTTGTGCATGTGAGTGCAGGTATACCAGGAGGTCAGAAGTACTGGATCCTTCTTGAACTGGAGTTGTGAGCCACCCAACATGAGTGCTGGAAAACAAACGAGTCCTCTGTACAAGTATGAGCTTTTATCTGCAAGCCATCTCTTCAGTCCCCTGGTCTTGGAAGTTTTATGTAAAAATCGGGACTCTCACTTGCTATAGTCACAGAGCTATAAGAGCTGACATATGCAAGGTACTACACACGACCTTTGGTACTATCCACCACAGGAAAGAACGGGTTGCATATTCCTTCTTTCTGGCAGTCAATGCAGCAAGCAGAGTAGGGACACTGCTTCCTTTAAGGGGATAAAGGTGAAGGTTGGGGAAGCTAGTATGAACACGCTCACACAATGACTGGCAGAGGCCAAATGCCAAGGGAGATCCCATGATTTTTGTAATCCCAATTTCTTCCAGCTCTAACAAAGTATGGAGTGGATGAATCTGGAGCTTATGGTTATACCAGGAGATTCACAAAGCCTCAGGTAGAAGGACCATTTGCAGACACTCAGAAACATGTTCAGTATAGAGTCATGTAGTGGCTGGCCTCACTTGCTTCCAAATCCACATAAAGTCCTGCTGAGCTGGCCACACCCCCATACCTGTAAAGTGTATGTTTGCATATGGTCATGTTGGGGCAATGTGATAGCTAGGGGTCCCTCATGCACCAGGTATTGGAAGCCATCCTCCAGGAAATGAGCAAGTTTTGGTTCTGTGATGGGTCACAGGTAGAACTGAAGTTTGGTCTTTGAGGAATTGGATGCCCGAGCTGTGGTCCATGCAAACTTGAAAAAGGAATGGCACTCTCAGTTGGGAATAAAGGGGACAGGATATTCTCTCCCTTACCACTTGTGCAAGACCAATGTGTTCTGTGGAGGCTTGTTTCTACAGGGGCTCTCTTCTGACTTGTTCAGGGAAGTGGCTGACTCCATTTGACCCCATCTTCACTGAGGCTGACACTTTCCACCTGGACAAATACAAGGCAGTTAAGGTGCCCATGATGTACCGGGAGGGGAACTTTGCCTCTACCTTTGATAAGAAGTTCCGTTGTCACATCCTCAAACTGCCCTACCAAGGAAATGCCACCATGCTAGTGGTCCTTATGGAGAAATCGGGTGACCACTTGGCCCTGGAGGACTACTTGACCACAGACCTCGTGGAGACGTGGCTCCAGGATATGAAAACCAGGTATGACACTTCCCCTGCCATCCTCATCAACACTCCCAACTAATTTTACCTAATGCCTCATGGCTTCCTGCCCATGCTCCCCACTGATTGCCAAGGTCCTGTTTTACTGTATCCTGAGCATCAATCCAGGTTAGGTCTAGCTTTATTGTTCTAATGAACAACAGTTGTTCAGATATAACAGTTTGTCCATTGATACCTGTTGATACCATGGCTACAACAGTAAACAAGCCAGGCAAAGGGAGACACACAACACTGTAAGAGGAAAAAGCACTTCTGTAGGTGCAGGCTAAAGCCAGGGATGATGTTCTCTGGTGATGAGGGGTGAATTTCACTGGTCTGTCTGAAGAGAAGAGTATTTAGAGACAGCTTTGGGATAGAGCATGGCTGGAGGCTTTAATGAACAGAAAAGTGGCCAGTGTGACTGCATCCATGCAGAAGAGGTGAGAGGATTCAGGGACAGCCACCCCAGAACCAAAGGTCATGGGCTTTACCTGCAGGAGATGGAGAGCCACAGAGGCTTCTGATCAGAGGCTCAAGGAGACCTGATTAATGTATCATACAAGATCCTGTGCTAAGAGCAGGCACAAATAAGGACCATGAAGAAGCTAGTCAGATGGGTGACAGACAACTTCAAGATGCTGCCATTTGGACTATGGTGGTAGCAGGTGAGGTGACAAGATGTAGACAAGACTCTGGATCTGTCAGGAAGTAAGAGGTAACAAATATGACTAGATATGGAATGGGATGCAGAGCAAATGAAAGTGTAAATAGAAACAGATCCAAAGAGCTATCTGTCAATCAACAGTATCTGTAGTTTTGGGCCTCAGTATCTCAATGGTAAGCATATCACTAAGAATGTGAAAGGAACAGGTCTTATAGTGGGTTCAGAGCTCAGTCCTATCATCTGAACTAGAAATGTCTCCATAAGCTCCACAAGAAAGAGGCCAGGCCAGGGCAAAGCCAGAGTCTGACTCTAAGAGTGACAGGTGTATGACTGGGGGTTAGTACCGTGAAAGCAGGTACATGGGAGCCTGAATATGGGAGACCCTGTGAGGAGAGAAGAAATGGAAGGGCAGGGTAAGAACTTAGGTGTTTGCTGGAAGTCAGTCCACCTGCTGGAGCATAAGGCAGACAACTCCAATAAGAATCTCATGGCTGTGCCTTTTGAGTCTTGCCACTCCAGCACTGGTAGAACTGAAGGTCCTGGCTACAGTTTTCACTTTCATTTTTCTGTCATTTTTTAAAGCCTTTCAGCATTAGCAAAGGAATGGAATGTAAACCCTAACAAATATTTACTGAGTGATTACACCTACGAACTAAAACTTAGGGCATGTCATATCCTCAGTTTTTTCCAGCATGAAGCCCAGCCCAACTACACAACAGGGAGAGAAGTGGGCAAGGGTATGTTTATGAAATAGCTGCTGTGTATCAGGCATTATTCTGCACACCTTTCATACGTCAGTCACTCTTTGCAAAAACTCTGACATTGGTACATGTATTTTTGACTACTCTTTACAGAGTGAGAAAACTGAAAATTAAGATTAATTTGATTCAATTAGTGGCTTTCATGCTTTTTTTATTTCTGAGCCACAAAACTCATCTTTCCAAATCTCATATTCTCAGAGAACTCATAACAGATAAAATAAACACCTCAGAGCCTCCCTGGCTAAGAAAACAGGGTTGTGGAAAGCTCTCTTTGCTTCCCTTGTCTGCCCATTCCCCAAGTTCTCTGGAAATATCAAGGTCCAGGGTGCTGGGCTGGGACAGCATCCTTCAGCAGTCAGCTGGGATGCAGGGAGCACCTAGGGAGTTGGTTAGGGCTGTCGTTTTGAAACATACAGAACTGAACATGGAGTCTGGCAGTCTTTACTAAGGGATTTGGGGAAGAGAGCTGATGAACTAGCTCACTGGCATTAACACAGTGGTGCTTCAAAACCCAGAAGTACTTTCTCTGAGATAGAACACTATGAAAGGACCCCATGAACTATACACCATCAAGCAAAGGAAATAATCTTAGAGGAAGGAGAAAAGAGAACACGTCCTTAGCAGCAGCCCCAGCCATTTCACCATCATCTGTCCTGTCCTTGTGCCACAGAAAAATGGAGGTCTTCTTTCCCAAGTTCAAGCTGAACCAGAGGTATGAGATGCATGAGCTGCTCAAGCAGGTGGGAATTAGGAGGATCTTCTCCACCTCAGCTGACCTCAGCGAACTCTCAGCCATGGCAAGAAATCTTCAGGTGTCCAAGGCAAGTCGTCAGGGACCATGCTGGGGCCCAGTCTGCAGCTCACAATGTCACTAAAACCAACAAATACTTTGCAAAGCACATTGTTGTGATTAAATGACTAGCTGTAGCAGAGAATGTTACTCCAGAATTAACGACTTCAAGTAGTACCCAAGCTGAGGGTTCCAAGGACCTCAAGCCATGCTACTCAAACACCCTTTTAACTAGGTTCTCCTTGGAAGCGCTCCACCCCTCCTCCCTCCCAAGGCTTAGGGAAACATCTGTCCCTCATACAGACTGGCTTACCACCCATCAGTACCTTGGTTGAATATTGAAAAGACTCATGAAATTATACCATCTTTAGCATGAAAGAACCCCCGAGTCATCGCCTGGTCACCCTCATTCCTTGTGATGGACACTCCGCTTCCTCTATGATTAGCTTCAGAGGACCCTATTCCTCCCAGCATGTCTCCCCTCCCCTTCCGGTTCTTCAGACGGAGAACCTATCCGTCCCTTCTTGGTTCTTGCAGCACATCTGTGCACTGGAGTAAACGAGCATTCCTGGCCTGGATTCATTACAGCTCTCTCTTCCACCATTGCAATCGAGAGGGTTGACATTTCCCCATACAATTGTTAATTCTGAGAGATTTAGGATGGTATTCTATGTGAACTGGAGCCATTATGGTAAGCTCGGCTTGAGTAAAGGCAACCAGGTAACCACAGACCCTTAGGCTGACCCTAAAAATGCCTCAGAGAAATACCAGGCAGCTTAAAGTGCCTTCAAAAGCCAACAGTTCAACTCAAGAATCAGCATCACAAAGTACATGTTCAATAAATACTTACTAGATGCCTGCATATAGAGATCTGCCAGCCAGGTTCCCTGGTTCTAAGCCCAGGATGCATCTTCCACAGCCCGCAGCACCACTTCCCATAGCCTCCTGGTATAGTTTGGATTTCTGAGGCACTCTCTGGTGCAGTCTCATGCACCGCCTAGCACAGATGGGCTGCCACTGTGAACCGCAGGAGCATGGCTGGGTGGGCAGAGCTACTGTGGAAAATTTTTGTCAGTTCGCCCTTCCCGTTGCCACACAAACGTTCGTCCATGTCCGTTCTCTTTCTAGGTCGTACAACAGTCAGTGCTTGAGGTGGATGAAAGGGGAACTGAGGTGGTGTCAGGGACGGTGTCAGAGATCACCGCTTACTGCATGCCTCCTGTCATCAAAGTGGACCGGCCTTTTCACTTCATCATCTACGAGGAGACGTCCCGGATGCTCCTATTTCTTGGCAGGGTGGTGAACCCGACAGTCCTGTGACTCGGGCATGTAGGACCTCGGCCACCACAGGTGCTGAGCCCGAGGTGTCTGAATCACAAGACGCTGTTGGTAGACGGTAAAGGATGCATTCTCTGTACCCAGCCAGTTTGCTATGGCCGTTGTGTGATTAACACTGAAATTAAAATGACTCATACTTTGAGGGGATGTGTGCAACCTGTCTGGCATTGTAAACTTGCTCCTGAGAGCCCAAGACCAGCTGGGGAGAGTCTCTCCCTTTCTCTGCCTCTCGCATGCCTGGACTGACAGCAGTCAGTAGGACAGCAGGTGTGGGTCAAAGGCTCTGGGGAGAACATGCACATTCTCCTATGAGCATGCTTCTCCCACTCTAGATCCTTCTCTTGCAAAGTATGTGTTTTATTTAAGTCTGTCTCAGACTTTCTTTCTCCTCTCTCTGTCTCTCTCTCCTCTGTCTGTCTTTCTCACTCCCCTCTCCCTACTCCACTCTTCTTCCCCCCAACCCCTACCTCTGCAAGGGCCTATAACATAGACTTGGCTGGTCTAGAATTCTATGTAGACCGAGTTAGCCTTGAACTCACAGAAATCCACCTGCCTCTGCCTCTCTGCCTCTGCCTCTCTGCCTCTGCCTCCTGGGTGCTAGATTAAAGATGTGCACCGCCATGCTCAGCTTTGTGTGTGTGTGTTTTAATCACAGAATTCTCTTTTATTAAAGTTAACAGGAAATCACCACAGTCAATCCTGGTCGCAGTGTCTGGCTCAATGGCAATCAACTCTGTGATCATGCAGTAGTCACATGGCTCTGTCACAGGAACCACAGATCACCCAGTTCAATGACTTCATTTTATAAGGATGTGGCTGGAACAAAGGCCACATCCGGATTTCCATGAGTGACAGGCACTTTCTTCCTCTGTGCTCTCTTTTCCTCATAAGAGTTTATACGTGAACATATAAATACATACACTAACAATGACCTTTATAATCACTTTGGTATAGAGATGAACACAGTCTCAAGTACATTCATCGTTGCCAACAAAAACTATGCCTTGCTCATTGCTGATTAAGAAATACCTTTGTGGATCTCGATAGCATGAAGGGTCTTGACTGTATATAGTGCAGGGAGTACAGGGCCGACTGCACATGTATGTCTAACCTTAGATCTCAAGGGCAATAAAACACCAGTCCAAGGCCAATCAGTGTGACCAGGGTGAGCCAATCCTTCCTTCTTATTCTAGTCCGAGGCCTTGGTGCTCTATCTTCCTTTCCTAAAGCATCTGTCAGGAACTGCTGAGCTGTCCTTTGCCTCAGTCACCCACTGTGCTTAAACAAAAGGAAGCATGGACTCTGTCCCAGTGTGAAAGGAAAACGAAGACACCTCTACAGCCTTCTGGGCAGCCATGTTCTAGCTTATAGAAATAAGGCAGTGCTTTAGGAGGGAGTCAGAGATCGGTAAGTCATCAGAGGCCAACCAATCAGCCGGGCTGACTCAATGCTTAGCTGTAACCATATCAGCTGGTTAATATATACACACAGAAGACTGGTGTACTGATAAGTTACTTGGTGACAACCAAAGGGCCATGAGTAGGAGGTTTTGGCAAATCAGTCTAAGCCAGACTTCCCCACCTCAGTCTCGGCATTAATTCTCTTGGAGTTATTCCAGGGCATTAACAGATGCTCATTTAGGACCAGACTACTCTGGGGCCTAGGAAGAGAGATCGAGGATGGCTCTAGCTGCCATTCGGGACACTTGTGCTCAGTTATCAGACATGTTTGTGGGAAAACAGTACAAAGAGAAAAAAATTAAAGATTTATTTTATATATGAATGTTTTGTCTGCATGTTCATCTGTACACCAGAAGAGGACATTGGATCCCACAGGACAACAGTTACAGATGGTTGTGAGCCACCATGTGGGTGATAGGAATTGAACTCAGGACCAGAAAGAGGAATTTAAAAAGAGAGTTCTGGCCCTTTTCTCATTTCTAGATGAAATCTAGAAAAGGAAGCCTATGGCTCTACTATACTTAAATAGACACAGCCAAACCCAGTGATAGGCAGGCCACCACTGCTGCAGATGGAGCACAGCACTCTGCCATGCACCTAGTTAAAGGAAGATTAAGTCTTTGGACAAAGTGAAGATATAAGTAGATACGTGTTCCTATCCACCACTCATTTGCTTTTTAATCTTCCTGCTTATCTGTCTCTGGGGTATAATTTTAACAAAGATTCAAAAAAATTTTTAAAGTAATACTTGTGAAAAAAATACTTCCAAAAGTAATTTTGAATGACTGTTTTAATTGAGAGTTTAATGCCTAAGCAATTGACTTCCAACTTTATAAGCAGTGGTGACTAGTCTGTCAGATCACTTTCCTTTATCCCACATATATAACAGGAATATGAAAAGCTTATAAGTAGTAAGTGTATTATTTAACAATCAAATTGAAACTCTCCATTGTGTCTAATGTAAACAGAATCAATGCCACCGGCATGGTGAACCAGAATACTGGAAAACTGACATAGCCTCGCTGCCCCTTGTGCACAGTGAATTCTCCAGAACACAGCAGATTCAAGTCCATATGTCTAACACTAGCAGGAGACACAAACTACTTAAACTGAATTTCCTTAGGCAGGACAGTCAAGTTTCTCAGGGCTCCTGGGCTTTCACTTCTGACTGTCCCTGATGAAAAGCATTAAGTCCCTGAACAGTGCCCCAGAGAGGCCATGGGGAAAGAAGGGGTGACAAAGAACAAAGAAGCAATAAGTGACTGTCCCTGAGTCATTTACAGTTGATCCATTATGCTCCACCAACTCATTACTTAAAGATGAACTGCCTTTTCTTTATAGAGTAGGGACTGTAGGAAAGTATTTAAAACTTTTCTCACAAGTACAGGTATCACATTAACCTCTGCTTTATTTTAAATAAGCTCATTATCCACTTCACATTATAAAAAGTAACCACGCACACGTATGCATTCACAAATTAGATCATCTTTATCATACATCAATATATCTTTAAAAAACAAGTATTTCTGTTATCAATATAGATATATGCTGATTGCACTTGAAATAGAGAAGCTGACAATAGCTTCATACATTCTATCTCAGGAAATGACATTTTAAAGTTAAGGACAATATATGTTCCACAGGCAAATTTTGATGGAAGTATTAGCATTCGTACAAATGGGTACTGCTGACATGGCGTGAGCATGATAGCTTGGAATAACAGCTGATTCCAACTGGATTCACCATTTGACATTAAGGACAGATACAATCTAAAATGTAAACAAAGCATTTATAAAAGAAATTCTAGGAATTAAGGAAATCATCAATCTATCATTTTAAAGGTATTTGTAGCTAGAGTTTTCCTGAATCTTTGCAGATTTTCATTGCTGAATCTAGACTGGGGCCATCCAGGTGCTGACACCATCGCAGAATCCCAGGACCCATAGGACCACAGACAGCTGCTCCGGTTGACCTTTCTGCTCTGCCTAGAGAGCTCATAGGAAATACAGTGCCTTCCTTACCTCCTGTGTCCTAGCCCAAGTAGTTACCAGGCAGTCGATTTAGACAAGCAGGCTAATTTAGACTGCTCTGGAATGTCTAAATGCTACAACTTTGCATAACAAAAGCCAGCCTCTCACTTAAAGACAGGCACGGCTCTAACAGTCCAGCAGGCAGTACACACCTCAAGTTGGAGCATTACCCTGCACTGGAACACTGGGATTCAGAGCCTACATTAAAACACTTGTCATACCTCCTAGGGAAATCTAATTCCAAATAGGGTAAGTTTCACATCAGCTGCACGATATTCCTTCCTCCCTTCCACACTTTAACAAGCCTGGCCGTCGCTGTAGCTTTTCCACCGTCTCCGCTGACTGCTTGACTCCTTCACCAAGCAGTTGACTTAAGAATTGGACTTTCTGGATTTTCTAATAAAAGAAGGAAACAAGAGGAAGAAGAGAAGGGAAGGAAATAGAGAAGGAGAAAGAGGCCAAAAAGGGAACATAGAACAATTACTCATATCAAGTAAATAATGGAAACATGCTCCTCTGAGTAAGACTACAGGACGATAATTCTTACAGAGAGGAGACTAACTACACATCAAGGACGACTCAGAAGCTCATCCTGGGCATATCTAATGGCATCCCCTTTAATCACACAACTTTCCATACATGTTCGACTTTGTATACACAGGGAATTACTCAGGTTTATCAACTGTCCACCCCATACTTCCTTTATGACACCCTGCTTGTCAATAGTCGAAGCGGCATTTGGAAAAGCAGGTGAATGGGCTGCACAGATTCTTTTCTTTAAGAAGTATAACTGAGGTAACACTTTCTGCAAGCACTTCATAGGCCTATTTTAAACAAAGAGGATTTCATCTTTCTAATTTGCAATTGACAGTCTCTAAACTGTGACTAATTCTTCACTGAAAATAGACCAGTGTAGAAACCCACCACCCATCCAACTAACGGGCAGCTTAGACCATGTGTGGGACAGCAGGTGCTGCCCAGGCAGCATGAGAAGGAGTGGCTGTGAACGCTTGGCAAGCCTTCCTTCAGACCACTGGGAAAGGTACAAACTCTATGTGCACTCTTACTGGTCGTTACTCTAGATTCATTTCAGTAACTATCAAAAGGAGAAAATTCAATCTGCAAAAGGGAAAGATGTGCTCAGCAAGGTAAGAACAGGTACGGCGTCTGAAATGAAGGAAAGCTGCCGTAAAAGCAAAACCAGTTTAACGATGCTCCCATGTTCCTCAGGAGAAGGCCATGGCTGTAGAAGAGGGTCTAGAGTGACAGAAAGATTCCAGGCTCCAGAACTGAGAGGCCCACGGCTCCTAGAGATGCTCGGGCTTTCTTAGAAAGAGCACCCTTCAAGCTGGCCGGCACTGAGTATCTGAATCTTCCGTCCTAGGGATATCTGTGCATCACTTTACCCCAGTCTCCTGAGCTCCTTAAAATCATTAGCTTTGAATTCTGAATGAAATGGGGGTACATGTAGCCCAGGTTACAGCAAGAGGGTCTCAAGTTCTAGGCCAGAGTGGGCTACATGGTGAGCCCCATCTCGAAAGCAGAAAGAAAGGAAGAGGGAGGAGGGAGGGAGGGAGGGGGAGGAGGGAGGGAGGAGGGAGGAGGGAGGGGAGGGGAGGGAGGAGGAGGGAGGAGGAAAGCTCATGAGTTTAGTGGCATAGGGTCAGAAGGAAATATGGGTCTCCGAAGCTTCCCTGTGGTCTGAATGAGTGCTCTGTGTGAAAGTGCAAAAACTGGGACTAAAGCTGGGACTACAGCCTGGCTGCCCTTGGAACGCCATCGTGATGATTTTCCGGATATCACATTCTTTTAAGTGTTCAAAAAATAGTAATTCAAACAAGATGCAAATAGCACACAGAAAGAAATCATGGGAGAAGAAAATAGGCCCTTCATATCTTCAACTTCAAAGCATAAGTTTTGACAACAAACATTTCCAGCTCACTGAGCCCACACTTCAGGGTTCTGTGCTGTTGTGGTATTTCAAAGCGGCAATAGCTGTGTCCACCTGGTAAGGCGATCGGATACTACGGTTAGGTATTTACATACCTAGTAGACAGTGTGTCAGTCACACATTACCATAGGACCTCTTACACACACGGACACAGTGAAAACTTGCCCTAGAACTAGCATCTCCCTGCTAGAGACATTTTCAGTTGTTTGAAGTGTGGCAGAGGGGAGGAAGGTGCCCTGAGCCAAACAGCACACTCAGTGGTGGGTCACCTGGTACTCACAAGGTAGCCTTCCGGGGCTGGGCATCTTTACTTCCACTACTCTTTGGATCAGCTGTGTTACCTGGCCCACGGGAAGTGCTGGGCAAGACAGGGTTAGGAGAAAAGTTAGCCGGAACGGAAACACTACTGGTATTGCGAGTCCGGAATGAGTCATCTGAAAATGGAGAGGCAGAGGTGTTGGCACACTCAGAAAGATGTTCACCAAGGAGAGAACACCCCAGACAGTGGGCATTTTTCTTGTAAGTCAGTGTTATAGAGGTATAGTTTATACACAGTAAAGTGCACTGCACTAAGATTCGCCATGTGTATGATCCACTGTCATTACCACAATTAAGACGTGAAAGCATGTCATCACCAAACGTCTCCTGGACCTGTCAGTCACTCTTCCTCCAGCTCCCAGTCTACAGACCTCCAATTTCTCTCATTAAAGATTAGCTTGTACTTTCTAGAATTTTACATAAAAAGATTCATACAGAATATACCATCTTATTTTTTTCATATGATCAGAAAAATTGAAATCATCCATATAGGAATATTAGTGCTTCATAACTGGTATTATGTGGATGGCCTAACATTTCTCCTAAATGTTCACTGACAGACATCTAGATAATTCAAGTTATTGACTATGATAAATAAAACCGCTGTGAACATTTGTATGTGAATCTGTATCTGGCTGTTTTATATTTCTCAGTGAATGCTTGGGAATAGATGTGCTGGTTTCAGTGTGTAACTTCAGATGGAATTGCCGACACACTGTCTGCCTCCTACTAAAGCTCTCTGTGAATGGAAGCCTGAAGTGCAGGCTCCATCCTCGGACTTCGCATTATAAGCATTTGAATTTCAGACATGTTAGTGAGCAACAAGCAGGACAGCATTTTCCTCATTGCTGCTGCTTTGTTTTGTTTTGTTTTGTTTTGTTTTGATACAGGGTATCCCAGCCAAGGATGAACTTGAACTCCTGATCCTACTGCCTCCCACTCCTGAGTGCTAGGACTGTGGGCATACACTGTTATGTTCCATTTCCTCACTGTTTTGCATTGATCTTCCCTAATGACTGGCGATGCTAAACATCCTTTCATACACTTATACCTTTACCTTCCTTAAAAGTTCACATTCAAATCTTTTGTCCTTTTTAAGCTTAGCTGCCTAGGCTTAGGCTCCTCAGGGCAGTCTGAAACAAGTCCTCTTAAGATCAGGTACAGCAGGTATTTTCTTCTACTCCAGGTCTTCACTTGTGTTTTTCTATGACCCTATCTCAAAATCCCGAGCTTTAAATTCCAACACAATATACTATGTCACTACTATTCTGCTATGGTTAATATAAATATCTATCTGCTCCAAAATTACAGACTTCCTTCCATATCTTCTTCAAAAATTTGTAATGTTACCTTTTGTGCTTAAGTTCACATTTTGAGTTAATTATTTCTATATAAGGTGAGATATGAATTGAGGTTGAAGTTTGGGTTTTCTTTAATAATAAATACTCAATTGGTCTAGTGCCATTTTTGAATGCATTACCAGACATGGTAATGACATCATTAACTCCCATGATGAACGCACTTCTGTCTGATTTCCAGTGATATTCATGGTCTACCATGTTGATTTCTGTGTCTGGATATCAATGCTTTAATTATAGAAAGTGTCTATTCTGAAAATAAAAAGTTTGCAAACTATCTTGTATGTTATACATAGTTATAAGAATAAAATAAACATAGTAAAAAGGGAAGACAGAATACTCAAAATAAAATGTAGCTAAACTCTTTAAGATTTCAGGTCCTATAAAATTAAAGGCCACTATTATCTATTGTAACATTTATCAATCATTATTATAGCACTTAACCAATATTTCCAATTTACAAAATTATAAAGCCACAAGTAATTTTTAGTAATATATTCTAGTTTTTTCTATGAGTAATCTGTCTTCTACTGTAAAACCCACAAGTCAGCAAACTTTGAAACAAACACCTGAACAGGTGGTTAAGTTTATCCAGCATGCAAGGCCTGTGGCTGCCACCACACTGCAATGGCAGAGTTGGGTGACTGTGACTAGCCCACAGTGTCTAGAACATTTACAACCTGGTCATTATATGGATCTTCTGGCCCTTGGAACAAACTTCTAGGACAATAAGATAGTAAGTGAATTCTGCTCAGTCAACTTCTTTAGAAATCACTGAATGTCTTCAGCAAGCATGTAGACCATGGTCAAGCAACCATACCATAAGTCCTTCTGCTCTCTTTATAAGTGCCACGCTCTAAGTCTTGACATAGTTAAGTAGTTCTTCAATTGCTGTGTTACAGTAGCATTAAAGGCCCATTAAGAGAAAATGGTTGCCTCCTACCTAAAAGAATGGTATTTACCTCTGGATGGAAGTATACCACTGTCTGCTCAACCACAACTCAGGAAACCATGCTTAAAGAGGTTTGAAGAATAATTAGCCTTACATGAGATAACACAGTTTTCCTCCCAGAATTCCTTCCCCTAGGACAGTCCCTGAAAGGCCTTCTGCAGTTCTATTGGATCTGCTCAACTCCCTGTTCCTGACACAGAAAGGCATAACTTTCCTTGTCTTCTCTCGTCTCTTTTAGATGCTAGCCAGAGCCTAAAAGTGCTTTCTCTGGTGCTTTGGATTCCCTTATTCTTTCTCACTTCTGCTGCACTGGCTTAACTCAGACTGCATGACTTTGTCCTTTTCTCATCTCCTTTTCTCCTGGCAGCTGTTAAGATTTACAACTTGCCTATCCTGTTGTTTTTCTCTTAATTTCTGATAAAACTCCCCTCAAGGTTCAAGTTTGCTTATAGATTCTTTTATTAAATAGACTAGGAACCCCAGTGTCCCCAGTGACAGGAATAGTTTAATTGCTTAAAGACTTGATGAAGACACATATTTAAGAAAAACATCACATCTAGAATTAGAGAGACAAGTTGCTTAGAGAGAGTAATAGCTTATTAAAATAGCCATTTTATGTTTACACTGCTGCTTACCAGTTAGTGACAGCATGGCGGTCCTCACCAGCCCTGAGACAGAAGACGAGTGTGCTAAGGTGGAACTTTTACTAAAAAGGAACACGATTCAGTTAGAACACAAAACCACAGTTTTCAATCTTAGTTACCTAATACTTGGGGGTTTTAATCTTGTTTTGTAAATGCTCTTCTTCTCCCTCCTCCCCCTCCTCCTCCTCCTCCCCTCCCCTCCCCCTCCCCCCTCCTCCTCCTCCTCCTCCTCCTTTTTCCTCCTCCTCCTCTCTTCCTTTTTCTCTTCTTCTTTGAAACCTGTCTTTTCTGAGCAAGGAGCTTGTCAGTAGTAAACAGCACCCCTCCATGCCTTGCTTCAGGTTCAGAATCCAGGATTCTGCCTTGGACTCCCTGTGTGCACACACTGCCTTTCATGAAGGACTGTGATGTGACTGGAAATGGGATGAGCCCTTTCCTCTCCAGTTGGCTTCGGGTCGTGACCCTGAGACACCCGTATACTGTGCTGTCTAATCTCAAGCTCAACCATGCCCAAACTGTGAGCCCAAAGTGGACCTTTTATCTTTATAATTTGATGACACCATGCACTTTGTTATAGTAACTGGAAGTTGACTATAATAACATGTAATATTAATGTATTCGCCTTTGTACAAATATAGTTATAAAATACAAGTTTAAAAACAAAAAAAATAAAAAAAAGAAACCTGCTTTTTGTGTTTGCTTTTTTTTTCTTGCATTCATGCTTCAAAATACCTTTTTGAACTTAAAAGCACCTTTTCTACAACTTAAAAGCATTTCCTTTGCTTCTTCAAAACTACAGATTTTCTTTTGATGCTCAGCTTACTGTGATGTCAAAAGCTAGAGCTAAAAGTCTAGATTAAGGTATAACTGATAACAGAAAAAAACATTTTCTTCAATGTGTTATCTTGAGAAATTTAAAGGCATTTGTGTTTTCCTTTTAATATAAAATATTTATTAATTGAGAGTTTCATACAATGTATCTTGTTGTTGGTTTGGTTTGGGTTTTGGTTTTAGAAACAGGGTTTCTCTATGTAGCCTTGGATGTCCTAGAATTCACTCTGTAGACCAGGCTGGCCTTAAACTCACTGATCTGCCTGTCTCTGTCTCCAAGTTCTGTATTAAAGACATGTGCAACCACCGCCCAGTTTATAGAATGCATTTTGACCATATTTCCCCCTTACACTCCTCCTTCTAACTCTTCCTAGATCAACCCTGACCTATCTCCTCACAGTCTCCCAACTTCATGTCCTCCTTAAAAAACAAAAACAAAGCAGACAAACAAAACCTAACCCCAACAACCTACCAAGGACAACCTGTGCTGCCCAGAGGTGTGGGGCCATCCACCAGAACAGAGCTGACCCACCCAGGGCCTCGACCTTAAAGAACAGAGATTCTGCTCCCGGAGAAGCCAGGAGCTGTCAGGAGCTCTCAGTTAGGGGTAGGGACTCCATGCTAGAACTCAGACTAGCTTGATCTTGTATACCGGTCTTGTGCAGGAATCTCCTGTTTTCTTAAAACGGCTTTGCTTTCCCAAGGACCTATAGCTCTAAATGCTACATGCACACAACACAAACAGCAACAGTGGCAGCCAATCATGCTGCTTCGCTTCTAACTACTCCCTGTCGACTGGACTGAGGCTCTAAATGGAAAGCAAATCCGCATCTGCTGTCAGAGCCCTGTCTGGGCCACCTCACTGGACGAGCATGCCCGTGGCTCCTCTACATGGAGAATGATACGAAGCACACCCACGTGCAGCCTGTGGCAAACAGAGCATGCTCACAACCATCTGGAGTTAAGAGGTGTGCACAGTAGATCCCTCCCTTCTCATACATGGTGGGCAGAGTCTATAATGTTATCATACATCACGTTAATAGTCTTCTGGCAATACAAAGGTACCTATTTTTAATGAATAGTAAACACCTTCTATTTTTAATGTGATCATCTTTACAGAAGTGACAAATTGTTAGCCCATAAAAAATTCAAAATTAATTCTGATTATAGTGATATTAGTATTTCATGTAAATAAATATGATGACCACAAAAGAACAACTCTAGTTAAGAATAACCAGCTGCCAGCACATACCTAACACACTTGTCTAAGGCGCCATATTTTGCATGAAAAGCTTGATTATTAAAAGATTGGCTTCGAGTCAATTTGGACTTCTTGATTTCTTTGCCTAGAGTAAAACAGAAAGAAGAAAATTCAGTTTTCTTTAGCTGTTCCAACTCCAAAGTCCTCCTCAGGATACACCATTTCTAGAAAAGTCCAGAAGGATCAGTTTGGCCTCCTCAGTCTGAGCTGACTAGAATTACTGTCATTCAACCTACCCATTAAGGATAAATGAAAAATTAGATGGAAATGGCTAAGAACTCATTCACAGTAGAAAGTGTAAATGGCTTGGTGGGAAAGAAGATACTCTACACAGACATTTCTGTCCCACCCTTTGACCGTCACAATATTGAAACAGTGGGCCTCATCGAACTAGAATGCTCTCAGGAATTTCATGCAGGGAGAAGAGTGAGCCTGAATTCTGGGAAGCAGAGGGGATTTTTTCTCCTGCAAAGAGATTTGCAATCTATCAGATGAGATGGCAGGAGAGACAATGTGTCAGTGGAGGACAGGGCTGCACCTTGACCTTGACCACCCTGATATGCATAACTACAGCCCTCAACCTCATCACAGTACCCTGAAAGTGCACTTAGCAGTGCGGGGAGGGAGTGGCGTCATGGAATCTTTGCTCCTCTTCCCAATATAGCCGCATTGAATAAGTCTCCATTTTTGTTTTCACTATCAAGAACATAAAAGAATACCCTTAATTTGTCTTTAAAAAATGTATGAGCCACTTAGTGGTGGCAAATGCCTTTAATCCAAGTACTCAGAAGGCAGAGGCAGGTGGATCTCTGTGAGTTCGAGGCTAATCTGGTCTACAGAGTGAGTTCCAGGACAGCCAAGGCTACTTGGAGAAACCCTGCCTCGAAAAAAAAAAAAAAAGTATGAATCATAACACAGAATGTTTCTTACTTGTTGACGGGGTGCTAGAAGAGGGCCCAGGAACAGAAATGGCCGCATTCTTGGACAGGCTCTGTGTTGGTGTCCTGGAGTCTCTGCCTAAAATAAACTCTTTTAAGTTGTACAGTTTCATCTGACTTCTATACGATCATTATGTCTACTAACCAGCACGATTTTCCAAATGCTCCTACTTTATATACGTCCATATTTCAGCCTCTGCTGTTTAAGGCCGACTCCACAAGCTCACAGCTGACATTCACTTTAGGCGTCCCTTCCAGAGGCTCTGAGCCTCGCATTAGTATCATTATCATTATTACTATTATTAGCCTCCTGTTATTATTATTTTATATTTTCCTAATACCTATACCACATTAACCAGCCAATTCTCAAAATAATGTTTAAAAAGAAGTGTAAGAAAAGTAATGTTCCCTGCCAAATTAAAACTTAGCATAGTCTTTCAATATACAAAGACACAAATGTCACTGTGGCATTGGTAATTCCAAGGCCAAAAGAATGGAATCCATCTTTGGGTAGAACCTGGGTCTGCTCCCTTAGGAGTTAATCCAGTCGGGCTGCTCAGGAACCAACTTACTTCAGAAGACAGATTTGCCTTGATAAAGAGATGGGCGGAATAACTATCTCTTTAATGATATTTCCCTCCCAGATTCCTGGCTTCTGTGCAATTGCTTACAAAGAGCTGCAGGCATAGTTTCAAATGTCTGCTTTTCCTATTGCTTTCCTCGACATGGTTTCCCTAAAGCTTTGGGCTTCATTCTCTCTCTAAAGCTCCCACCTTAGGGCTCCCTCTACCCTGTGGTTCACCTCCATTCCAGCTTAACTCAAATGGCATGACTTTCTCTTTTCTTCTTTTCCATCTTCCACTCCAAGATTAACAGCTTGTCTGACCCAGGGTTTTTCTTTTAAATACCAATAAAGTTACTCTCAAGCTTCGATTTGCATGCATTCTTAAATTCCTCTGCTGAAACGACTGAGACCCCCAAGCAGGGCCCTGACTTCCCCAGGTATGTTTAACTCTGAAGCATAGTGGGGAGACAGAGCACTCACGTTTCTTCTCAAAGCCTTTGTCGCTGGTCAACCTCCCGTCATTCTGATGCTTCTCCTTCTCTAGCTGTTCCTGTTGGGACACAGCACTGTGTTACAGGTGCAGCTTGGAAGCTTGCTCTGGAGAAAATGACTCTCAGCTTTAGAGATGCAAATATACCTCACAAAAAATAACCCTTAAAAATGGATTTTCCCGGGGCTGGGGATTTAGCTCAGTGGTAGAGCGCTTACCTAGGAAGCGCAAGGCCCTGGGTTCGGTCCCCAGCTCCGAAAAAAAGAACCAAAAAAAAAAAAAAAAAAAATGGATTTTCCCTTTTGTGCTTGTGTTAACGAATTCAGTTTTGCTTTGTTTCTGTGGCCCTTTTACATCACAGAATGTTGCCCTTGGAAGTTTGTCCAGCTAAAACAGTGACTCTGGCATCGCTCTATAATGAGCATTTTTCCCCAAGGTGTTTGGTTTTTCTCATCAACAGAGAGTAAAACTGTGGTTATTTAACCATGCCTATTTCAATTCTATTCAGCAAATGACAAAACATTTTTCTTTACAAAGTCTGAGAGAAAAGAGAAGTCTGCCAAACACATTTAAAATATTTAAGTTTGATATGTAGAAAACCACTTGAGTCTGGCATTTTCACACTGAAGATGCTGCAAGGCTGACTGACCGTCAGCTTGTGAGTGTGTGGAACACTGCAGATGAGAGCCCAACAGCCTGGACCAGCTTCAGTCCTTCATACGGGTATCTACTGTCCACCTCTGGATTTGTTCTAACATTTTTTTAACTATTAGGCAAACCTTTGAAATATATTTTTGGGAACTAGAGAGATTGCTCAGTTGCTAAGAACAAGCAATGCTCTACCAGAGGACCCATGCTACATGAATAACAATCATCTATAACAAGTTCTAGGGGATCTGACTCCTTTCTCACATACATAACACATAACTAAAAATAAAACAGGATTGTCTTTTTAGTGGATGGATACTGAGATGGATGCTGAGGATGAATAGATACTGAGGTGGATACTGAGGTGGATGCTGAGGATGGATACTGAGGATGGATGCTGAGGTAGATGTTGAGGATGGATGGATGCTGAGGATGGATGCTGAGGATGGATGGATACTAAGTTGGATGGTGAGGTGGATGCTGAGGTGGATGCTGAGGATGGATGCTGAGGGTGGATACTGAGGTGGATGCTGAGGATGGATTGCCAGGGACAGGTGGGAATGTCTCAACTAGGACTGAATACATGTGATTACTTACACACTAGTTTCACTTAAGAAACTTATTTTGCTAAACACTCTCAAGTGTAATTTTTCTTCTAATTTATAAAAAATAAAACTTCAGAAAATCAAGGCTTTTCTTTAGCCTTTTAGGAAATGTGGAACAACATAAAATTGAAATAAATTAGTTTTAGGCTTAGTAACAAAGCTCAGCTATTGCTAAGTGGAAAGGCCTGTGTCCATGGGAAACAACATACCATTTCCAAAAACAGCAGTTCCTCTCTTTCTTTCTCTTGATCCAACAAATCTGTCTCATAATTTTTTTTCTGGAACTGTGTAAAATTTAAAATGACACTGTCAGTCATTAGTGACAACTTCTTGTTGATGTAAATGTCTCTTAACAGCGTGTACTTACCATATCCATAGACATTTCCATTCTGTCCAACTCTAATACTGTCTACAAGGAAAGAGGTCAGAAATTACACAGATTCAACAGTAAGAAAATGCAACCAACCAATTATGTCAAAAAGGTGCTTCCTTTCCAGGGACTAAGCCACTACCTAAAGACTATACATGGACTGACCCTGGACTCTGACCTCATAGGTAGCAATGAATATCCTAGTAAGAGCACCAGTGGAAGGGGAAGCCCTGGGTCCTGCTAAGACTGAACCCCCAGTGAACTAGACTGTCGAGGGGAGGGCAATGGGGGAGGGCGGGAGGGGAACACCCATAAGGAAGGGGGAGGAAGGGGATGTTTGCCCGAAACCGGGAAAGGGAATAACACTCGAAATGTATATAAGAAATACTCAAGTTAATAAAAAAAAAAAAAAAAAGGTGCTTCCTTTCCCAAGGAGTTCAAAGGGAAGAGTTAACACTATGATATTAATAAACTAATCTGTTACCACCAATAAACATTCAAAACTGTTTCAAAGTCACACCCATTCATACCTTTTTATCCATCATATAACAGTATCAGTTACATATTAACTATAGCTTTTGAAGGCTAAAGCCTTTTTAAGGTTTGACATCACTAACCCAAATTCTTTACTATCTTAGTTTTCCCAAATTTCCAGTCAACCCACATAACAGGCCTGTATGCTAGAGCAAAGTCACATAGCCTAAATGAGGACGTTTGGGAAGAGCTGGGCTGAGGTGAGGCCGGCTCTCCATGGTGGGGTCTGATACCAATCAGCTTGTCCCCGAGCAGCCAGTGTCTAGATCTAACCCTTCAAAGTCAGAGACAACTGAATCCACTCTTACAGGGCCTTCGCACACTCCTCCAGATAACATGACGTCTCTAATTTTCCTGTCAGTAAAATTTCCTAATTTTACCTGATTGTGATCACTTATAATAAGGCCTAGGAAAAGAGGTATTAGTCATCATCTAAGCCAAGGTCGCAAACACCTCGCAGTCGCTCAGCTCTCCCACAGGGAACTCCTGAGTGACAAAAACTGACTGCCCTTTAGAAATAAATGCCCATTGAAGGAACTGCTGTGCTAACAGCAGCAAACACACACCCTGCTGTCTATTCGTTCTGTCTGCACTTGAAAAGCTTGGTACCCTATCAGGCTAAGGAGGGGAAGCTGAGGTTACCTGCTATGCTTTGAGACACATTAACTCAGCAGGAGAGACACTCACTTTTTTCACAATGGCCAGGACATCCTTATCTTTTTCTTGACACAGGAGTTTTCTCACACACATTTCTAACTGCTGGAGGAGATGCATATCTGCAGGTATCTTCAGAGCGGACTTCACTTTGGGCAGCAGGTAGCAAAGTTTCATTCTGTAGCGACAGCAAGTAATAACTAAGGTAATGGGGATGTTCCTCAGTTCGCCTGCCCATGCATCAGGTATGCTCGGAGTGCCTACTGTTTATAAGGCATCCATTATTTTGGATGCCAAGACACAGAATGGAATCAAACCAACAAAATCCTCTGTCCCTCGGGGGTTTGCATTCTAGTATGAGGCATGGAGGACAGAATGCATGGATAAAGACAATGTGTGCCAGAAAGTGGTGGAAGGCAGTGTTCGAGAAGTCAGTAACGTTTTCACTGAACAGATGATAATCTAGGAAAGACCTAGGAAATCAGGAAGCAAGCCACTCAAGCGTCTGAAAAGCATTGTGGCCATCATGGAAGGCTTGCCTAGTGATACTCTGAATTAGCAAACTAGCTTTAAGGTAGAGTAGAGCAAAGATGAGCTTAGGACGAGACCTGAGTGGTGACAGGGACCCTGTGACACTGCGTGGAGCCAGGCATCTATTTCAAATGCAATGAACGCACTGGAGGGTCTGAGCAGAGGAGTAAAATGATCCAACTTAACTTTCCTAATCACCATGTGCTGTTTTGAGATTAGACCAGAAGTGGTTAAGAAACAATAGAGAAGTCCCCAACAAGAGCTGACAGCACTCTGGGCCAGAAGCAGCAGCAGCAGGTACCCAGAGAAGCCTGCAGTCTGCATGTCTTTTGTGAGCTGCTCTGTGGCCTCAGAGATTGCAGTTGGGATGGGGGAGAGAAAAGGGTTTAGGATTTGGCTTAAGCAAGGGGAAGATGAACCAGCAGCTTCCTGAGATGCAGAGGACTGCAAAAGGAAGAGATACAGACAAAACAGACCCAGCACTGATTGCCAGACAGATTAAGTCTGGGAGGCCCATTAGAACTTCAATGGGGATTAGAAATCTGCAGCTGGCTCAGGAAGCCCATGTCCAGGTGGATGTCCTTGCAAGAGATAAAGTGAGGAAGGCATGCAGCTGACAGTTTAGGCTGAGGATGAAGACACTTAGCAAAGGGGCAGTGAGAGAGGAGGAGAATTGGAAACATCTAAGGTACCGCCACTGTGCAGATCAGCTGGGTAAAGAAGAAACAGGGAGGCTCAGGGAGAACAGAGAACCCAGACTGAAGAACAGCATCCCGGGGAAGGACGGCTGCCACTGAGGTGCTCCGCTTTGATAAACACCAACTCTGCCTCTTTCTAGGCCAGTTCTGGAAAGGGATGCCTTACAGCCCCTGCAGCCATTCCCTCATCATGTGCTCTCCGGGTTAATGCTCTATTGCTTTTGCAAACCTTGAGCCAGCTACATCCCATTCCAAGGGTTGCCAGGATGCTGTCTGCAGGCCTTCCGGTAAGAGCACTGCCTACACAATAGCCCTTGGCTCTGTGCATCTGAAGAGGTGAAGAAGCTGTCTCTGGGATTCTCAACATTAAACACCAAGGGCTCTAACTCACTCACTGCTCAGCACAGATAGAGGGGACGCTTTAACTAAGAACTCTCAAGTCCTCTCCAGAAAACTTCCTTCACTCTGGCCACGAAAGAAAAGGTTCCTCTGAATAGCAACAGGATTTTCCCAGCCTGGACGGTGTCTAAACTCAGTAAATTAAATGTTAAACCATTCACCTGAGAAGCACACAAAGCATACATCACTCTTTATCACCTAAAGTATGTCTAGAAAACACTGATTCGTGGGCCCACAAGATTATAAAGTTCTTGAAATTTTGGTAAACAAGACTTGTTAAGGCTCTGATCATACAGATGACATTTGCTGAGCCAGGCTGGCAGGCTGGCGTTGACTTGTGCTTGCTCAGCCCAGTAAGCTAAAAGATCTCAGATATCAGTGAAGAGAGTGACTCTGTCTCCCAAGACTATTTACTAACCAAGCCATGAAGCCAACTGAGATGTCCATCAACAGACAATTGGGTGAAGAGAACATGGTATATAAATACATTGAGTATTCAGCGCTAACAGAAAATGGAACACTGCTGCAACCCAGATGAACAGGAAGGCATTCCCTACAGTGAAATAAATATTGCCCTTTCCTTTTGAGATGTGGAAGCCAAAAAGGTGAGCAGTGGAACAGTGCTTGTTAGCAGTAGAAGGACGGTTGGAAGGAGGCAGGCGAAGAACACCAAAAGTCGGTTAATATAGGAGGAATGCCTTGCACTCTGACTACAGCTCACAACAACTTACTGTATATTTTATAAATAACTAGAAGACCAGGCTGAAGGCTGTGGGCACATAGAAATGACAAATATTTGAGGAAATGAAAATGCTAACTACCTAGATTTTATTGTTACATCTAATACCCAAATTATTAAATTATCATGCTATACCCCATACTTGTATGACTATTAAGTCAAGCTTCAAAAATAACAGAGAGCAAGCATCAATTCCTCACTTGATTGATTAACTAAGAAAAAGGGTTTGCAAATGTTTACCACAATAGAAATGAGAAATGCAACATTTTCAAACCTTGAAAAGTGACACGTACCTCACATTTGCCACTGGGTCATGTGTTAGTTCAATAACAGGTAGAAAGAAATATTTGCAGAAAAATGATCTGGAAAATATCTCTATGATAAATTCACAGGTATCCAAAAAGCGAAGTCTATTCCAATAACTTTTTCCTTGACCCAACTCTACAAACAACAAAAATACCATAATACAGTATTTCCTACATGAAATTATATATTACAAAATGAAACACCAAAAATGTATGTAAAGTTTCATTCTATCTGCAATCTATTTAACAAATATAATCAATAAGAGAAAAATAGTCATTATGTGCTCTAGATTTGTAGACTACAATATTTACATGTCAAAAACTAGGAAGTGGTGTTACTATACAAAACACCAAGAACCACTTTGGGATGACCTGTGATGACTGAATGATGAGGTCACTATGAATGGCCACCACCTACATGCTGAGGACCCTGTACACACACCGTTTTTATACCTGGAAAACAGGATGATGGGATGCATACACTTGGACTAATCAAACGCAGGCTCTCCAAGCCTTTTAAAATTAAACTAGTTATTCTCTTTTTGTTTCCTTAAAGGTGTCTGAAGTGGAGAAGTCATATGTAAACACAATTACTATAGGTCAGTATTCAAAGCATAATTTTCTCATTTTTACATAAATGAGCAAAGGCAATGTTCTTAATACTTAAAACCAAATAGAATCTTTAAAAATCAAACAACGTACTCTGAATAGAAGACCCTTCTCATGCAAAAGGAAAACAGAACTAAAACAGGCCATGGGAAGAAAAAGCAAAACATACTGAGCCTAACTGTTCTTAAATAGAATTTCATAAAATACTCTTTCACCTGAAATGTGGTATTTCTTGATTAAAATGATAAATTATAGTAGTTAGGAAGTCTGGATAATAGTTTTATTAAAAACCAATTAAGCATAATTGTAGTCAAAGCCAAGTAGTCAGTGACTAATAAGCTCACTAGACAAATGTATATATTTGCTACCAGATTAACACCTTAAAGATTTTTGCCATTATTTTAGCCCTTAACAAATCACAATAAGTTTGCATATGTTGACCTAGTTTCTAAACCACTACAGCTCACTAGAGTCACACCATTCTGCTAACCAATGCTGTTAACACCATTCAATAAAAAATTATAAGCCTACATTTTGTTCATTCAATACATACTGAGAACAGCATTGTATAATAAATTATTAGATTTATGAATGCTATTTCACCAAGGTAGAAATTAGCCTTTCAACTTACATTTACGTATTTTAATTTCTCAAGTGTTGGAATTCATAAAAGGCCACTCTGGTTAAATATTATTTTCATCTATGAAATTTTGACATAAAGATTTCCAAGACAAATACAAATTAACCTTCAAAATTCAAATAAAAGCACACACCAGATTTTTACCATCAGTCCAATTTTGCTTCAAAAAATTACATACAATGCATTAAAGATCTAATTAAGGTCAATTATTTTAGTAACTTTTTTCCAAAATCATTGCTTACGTTCAATTAACTTTTGAATGACTTCATGCCTCTGCTCTTGTTTGCGATTATATCGTAGAAAAATGCACAGAGTTCGTGCTGCAGCTCTTTGGACAGGTAAGACGTTCTTAAAGAAATAAAACAAGAAGGACAATCATCACCCTAAGGTATGTTCTCAACAATTACTCCCTGCCAAACCAATATCAAGCAATTGCTAAATGAGACATGTTCACTATCCTGAGCTCATACCCTTCTGGAAGGATCTCTACTACTTAATGTTACTATCACCTGGGTACATAAAATATCCTCTGACAGGCTAATCCTGCATAGTCACATCCAGGTGACCGGTGTTCGACTATCATTTCCCTGCTACCTCATCTTCAGTGACATGTTCCTCAGAAATATTAATGATTTCCACATATCTGACAAACATTCTGACGAACATAGCACATGTCAGTTACATCACCAGAACCGTGTAACCTCTAAAGTAGAAATGTAGAAATCCATGTTCAGATTGACTACTGAGGAATTTAGGGACTGGTATATCTAGGACTAGAGACTAAATGTCTAGGATAATGTTCTTCACTGAGGGATCTCCAGCTCCCATACCTATGCAAAAGCTGTCAAAGGCCAAGGCCCAGAACTCTACGCAATGGTTAACATTAGAGAGTGTCGTCACACAGAGCAAAAGGACCCCAGCTGGCTGACAGGTATCTCCAATGTTCCAAACCCTCTCTTCAGATTCATCACACCACTACACAGAACTTTAAATTGAACCAGCTACCTGTACTGGAAATTAGAGAGGAAGTCTTAATACCATAAAAGAAAACTCTTTAAACCAGATATACACTGACCACTGTAATTCATGTACACCATCCTGCCTGACTTATCTACATTATAATTCTCCATTCACCGAATGTCCAGACTACCACAGTAGGAACCTGAACAGCTGTGTGACACCGAGACAGTGGTGCTGGCTGTGTCCTTCTCCACCTACACATGTGTCCGTCCTACTGGGCACCATGCTATATGATATTGTTAACTGTTGGATATAAAAGGAAGGTGTTTTCTAGGGTTTAGAAATGAAAATTTAAGACCTGTACATAAGCAGAAACATAATAGAGCTTAAATGAATTCTAGATAATGAACTAAATAAAACCCTATTCCTCTCTTCTTCAGTTTAGTATAGTATGACAGAATTTCAAATATATATATTCAAGATGCATGAAAATACACTTAGTTTGTACCTCATGTAATATGTCTATAATGCAAGACAAATATTCATTTAGGACAGAAATCAATGAAAAGGGCCTCTGAACAGCATCCATGAGTTATCTTCTGACTACTACATATATGTCATGGTACCTGTATACCCTCACACATACATATACACAATAAATGGATGGATGGATGGATGGATAGACAGACATACAGATAGAAGCACAAAACTAACAAGGAGTTATTATTGTCAAGTCACTTTTTAAGATTATTATACATAGGGCATACCCTTCGATTCCTCAGATTTCCATTGGTACGTGTGATGAGCTTGTTGGGTGGTAGGTAATATTGTGTGCTTCCTATTTTTTAAGCTAAAAAGAATAGCATTAATATTTTTCTACTTTCTAAATCTTTGAAGCTAACACTTCTTTAGAATTTTAAATGAAGGTATCCTCATTTCCCTTTTATGAAAGTGAAGCTGCTCCTGCCAAGACTGTAACATAGAAACATGGTGTGTTTGTTTGTTTTTCCTGTTACAGGAGATGGATGACCTTATGCATGCTCTTCCAGGACCTTATTGCTAAGCTACATCCCCACTAGCTGCAGCTTTAAAGAAATTTACAAACTTCAATAGGATGCCACCGTGAATATACAGTGAACTTTAGGCTAAACAGACAGGTGCATTTCTCAGCCTCTCATGGGTCCTCCACTTCAGAGAGGCTGCAGCTCACTGCTCAGTGAGTGTGGGAAGCGAGTCTGGAAGTGAGGAGAACTGTGAAGTTCTTATAAAAGGTGGATAACTTCACGAGGTTCCAGTTAGCTGTCTAGAAAGCAAGCTGTACCTCCTCTCCTTCAGCAAGAGGCTCTACACCAAGGCTTGCATGCTTCCAATGTAACTGCCCTCAGGGACTATAACTTCCAATGTAACAGCCCACCAGACTAAGGGGGCTGCAGGGAGCCTTGGGAATAAGGGCCTGACAGATGTGAGATGCTGACGTGGGGACAGCAGGAGAAACAGCAGTTGACATTACAGAGTCCTGTCAATCTTTCTCTCCAGTGAACTGAAACATGTCTGAGGTAAAAGGGCGGGAACTGTATCTAGTAGGTTGAGAACTTGCCTAGCATGCATGAACCCTGAGTTCAATCCACAGCACCACAGAAATCAAGAATGGTGCCACACACCTATAGCCTCAGAGTTGGAGAGACAGAGGCAGGAGAACCAGAAGTTCAATGCCATCTTCAGCTATTGGTAATTTGAGGGCAGGCTGGGTTATGCACACACCACTTCTCAAACCAACACAAAGTCTGAGGCAAGTTTATCCTGGCAGAGTACTTGCAATCCTGGTCACACCTCCCTCCGCTGAAGAGCGAAGGGCAATCAGAGGACACTTGACTCTCCTCCTCGGGACCTGGGGGAAAGCCACCCTTCCAAGCTGATAGGAACTGACTTTCTTGAAAAACTAAAGAATTTGGTAATGACAAAGTAATCCCCAATTTCAAAACAATCAGGGGACTTCAGGGCTCACATTGGTCATCATGATGGTGAACATTCTTTGTATGAAACGGTAATAAATCTGATCGCTTGATATGATGTGAGGCAGGCAGGTGTATTTCTGCAGCAGCTTCTCATGGGTCCTCCACTTCAGAGAGCCTGCAGCTCGCTGCTCAGCGGCCGTGAGTGCTGGAATCAAGTCTGGCAGTGAGGAGAACTGTGAAGAAACCCAAGGAAAGAGCAGACGGTGACTAAGGTCATCAACTGCAGCCTGAACCACCCCCAGGGAAGGACTTCAGAGTTTGGAAGGCGTCTCAGTTGTCACCGGGCAGCAGTTAGCAGGCACAATCAAACATTTTGTAAAAATGCTTGAGTAAAATTTATAGCACCAGGAAATGAAATCCCTAGAGTCTGGACTTGTTCTTCTTCCTGACAGGTTGGCCATCAGGTTGGTTACCAAGGCAACTATTCTAACTAGCTCAAAATTTCTTACATTTCACTCTGGTCAAGCTTGGCCTTCTGATTCTTACCCATTGTCCTATTTGTTATCCTCATAATAATTATTAATACTGAAAGTATGAATCCAAATTTCAAAGACATTAACAAGAACTGTGGGAGTTGGCACTACTATGTAACTGGAGAGGGTAACTGGTGCTGGCAGCCTCCATGGGCACAGACTGTAGGAGTGTTGTAAAGATAGTATGTTCAATGGTTAGAAACGCTGGGTCTAAAAAGGGCCTCCTTCAGAGCTTTTCAAATAATCTACACCAGTCTACTGTCACCTATACAGCAGAAGTGCAGGAAACAGCCCAAGGAGAAAAGAACTTGGAAGAAATCATTCCTATGTCACTTCACCATCTGGGAAAATACAGGTATGAGCTGCCTATGACTTTTAGGCCTCCAAATTCCTTAATAACAGTACAGAAATTGGGACTTTAAGATATTTTCAATCAATTGTCAGTATCTCATGGGAATCCTGTCAAATATGGCTCAGAGCTGGAATGTAGTCAGTCCTTCCTTTTCATAGCGTAACTAACTCATGTAAACGTCTATATATCTGTTGTTTAATTGTATGCATATGTGTGGCGGGGAGTACACGAGTTCAGTGCCAAAGGCAGCCATAAGAGGCATTAGATTGCTCTGGAGACGGGCACTGGTGGTTGTGCACTGTGTAATAAAAAAGCTGGGATGGAACCCAGGTCCTTCCTTATAAGATTGGTAGAGCTTTTAGCTGCTAAGCCATCTCTCTAGACCCCTCATGTACATTTTAAAGCTGAATGGAGATGCGCTGGCTGCATCCCTGCATCCTCACAAATGCACAGAGGGCTGGACACTGACCAGCGCAAGGGCAAGAACTATGTTAACATTTCTCACACCTTCTTCTGCTGTTCCCTCACAACCACCATGCCGAGTAAGATAACAAACCTCCAGCTCTCTTGAAAGATGGGATTTACCTTATTTTCCTGAACACTGTTTTCTCCACCAGTAGACATAAGTTCCAAGATTTCTGGGAGGTGATTTATAAGAGCATCTAGTACCTTTTAAAGAGATATTATATTCATAATGGTTATTATCTTCTAAATTAGTTAACTCCACAAATCAATTTATACATAAGTATTGCTGAGCAAACAGCATTTTGGATGTTCCTTTTTTTTCTTTTGTAGAAAATCAGTGTAGCTTCTACTTGTCTAAATTGGAGAAAGCTAACATATTCAAAACGGCCTTCCCACTTTGGAAAGGAGTGTACATCCAGGGATGTAGCTAAACTTCCCAGGCTAAGAGTCACTCTGGCAAATAGAAGGTGCCAAACATAGCATCATGTGGAAGAGTTTCAAAATGTTCATGAGTGTACGTGTAGATAAAATATACTCTGAAAACAGACACTCTCAAAACGATGCTGGGCAAAAGTCCAAAATGCTACACGATTACAGGGTGTAAAACCTGTAATAGAAAAAGGCAACCTGACTGGAAAACCAAAAACGGAACAAAGACCAACAGTGATTTAACTGAAGCTTCTCTTTTGTCTACTTGTGGGCACTTCTGATTTTCCTTAATAAACAATACACACCTTCATTCCTAATTTCTAAGACCTTCCCAATGGCACAGTGACACAGGTACTGATAGAATTTGGCTTAAGATAAAAGAAGTAAATACCAGAGTGGGAACTTATGTTACCTCCAGTGACTCATCTTGTAACAATGTTATCAGTTCCTTGTGTATTAAATGTACTCCAGAATTCAGAAGTTTAGATACCTAAAACACAACAATGAAAATCTCTCAGATTTGAGACTATATAATATTAAAATACATGTTAACTACATTCTTATTAAGCACTTCTAAAATAGAAATAAGTAACAACATAACTATAAAATTAATTTCTAGTTAGTTTAACTGCATGGATGTGTTTGCTGCCATGCTGGCGTGTGTGGGCACAGGGTGAGACTGCGAGAGGGGAGGGCTAGTACAAAGGATGGGTTCCCAGGGCTAGGACTTCTGCATCAGCTCCTAACAACCCACGGAAGACCCTCATTCAGAATGTAAAGTCTTAGAGCTCTCAAAGGGGCGGGCCTTAAAGAATACCTGAGGCCTACAGGCTTTTCTTCCCACTCAAGCTTCTCAAAGCAGAACTGCACTGCACTGAAAGCCCTTGGTGACACTGGGTGTAGTAACTCCCAAAAAGGAAAGATGGTTTTCCTCATCAACATCAGAGCCCGTCCTCAGTCTGAGAGGAACTGACAGGGTCTGAGCAGGTCTACATCGATGCTTTTGGTATGGCTCCTCTAACCAAACTTAGAGCCCACAAAGATGAGCTCACCAGTTTGTATGTAACCTTTTAAAGGGTGGGAAAGGAAGATAGAACATACTGAGTTTGAGTCAAGTTTTGTTTCCAGGGGTTGAGGTAGGAAGATTAAAGTATTTTGAATAAAGTATTTTGAAATTTTCCACTTTGGGTTGTTTCAAGTTGTTAGAAATATTTTCAAAATGACATTTTCTGAAAAATCAGAATAAAGTTATAATATAGTAATTATCAAATCTAGTATTAATACTAGATTAGAAAACTTGTAAGCACAGTGGTGAGTTTTCATTATTTAAAGAGCAAAATAAGCCGTTTGGAAATCTGAACATTACCCTTACCCTGTGCATTAGGTATGACTGTGAGAACATGACAACCAGATATCCATAGAATACAGGAAGCAGTCATCTCCACAGGGACTCCTATACAGGAATGCTGATGCACATGCGCGTGCGCATGTGTGTGTGCGTGTGTGTCTGTGTGTGTGCGCGCGCGCACGTGTGTGCTGGTTTGTCTTAAACAAAATAAAACTAAACTCAAAGATTAAACGAAGGAGGTAAGAGACAACTTAATGAATGAATACCCTGCAGGGTCCAACAGGAAGTCTCCTTCCTCCTCTAAAAGTAAAGTTTTATGGGTCAGTTTACAGAGGATACAACTGTGCAACATTGGGATTGCTTTAAATAACTGTCATTTAAGTGGAATATTCCCTATACTGTAGTGTAGAAATATACTCCATCAATGTCAGAAAGTTTCATTTTTAAATTTTTTCATTGGTATGCATGTTTGCATGTATTTGGGCATGTGCATATGCATATGCATATTCACATGTATGTGGGTACATGAAGTTGATGCTGTGTCTTTCTTGGTCACTCTCCACTTTATATATCAAATGTCTCTCCCTTAAATCTAGAGCTGCTCCAGATTCAGCTAGTTTAGCCAGCTAGCTGGCTCTGGAGATGGCCTATGTCTACCTCCTGAGGGCATGCCATGCCTACCTAGATTTGCATGGGAACTGAACTCTAGTCCTCACACTTCTGCACTTTACCCACTGAGCCATCTCCCTAGCCCTGGAAAGGTGACATTTTAAAGAAGCAAAGAATATGACTCAACAGCCCAAAGCATCTTAAATAATATTTATAACGATGTTATTAATGTCTTACACTTTCTCAGTTAATCTAGTAGTGCCTTGACATGGAATACAGTACAAGAGAGATGATGAACTATTCCCATTGACAATAAGAATTTACTGTAGGATTTATAAGGAAAGAAAATATTTTATCGTATCAATTATAGAGTCTGTCATGTGACTACTTTGAATGGACAAGTTATTGCTTCTATATTGTGATAGTTAATACTGGTTGTCAATGTGACAGGATCTAGACTAATTTAGCAGACAAACTTCACAGTACCTCTGTGAGGGAATTTCTAGATTGGATTAACTGAGGTGGGAAGGCCCACCCTGTCTTAGCTTCAGTGGTCTACTTCCTCAGTATAGAGTCACCATGAAAGAGGAAGCCCAGCCAAGGAACTGCTAGATCAGACAGGCCTATGTCTGTGGAGCCTTGTCTTGATTGATAACTGACATAATAGGGCCCGGCCCACTGTGGGCAACACCGCTGCTAGGCAGGTGGGCCTGAACTGGAAAAGACAGCTAGCTGAGAGAAGCACAGAGCAAGCATGTGAAGCCGCATTCCTCCATACTTTCTGCTTCGAGCACCTATCTGAGCTCCTGCCCTAACTCCCCTCAAATGTGGGCCACGACCTTGAGTGTGAGCCTCACCAAACCATCTCTCCCACAGGTTGCTTGGGTCATGGTACTCAATAGAGCAACAGAGAAGAGAACTAGGACACACTCTGACTGGGGTAGCACTGCTCCATGGCCTGGGGTCCCTGACTAAGTAAATGAGGAGCTGACAGCAGCACTCACTGCTCTCTGCTCCCGGCTGTGGCCAGCTGCCTTCTGTTCCTGCTACCAGGCCTTCCCCACCATGCCATGATGGACTGTGCCTCAACAGTGAGCTAAGGTAAAACTTTTCTTAAGTTACTTTCGTCATGTGCTTGGCAACTGTTACATGCATGTGTTTTTACTGTTTTTCTTAGAAACGGGTCCCTAATTTCAACTTCGAAGATAAAAAGTTAATCATGTTTACCATAAAAGTCTGTTTCTGTACATAGCTTATAGAAAGCTGTACGGCTGAAGCTAAGAGCTACGCTCATCAAATCTCACTCGCAGTAACAGCAGTAAGCACAAACAATTTGTTACTCAATTTTCCACCTACCCCAAAACTACTTAAACATAGGGCAAAGTATAAATATAACAAATCATTTTAAATTATAACTATCATAATGTCTGGCTTAAAGTAAATGTTTAGTTTAAGTATGCTGAAAATAGGTTAATGAGTAAATGAATATAATGTATTTATGTAAATGGATTTTGTAAACACACTAAAAAGAGAATTATGGGAATTCAAAAACAAGACTTAAAACTACAACATGAAAGAGAGATGGAGTCTCGATCTTATAACAAGTCTGTAAACACAGTATAGAGAATATTAAAACAGTACCTACAAAACACAGAGAGAATGAACAGGCGCAGCAGGGAGTTCATTCTTAGACTTACTTCATAAAAGCAAATAGCAATAGTGTATCTGACTGGTACTTCAGGGTCATGGCAAAGGCAGAAGAATGTAGAATAGAGTTCCATGTGGAAGTTTTTAGGATCAACAAAAACAATCATGGCCTAGTGGAGGTGGAAGGAGATGAATGGGAAGGAGAGAAAAACATGCATCAATACCTAGTATTAATTATCTCACTAACACGGAAATCACATTGTATTAAGCATATTTATTAAAATATTGTCTATAAAACACAAATGCATAAATATAATTCTAATCTATACACAAAGAGAAATGTAGGTTGTACCAATACTCCACAGTTAGACACAGTGCTACACACAAGTCAGAGATGCCAAAATTTGCTGTGCTCTACTCATGTGTCAATGCCATAGCAAAACAACCAATAAGCATAGCAGGTATTTTATTACCGGAAAATTGTAAGCACAGTTCTTTCGTACTGAAGTGTATTTCTTCTCCTGCTCTACGATTTGGGATGGAATCTGGCTCTCATTGTGGCCATTTTCTTGTTGCAAACCCAGTGTACAAAGTTTCTTATAAAATTCCAAAAATCTCAAGTGCTGATCTGGAGTGAAAATTCCTAAAACAAATGTAAAACCTGAGTCCAGCATTTCAATTGCAAACAAAAGAAATTTTTAAAGAAGCCTGGAGTACAATAAAAATGTTTAGAACAAAGTTTTAAAGCAAAATGGCTACAGATGGCTGCTTCATAGTCACAACAGGGAGCAAACTAGTACTCAGAGGAGAGCTGGCAGGCCACACATCGCCACCTTGTGCTGACTTTAATAACTTATACCAAGGTTTTGTTTTTTTTGAAGGGAAATAGAGGAAGAGTTGATCTGGGGGACAGGGGAGGGGAAGGGAAAGGATTGGGAGGATAGAGGGAGAAGAAACTGTGGTTGGGATGTAATGTATGAGAGAAGAATAAACGTTAAAAATAAATAATAAATAATATTTTAATTTTAAAAATACGAACTATAGAAAACAGGAATGGTGTCTCCATTAGTTCTACAGCTGGTGGAGAACTAAGATAATATCATCATCAGGACCATTCTTATAATACTACTGTGCACTTATGGTACATATTTTAAAGTCTTTGCAGGAAAACATGCACATGTATCTACAGAGATGGAGCTAAAGAACCTAGCCTGGAAGATGTCAAAGTGATCAAAAGTACTATTCCTCAACAGAATTGTTCCACATCCATCACTGTCTCGGATCCGGGGATTTAGTGGACACTGTAAAACATTTTCCAATGTCCAGATGTCTGCAATCCACATGAAGAATATTACTGTACTAGATACAAGCTTAATTCTTACATGATCCCAAAAAGCTAAGAATATGCTCAAACAACATGACTCCTGAGTTCTAGTCTACATGCTAAACTGAATTACTCACATGCCATATTTATCATTTGAGAAATGGTTTTTAAAGTTATTCTCACTGCATACAAAGAGCTAACATCCTGAACTTGTATTAGCACACGGCATCTTAAATATACAAACTGCCCAGAAATTCTGTGGGCTGCACTTACTGACTTTTCAAATAAGGTGCCATCCATAAAAACATCGTTTCTAAATGTGCTTTAAGTTGCCAAGTTCTAAGTTCTCCTAAGGCTGCACACTGGAAAGCAAGTGCTACCGGAAAAGAGCTGACTGAAATGAGTAGGACAAAAGAGAAGAGCAGCTGTCTCGCAGCCCCCAGGTAACATACCATAGAGTCCATGGCATAGCTTTCCTAAATGAAACGATAAAGAAATCAGAATTGATTCGTCTGCTTTGAAAGACTTTTCACAGAATGATTTCACCAAGGGAAGTATAGTTTGACTTCTGTCATCTGGGGAACAGAACAAAACAATACAGAGTTTAGAGGCAGTTGTTGACCTTACCATGTGGAAAATAAGACACATACAAGTCCCCACTACCCCCCAAAAAAGTCTCTGATAGACTAACAACAGAAATACCTGACCGAGGTGACAGGGGGACTGGAGACAAGGGGTGAGGTGACCAGAAACTGCACAGGACCACAGGGGAATGTACATAGGGTCCCCACAAACAGACAACTAGGTGAAAGGGGTCTTGAGTCCGAATAACCAGGAGAATTCTAATATTTAAGTAGTTAGATAGCAAGCCCTGGGAGCTTCCAGGTCTCTCTTACAGTCCTCCCATGCCACACTGTAACTTTAATTTTTTTTAATCAAAGTCAACTTGAAATCTAGCCTGTCTACTTAATTTCACTGTTGTTACTTCCTAGATGGTCTTTAAAGGTTGACCAATTCTTTAAGTACAGGCATCTACTTAGACCATATGCTTTTGATAGGATAGCAATATTTAAGTCTTCTAGATACTCATGAAAACTCCCACAGTAGCTTAAGCCAGCAGACATGCGTCAGAGAGGTGAAAGGCTCTAACAGAGACATGGTGTCATGCTTTTATGACTGTATTACCATCACAATTCAGGGCCTTATCGCCAGGAGTTATTAAAGGAAACCCATACAATAGTTAGTGATTAACAGAGCAGGCATTATATGACGTGAGAGAAACGTCACTATATGAAGATTAAAAATGCTGTTAGTACTCGAAGAACAACCCAGCAAAGAAACCTGTGGTTATTGTATTACCTCAATGACCATTCTGAAATATTTACACAGAATTCTCATCTATACCACAGTAATCTTCCAGAAGCCCTATTTCAGATCGAATGTTGATAGCCCCTGTGAGCCCAACCCTACAGTTACGCAGGTGACTTTCACACCTCAGTGCTGACAAAACATCTCCTGATGAACTTCTGGTCCAGAGCTGGCATCAATCTAGGCCCGGGTACATGCTTAGTGGAGCAATGCGCTGTGCTGTGCCTTGGTTTGGATAAGAACAAGAAATACTTTCTCACACATCCCCCACTGGGTGATCTACTCCAAATTTCTCCTCCAATGGCATTAAACTATTACTAAGAAAGAACTCTCTTAGACACGTTATAATCATGTCCTAGTCAAGTAGAAATGGTATAGTCAGGACTTAACATCAGTTAGCTGAGGGAATTAAGTTACGGGATACTTCCCAAGCCAAATTCTTCACCTTCTACCCCTGTCAGTTATGTTCTAAGGAGAGAAATGAGAAGTAGGAAGCACACGGCAGCTCTAGGTTCGTGGATGGTAAGAGCAGAAGCACACGAAACACTAAAGAGGAACACCCGTAACGCTCTACACTTGACAGAAAAATCTCAAGCAGCCTCTGCTCCTCACAAGTGATGGAAAACATGAAAAACTGCCTTTCAGAGATGAAGATGCACACACAGATTTACCTGTATCAAACATGTCAAGCATGTTAACCAAGGTTTCAAAAGCAGCAAGCCGCACACTGCCACTCTCATCCCTAGAGAGTTCTATTAATTCGGGAAGCACCACATTCTTTGTCAGTTCTGTCCTGCACAATAAGCAGTAGAAGAAAATAAGTCAGAGCAGCAAACCCGCAGCCAGAGTCTAATGAAAACAGCTGAACAGCCCAGCCGGTCCCAGTGCCCTGCTCCCATCCCCACGCACGCCAACTGCTGAGGAAGGCAGCATGGGCATAAGAAACACAGGGTGGATATGGGAGGAGTAATAGGGGGTTAGGAGGCATATAATTAAAATACATTGTATGAAAGTCTCAAAGATTTAAAAATATTTAAGAAATACCACTAATAATTTTAAAACAAATCAGCTCTAATTTCTCCTGTGAACTACTGCTAACTATAGAAATTTTAATAACTAGGGTACTGTATTACACTTTATATAATTATATAATTTTCTATTTTAAATTTCAGGAAATGATCCAGTTAGTTAAGAAAAAATATTATCAGTATTTGAAGAAATTTAAGCAAAATCACTTGATTTAAAATTTGAGACATGTTATTTTTCTAATTAATCTGAAGTGCATACGACATTACTAAAATAATTAGTTTCCATACGAAAGAATGGTAGATAACACTGGATATTCAATCTAAAAGAAGAAGGGATGATAAATGTTTTTATAGAATAACAACGCATAGAACCTAGTCATAAGCACTCCATCTCTACTGATGACGAGGGCCATATTGATGAAAGGGAGCCTTCGGATACAGCCTTTGTTGCATACAATACAGAAGACAGCATAAATTATACTCCGCATAGTACAACAGAGTTTAAAACAAAACAATAAAACAACTCAATAGCAGAGGCAGAAGGAACTCTGAGTTCAAGGCCAACCCAGTCTATAAAGTAAATCCCATGCCAGCCAGGGTTGCACAGACTCTGTTTTGATAAAAATAAATAAACGAACAAACAAACAAACAAACAAACGAATAAGTCTTTAAAAAAATTTAAAGCTAGGTGAATCTCAGAGTTTAAGCCTGGTCTATACAGTAAATTCCAGGCCAGCAAAGATTACATAATGAGGCCCTGTCAAAAAAAAAAAAAAGGTGGGGTGGGGGGAGCAAACAATACTTCAACAGAAAATTGTCCCCTCAGTTTCCTCACTTGAATGAAGTTTACTACTGTGGTCTCTATAACTACTGTATTTGTTGTATGATGTGGACATCATCAAAACCTCAGCAGGACATGCACAAGACAGCTCTCTCCACCACAGTCTAACAGCACACCTCCGAGCAGTTTATACATTGATCTTCCTCTTCTGAGCTCAGAGAGTGATTTCTACAACTATTCACTATGCACTGGAATTTCTCTATCCTATATTAATTTTTAAAAGTTTTTTTAAAAAATATTTTTCTTATTTATTTAGTATACCTCATACAGCTTTCTGCCTGCATGTATGCCTGCAAGCCAGAAGAGGGCATCAGATCTCATTACAGATGGTTGTGAGCCACTATGTGGTTGCTGGAAATTGAACTCAGGACCTCTGGAAGAGTAGACAGTATTCTTACCCTCTGAGCCATCTCTCCAGCCCTAAAATTCTTAATTTGAATTTTATTTGAACTTTTAGTCTCACAGGGATTTTTGTTTGTCTCAAGAATGTCTCCTCATTAAATCTTCAATCACACTGTATTAGTGAGAATTTAAATAATTTTAAATATTAAGTAGATAATTAGTTTACTCTTTTGATTATTATAAGGAGACAATGGGAACTTTAGAACACAGGTCATGTTGGGAGATTGTAGACACGGGAGACCTTCTCTGGACACAGACAGCACCTTCTTCCTCATTTTTGCTTCCTGGTCAAGAGGTGATGGCTTTGCTCTGCCACGTGTGCTGCCTCCCCGAGCCCAAATGTAAGAGATCATCAGCCCCCAAATAAAGCTTTCTCTCCATAAGCTGTCACAGCATCTGACAATAACAGAAAGCTGACTGGCACTTCCAGCTACGAGGTACCATTACTTTTCTGTTACCATACCTAGGTAGGAAAAGTCCTACCATTATATTTGTAATAGGACAAGAGAACTCAACACTAAATAAATGTGCACGTATGATCAAGCAAATTGGTTTAAATGTATTTCTAACCTACTGAAAGCTGAGTATATTCTCTGTAATTTTATTTTCATAAATTAATCCTTAAGAAATAATCCTGAATTAATTAGGGAAGACTAATTTGAACATGATGGTGGGGTGGTTTTTGAATGTTTGGTCCCCAGTTGGAAGGATTAGGAGGTGGGCCTTGTTGAAATAGCTGTAGCCCTGTTTGGGAGGGTGTGTCACTAGGGGTAGACTTTAAAGTTTAAAAGGCCACTCCCCGTGTGTGTGTGTGTGTGTGTGTGTGTGTGTGTGTGTGTGTGTGTGTGTGTGTGTGTGTGTGTGTGTCTACTCTCCCCTCTTTCTTTATGCTGATTGGGATATAAAGCTGTCACCTAGTCCTCCAGAGCCATTCTTGTCTGCTTCCTACCATAATGACTATGAACTAACCCTCTAACACTGTAAGCAAGCCTCCAATCACTTCCTCCCTTTATACGTTCCCTTGCTCATAGTAACAGAGCAGTAACTAAAACACTTGGCTTTCCCATTTTAAACAGTAAAGATTGAAACAAAAAGTAAATGAATAGGTATCCATCTTTCTGAAGTGAGTAAGTAGTACACCGTCCGATCAAATTCTGGCTCTGACTAATATGCATGGCCTAGATGGGACTGAGGTAATTATAGTCCACAGTAATCCAAAAGAGTCACAAAGCGTCGGGAGGACCTTTCAGGAAAATAGTTCTGAGATCACAACACAAGAACTGGTTAGCAGACACAGCACACGGTCTATGACTATGTCCTGGGTCTGTTAGTGACATTCCACCGTCATCACGGTCATAAGTTCACTGTCCCTGTACTCTCTACTAAACATAAGACACACCAATCTCCTGCTTTAGAACCCTTAAAACAAAAACCACTTCCCAAGATGATTTTTAGAGATCTCGTTTAATACTATACTTGCACTCTGACCTCGGATCTGGTTTTAGGCAGAATGTAGTAGACTGCCTGTCCTATGCTTCTACTTCCTGAAATGTATGTCCCCAGTGGGCAAGAAGAGCCACAAATCCAGGCATACACAGAGCCTGGAATTGCATAGGGATACAACAAGACTTCAGTAACAGCAAATCCACCTAGAACACCTACAAATATAGCCAGAATGTGGTCAACCAAAAGAAATGTTCAGCTATAATCCAGGTGTGGTTTCTCCTGGGCCATGGTCCCTTCATGGATCTGGTTGCTGAGAACTATGACTGAGTAACCAGGATGAGAAAGAAAGAAACTGGCATTAATTGAATGTCTACTGCCATGCTTAATATGTCCCCCTTTATCTCTTACCGTAGATACATCAGGAGAGGCCTGCAGGAGAGGCCTGCTATGATCACCTGGGGACAGCACATGAAGAATCACAGACTTACATGAAATGCATGCACGTGTCGCACTCGGGCAATTCGACTGAGCGGCGTAAGGACTTGGAAGTACACTTACCCAATGCCCTGAGCTATATTTTCTAACTGCCGACACATACAAGATCGAACTTCATATTCCACATCTTGACAGAGTGATTTTACCAGGGGAAGTATTTCTCTTTTAATGCTGAGGAAGACAGATTTAAAAAAAAAAGAAATGTGTAAATGGATGCACATTTTAGACTAATATTTTCAAAATTCCCAAAATCTCATTATAAGAGAGAGAAAGAACATCTTTGAATTTTTAGATTTGAATGTTTAATGTGGCATGAAGCTTGAAAGGGCACATGAGATGGAGAGAGAGGCCTTGAGGGATGGGATAGTAGAATATGATATGAGAGTAGCATGGGGGCTGGAGAGGTGGCTCAGTGGTTAAGAGCACTGACTGCTCTTCCAGAGGTTCCTGAGTTCAAATCCCAGCAACCACATGGTGGCTCCCAACCATCTGTAATGAGATCTGATGCCCTCTTCAAGTGTGTCTGAAGACAGCGACAGTGTACTCACATACATAAAATAAATAAATAAACCTTTTTAAAAAAAAAAAAGTTCATAGGAAGGGATATGGAGGCAAAGTTTGGAGCAGAGACTGAAGGAACGGCCATTCAGAACCTGACCCACAGGTGGCCCATATATATATATATACAGCCACCAAAACTAGATAAGATTGATGAAGCTAAGAAGGGCATGCTTAAAGGGAGCAGATATAGATCTCTCCTGAGAGACACAGCCAGAGCATGTCAAATACAGAGGCGAATGCTAGCAGCAAACCACTGAACTGAGAATGGGACCCCCGTTGAAGGAATCAGAGAAAGAACTGGAAGAGCTTGAAGGGGCTCGAGACCCCATATGTACAACAATGCCAAGCAACCAGAGCTTCCAGGGACTAAGCCACTACCTAAAGACTATACATGGACTGACCCAGGGCTCCAACTGCATATGTAGCAGAGGATGGCCTTGTTCAGCACCAATGGAAGGGGAAGCCCTTGGTCCTGCCAAGGTTGGATCCCTAGTGCAGGGGAATGTCAGGGGGGTGGTAACAGGGGTGGTTGGGGTGGGGAACACCCTTATAGAAGAAGGGGAGGGGGGATAGGAGGTTTGTGTCCAGGAAACTAGGAAAGGGAATAACATTTGAAATGTAAATTTAAAAAATCCAATTAAAAAAAAAAAACGATCATGGGAGATATTGATGAAAGGTTTAAGCATAGATTGGGACAGGGAATGGAAGGAGAGGTGAGATGAAAGGTAGGAACAATGGTGTGAATAAGATAGAACCCCTCATATATTTAAAAGCTTAGTTTTCAGGGAATGGCTCTGCTTGAAAAAGATTAGGAGGCATGGCTTTGTTGAAGGAAGTAAGCCACTGAGGGTGTGCTTTGTGATTCCAAAATCCCAAGCCAAGCCCAGTCAGTCAGTCAGTCAGTCAGTCAGTCAGTCAGTCAGCAGCCTTTTCTCTCTCTCTCTCTCTCTCTCTTGTGTGTGTGTGTGTGTGTGTGTGTATGTGTGTGTCTCTGTCTCTGTCTCTCTCTATCTCTCCTTCCTCCTCCTCTTCTTCCTCCTCCTCCTCCTGCTGCTGCTGCTGCTGCTGCTTGGAGACCCAGATGGAGAACTCCCAGCTATTTCTCTAGCACCATGTCTGCCTGCATGCTGCCATGTTTCCCACTACTATGATAATGGACTGAACGTCTGAACTGTAAGCCAGCCCCAGTTGAATGCTGTTTTCTATAAGAGTTGGGAAGATGTCACCACATCTCTTCACAGCAATAGAACACTTACTGAGTAGGTTAACCCAACTAAGGGCGTGTGGAAAAGCTTTAGGAAAACCATTCATCAGGTGATTTTTAAGATACATGGTTTTATAAAGGAGTTTGAATGGCAGTACCCTGCAAGGGTACACAACACTCTTTTCCTTAGAAGATACATGTTATTAAATAAAAACCTTACTACCAGATGTGTGATGTTTCCCTATTACTGATCTTGTTCTTGGCTGCCCATATAACTATATAGTAAGACACTATCACTTAAGACACTACATACTTTGGTTGTTCTATAGGTTATAGAGAAATCAAGTCAGCACTGACATGAAGGCTTCTACCCTGCTGGCCAGTTTTCATGGTGCCAGAAGAGGCAATGTGAACAACTAGTGGGGAAAAGTTATCAGCACAATTCCCCAGTGCTGCTCTTGCATGCAGCAATACTGACCTATGAGGCAAGATGTGACGTCTGCGCAATGGTGGCGAGACTGTTCTGGAGGCAATAAACTGCTCTCTGATTAGGTGTTAGTGCTATGCCATAGGAGGAAATCCATGCCTCTTACTGTAAATCTTGTCGAAAACCCACAGCTGGGAGGCTACAGGCCATAGGCAGACTTAGGGCAGTTACTCTGCTAAATGCACAGCTGTCAGACTGCCTTCTAAGCATTTATGTTTGTGCCTACACAGCAGTGCTGCTCTCAGCTGAGAGAGATGCTTCTTTCGGCAGTGGGAGAACCAGTGTGAAAGAGTCACATCTCGTCAGAGGGCTGAGAGAGAGTAAGCATCCACTGAGTATTCTAACCCTACAAGGGTCAGGAAACACTGCGAAAGGGAAGGCAGATAGAAGGTAAGAAACAGAAGAGGGAAAGGCATGCTCTGAATTTACAGTAACTTCAGTTACTGGCAGAACAACAAGCCAGGCAACATCCCAGCAATGACAGGAGAGGGACACATGAGATTCCACCCTGAGCTGAGAAGTTACTGGCAAAGGTCATGGGGTCATTTTCTTCAAGGTGGGTAGACAGGTTGCCCACATCCATGTCCATGTAGGCAGCACTAATTAGACATGGTAGACATAGAAGAAAAAGAGGAATCAAAATGAGAAGGGGAAGGATCTGGAAGGGAATGATAAAGGGACATTCAGGTTAGCTATATCAACATGGATTATACATATGTGCTGTGTATACATTTGTGTGTATGTACATGTTCAAATAATATGCTCATATATAGATAGATAGATAGATAGATAGATATCATGACTTAGCTTATTACCCTAATATTCTTAAACATAAGATTTCACAGTTTATATTGCATTTTTACATAACTTGGGTATTATCATCAGTTACGTGTAACACATGTATGACAGTATTTGTTAAAAGTAATGGTAAACTTTGTACGGCAGTTAAATACGCATAGTTAACTCAGAAAGCTGTAGCACTGCACGAGCTGGCGTCTGCTTTGAGACTCGCTCTCATGTTATATCCCACCATATGTACCGTGAGCAGCATGGGCAGCAGACAAGCTCTGTTATGAGATTATCCAAAATACAGAGTTCAGAGCAGTGGTGTAAGAAAGCAGAAATCCTATCTTCATGTCAAGTCTGTCAATTATGGAAGTCCCAAGACAACCATGGTTGGGATTGGGAAGACTAAGATGGGAGCTAGAGGATGATTTAGCTCGACCTTGAAACCCCATGAAACTGAAAAGAAATGCTTCCAGTAGACTCTTGTCTGAGACGTCTGTACAGCTGCAATGGCTA
The DNA here is from genome assembly GCF_011064425.1 of Rattus rattus. Classification (NCBI taxonomy): domain Eukaryota; kingdom Metazoa; phylum Chordata; class Mammalia; order Rodentia; family Muridae; genus Rattus; species Rattus rattus. Next base: position 114,852,267 of record NC_046160.1, on the reverse strand, counting down.
AGGTTGTGAGTGTGTGGAATAATGTAACAGTAACCATTGCTAACATAGCTTTATGTGTTTTAAATCAATTTGATAAAAGAAACACAATTACGTACAAATACTCACCTATGGGCATCAAATTTGTTGGTTAGTTTTCCTAAAATCTTACAGCTAACTAAACGCGACTGGACAGTCTGGGAAAGCTGTGCCTTGGAAACAAGTGGATTCAGAATCTAAAAGGGAACGATTGAGAGATAAACGGATGGACAGAGAATTAGACACTCCCGTTGCTAACAACAACGGCTTCAAACAATATTTTCATTTTCAAACCTTGTTAAAGAGCATGAATTACAACTGAGGGACATGGTCACTCTTAACTGAGATCATCTCTTTGTCTTCTCGGCTAAGGCACAGATGACAAAGCAACTGAAACCAACTAGAAATAAAGCACGAGGTAAAGCTCCTGGGCGAGCTCTGCACTGATCTGAGTGCAGAGGAAGGATCATTTTGAAATACACATTTTCAACAGAGAAAGACAAACTGGCCACCAGATACTCTGAACTTTGTTTCACATGGAATTTTAAATTTATTCTGACAATATGGGGAAAATGTTTAGGAAATTCGGTTTTTTGGACAAAAAAACCAGAGTCTGGTGCTGTATTAGTCATCTTCTAGGCACTAAAATACCCAACAGCATGGCACACTGCAAAGAATTACAAATAGTGGTCTGTCATTCTCATACTCATTCTTTATTTTAACCTTGCTATTTCTCATGCCAACGATTCTATGAGAGGTCACACGCTAAAGATGCCAAGCACTCCTGAGTAGCGATTGCTCCATTCATGTTTACACCATTCTTCAAACACACAGGAACGCCCTCTGCACTGTGCTGGGCTGGTCACTCTACGGGATGTTTAGATGCCTGCCATCGGGTACAACACATTACTGGATAACAGGTGCCGGCTTACAGAGAGTATGCTGGTGCTGTGATAGAACGGCAAACTAGAGTGTGGACAAAGACACAAGGATCTGTGGAGGATATTTCAATGAATAACTTCTTACCATGTTTACAAAGAAATACATACAAGGAGAATGTTCAAAGAATGCAAAGTTATTTCATTAGAAGACAGATTTGCTGTTTTTTCTAGTCTGTCATCTTAGTTTATAATAAAAATTTTCAAGAGAAAAAATGAACCACATTGAAAATTGAAAGGCAAATGCCACCTGGGACTAATTTTTATACAAATAGATAGAAATGTAACAAGGATGGCAGAGAGGTGGTGTATATAAATGGTGCCTACAGGACAGGATCAGATAATTTCTAAATAAATGCAACCAATTACATATATGAAAAAATAGTCAACAGTATAATTTGAAATTTCCAGTTAAAATGCATTCATGCCTTTAGCCTACCAAATTAAATTGGAACATCATTTTTATTGTTGACTTTAAGGCAGTCGCACACGACCCAGGATAAACTGGAATTCACAGTGCAGCCAAGGACCTTGCAGTCTCCTACCTTCAGCTTCTGAGTGCCAGGGTTACAGTCAGATGACCCCATGCCTGGCTAATGGCATCCTGAGATCAAACCCAGGCTTTAGTGCCTGCTGACCAAGCTCTCTACCAGCTGAGCCACATCCCAGCGGAACACCACTGTTAATAAAAACTCAGGGTAACTGTATTTCACAGATTTAGGGAAGAGCTTAAGAATATTAATGTCCCCTCACCGGAGGACACCACTTTTATAAATGCTACAATTACAGAACACCTGAAAAGCTCTACAGAGATGCTGTATTTTGATAATAAAAGAGAAGGCCAAAAATCGCTTCCAGCATCTAACAAGTAAATAATTTGCAACTACACACATGAAAATGATGCTGAGTGAAAAGTGTCCATGTTCCGACTCAATATAATTCCTGGTGTGACAAGCAGCAACCACAGAGGGAAAGCTAAAGGACAGAGCTCAGGAACAACTTAAAACCAGCCAATTACACAAGTATACATCATCTTTCTTCCTTACAGTTTCTGAATTATTTACGTTTTCTGCAATGAGTATGTGTTGCTTTCACAATGGAAAACAACCTTATTTCTTTAAAAAAAAAATTGCAACATAACTTACTATTTACAAAAAGCAAAAGAGGAACACAGAATTACCTCATGCCTCAGGGTTTCTTTTGGCAATAAATCTACTGCAGAGAGAAGTGTTTCCAGCCATGCATTGCTGACACCTAATGGGCATAGATGCAACACACTAGGTCAAACATCTCAGGGACAAACATTCTCAACTCGTCCATCAACAGCTGCAATCCCATTTTATAAAAAGTAAGGATTATTGTTCACTAGTCTAAGATATGTTCTACAGTTTTTGTCTTGAATAACTTTAGAAAATTATAAATACTGAAAAGTAATTTGAGGAAGGGATATGCTATTCTTACTGTATGATAATCCCACGAGCGGAAACGTGAAGGAAACATCTAAGGGAAGAAAGGGCTGGAGGAAGCACTCCTATGCTCTCTCTCCGGGGATCTTTCCTACAGGACCTCAGCCCTTCTCATCAGGCCCACAGGAGGCAAATGAACCACAGCCCCTCGCCAGGTAACATAAACAAGAATGTAACTGAGCATGCTGGGCCCAACCTGTATCCCTGTGCTCCAGGTGCAGGAGAATGACTTGCAGGAAGGAGTGTGCAAACGTGTGGACTGACATTGATTCTTCCTGAAGGATGGTCAGGAAGGACACTGCAGCCGTTATCTGCATTTCCACACTTGCAACATGCAGGACTTCCTGTGTGAGCAGAAAGAGTTTACTATTTACAGAAATGAGAGGTTGGAAGAGTAATGCTATAACAGCCAAGGTTACAAAAACCAAACGGCAGGCACACTAAATACAACCTTTAAAGATACGAACTTCTTAAAAGAACCATATTAATCTGTCCCTAATATTTAACTCATTAGACGATACATTTCTTAGGAAATTTTAAATGTTTGAAGAATTTATATGATAAGTAACATTCTCTGCTTTACTGGCTAAAAATGATAAACCCTGTGTAAACCTTTAAAGACCAGTGTAGGTGGTTTTGGTGGACTTGAACTTTTCTTTTACATTGCTAATGGTAATATGCGGGTGTCATCCTACTGAGCCCAACAATGTCAAATCTCAATCACTTGTATTTTCATTTCCTGAATTTCTGTTTCAAAAGTAAACACCATAAGGGCTGGAGAGAGGACTCGGTGCTTAAGAGCTTGTACTGCTTTGGCAGAAGACCTGAGTTCAAATCCCAGCACCCAGGTCAGTCAGCTCTCACCTGCCTGTGAGTCCAGCTCCAAGGATCCGACGGACCCTTCTTGCCTCTCTAGGTAACCTCACTCATATGCACACAACCCATCACAGATTCTCACAGGCACACATAATTAAAAGTGGAAAAATCTAAAATAAATAAATAAGCATTATACATTCTAATATGAAAAGGAAAACACTCAAGAATATGCAAATGGCCAAGTGTGGTATATATCTTTCATTCTAGCAATCGGGAGGCAGAGGTAGGTGGATCTCTGTGAGTTCCAGGCCAGTCTGATCTACATAGGGTTTTAGGCCAGCCATAGCTACACAATGATAACCCTCTCTCAAAAGAAAAAAAAAGGGGGTTGGGGATTTAGCTCAGTGGTAGAGCGCTTGCCTAGCAAGCGCAAGGCCCTGGGTTCAGTCCCCAGCTCTGAAAAAAAAGAAAAGAAAAAAAGTGTAATGCAGTTTCTTGATATAACTGATAATAGAATAAATTACCATGAAATAAACAATTTAAAATTTTCTTAAACATAAGAATGTTTTTAAACAATAAATTACACTCATCACATTTAAAGAATTTGAACATGCATATTCAAATTTAAAGCCTACATTACCTATATTAAAATATACACTTTAAATACATCAAAGACTAAAACATAACCTAAACAAGCTTCTTCAAATATCAAGATGACCATAATTCCCTCTAGAAGCCTGTTGATTTTAGGGATGAATGTACAATGTGAAGGCAAAACACAATTTTTTGCTCAATTATGGAAATAGTGAGAATTCCCCTTATATGTCAATTTGTTACTGACAAAGCAAAGTTATCAGAGCATTGGGATACTTATGCCATGATTTCATTTTTTGATTTTGGGAAGACTAACCTTTCTGGCATTATTTCATTATATAATAAAAGTCAATTATGACATGATCATCATACAAATTTAAATCATTTAAACAGCTTTTATTTACATAATTTACCAACTTACTAGCAATGACCATTTAAATAATGACCACTGTTCATCCAGTATCTTCCTCTATACTGCTCTTGAGTTTGTAGAAGGAACAGCACCTTGCCATATCTTCTCTGGTCTCTTCCTAAACTGTAGTCAAGACCCCCTCTTTGGAGGTGAATAACCCTTTCTCAGGAGCCATAACGTAAGGTCATCAGAAATATCAGATATTTACATTCTGATACATAGCAGTAGCAAAAGTACAGTCATGAAGTAGCAACAAAAATAATTTTATGATTGGGGTCAGCACATGAGGGACTGTATTAAAGAATCACAGCATTAGCAAGGTCGGGAACCACTGTCCTAAAAACCTATGCTTCCCGTCATCTTCCTCATCTCTCTTAGTAAATGACAGCAATGACATTTGTTTTTATAACTTCTTAGTTTGCAAACTTCAGGGTCATCCTTTGCTTCTCTAATTCCCTCACCCAGTGCATCTAAAGGGCCTAACTTCAAAACAGATCTGTAATCTGACCACTTGTAACCTCTCCCACTATGACCCTAGTCCAACCCATCTTCAATTATTCAAATAACCTTTATCTCGTGATCCATCATTATCCCTCTTATCCTCCACTAGGTGGCCAGAGAGATTCTCAAGTATTAGCTCAGATCCCCCTACGGCTTTCCTTCTCACTGGAGGTCTAAGTTGTTTTGGTGACATACAAGACCTGCTCACAAATTCTGCTTTGTCCAGATTTCCACATGGTGGCTCCCTGAGCTCTCTTAAGTCTGGATTCTGATATCATTTTTAAAATAAGTCTTCCCTGACAGTCCTATCTCAAACCACTTTGAAAGTTCTACATTCTATTCTTTAAAGAACACACCTATGAATATGTGAATGTCATATTACCTATGAATATGTGAATGTCATGTTCCCTAACACACACCAGCTCCTGGAGAGGCTGAACACAGCACAGTCCCTTGGTTATGGTCTATCTCCCCCACAGGAGGATGCTTTTTATGAGAACTTGTCTGTTAGTCCACTGTGACTCTGACTACTCATCATGCATTCAGGATGGAACTTTCTGCTCCTGGTGTTCTCTCTTATGTACTTTCAACAGCTCCTAAAAGGTGGAGTCAGGAAATTCTGAGGGAGGTCCTAAATGTCAGGGTTTGGCAGAATCAGACAAAACCCAAGGCCAAGCATATTGGTGCACATTCTCAATCTTCCTTCAGTTCTGTCCTTACAAAGCTGGGCCTGATGTGCTCAACTCCATCCAACACCTGTTATGACAATTTATATACTGTACCATGTTCCTGCTTCACTTACATACTGCACCATATTCCTGCTTCACTTACATACTGCACCATATTCCTGCTTCACTTACATACTGTACCATATTCCTGCTTCACTTATATACTGTACCATATTCCTGCTTCACTTATATACTGTACCATATTCCTGCTTCACTTACATACTGTACCATGTTCCTGCTTCACTTATATACTGTACCATGTTCCTGCTTCACTTATATACTGTACCATATTCCTGCTTCACTTATATACTGTACCGTATTCCTGCTTCACTTATATACTGTACCATATTCCTGCTTTACTTATATACTGTACCATGTTCCTGCTTCACTTATATACTGTACCATGTTCCTGCTTCACTTATATACTATACCATGTTCCTGCTTCACTTATATACTGCACCATATTCCTGCTTCACTTATATACTGTACCATATTCCTGCTTCACTTATATACTGTACCATATTCCTGCTTCACTTATATACTGTACCATATTCCTGCTTCACTTATATACTGTACCGTATTCCTGCTTCACTTATATACTGCACCATATTCCTGCTTCACTTATATACTGTACCATATTCCTGCTTCACTTATATACTGTACCGTATTCCTGCTTCACTTATATACTGTACCGTATTTTCGCGTCACTTGGTAAGACAGTTGCTGGTCATTAGAGCAGGTACCACTCCTAATGGTCTAGCAAAAGAACACCAGAGTGGTGAAGTGTTTTGTTGCTGGCCACTAAACTAATGCCCTACAACCTATTACCTGCTATGAACAAAGCACTCCTGTACACTGACAGCTTTCTCAAGACCCTGTATGTCCAATCACCATTAGGACATGGCTCACAACAGCTCTAAACCCCATGGGGCAGTGCCCTTTGCTGTGGCAAATGTTTATGCAATATGGTTAATTCCCATAAAAAACACAACTTTGTGTGGCTGTTTTGTTAAAAGCTTTTATAACACACGCACACACAAAATTATCTCTGTGTGTTTCTCAACTAATCATCGACTGTGAGGCTTAGAGGCTTTGGCTGAGAGAGAAAAAGGCACATTAATGCAGAGGTTAGAATTATTCTCTGAAACCAGCCTTCCTATCACCCTTGTTTGCTATTTCAAGAATAAACATCATCCCAGACTAACAATTTTGGATCTGGAGAACACATTAAAAAAAAAAAAAAAACAAATGTGGCCAATATACAGACTTACAGGTTTCAAAAACATAGCTTTTATTTAAAAACAGAAAAGACCTTAGAAATATTATAATATACATGTATATAAAATCAAATAAATTATGAGAGTCACAGTACATTCCAGTTCACATGGTCCGCTTTGAGTTCCAAGAGCAGCTTTCTGGCCACTGAAGTCATTACATCCTGGGTTTGCACAGAGAAAACCTCCATGGAAAGCAGATCAAGAAGAGCTCCAGCTTTGTCTTCTTACTCTATGACTTAGTAGCAACTATTTTGCATTTAATTTTCGAAAAATCCTCAAGTCTTATCAGGATTTAGGTTTTTCTCTTGTGCTGACTTCAATATCTGGGACTGTTAAGAAACCAGCACAGACTAAGAGATTTCATCTCTGCTTTTTTTATTTGTTAAAAAGGAACCAGTTAATTTCTAAACATATTTTTCAGAAATGTACTAGAATAAATTTCCTATTTACCAACAAGTGCTTTCCTCTAGAGTCACACCCTCTGGACAAACACATGTGGAATGCATATACTCCTGGGATAAATACGTGTGTCCTCATAGTGTGTCCCCATTGGCTTCAGTGCACACCTAAAGCCAGTTGCCATTCCTATTCTATAGCTACTATTGCTTGGCAGAGAGCTCAGCCTAAACTCTTTGGAAATGAAATGAGATACTGCATCAACTAGTTTAAACTAGTTCTACTGAGGAAGGGAAGTGTGCTAGGCATATCTGGAATCCACTCTAGTTAGTATGTCAAACCATGTGCTGCTTCCCTTGTAGAGGGAGAGAGAATGATCCCTAGATCAATGTGCACAGAGAGAAGCATCATGTAACTACTGGCTTATTCCTAATGAGCAAATATCCCAGGTCCCATGTTCTAAGATTATGAGGTAAGATTGAAAAGTTCATTACATTACTGATTGTTTTTAACTTAGGTTATAGGAACTTAAATATTTGGGGAATTAAGTGTAGTTAATGTAGAAAATTTTCAGTAATTAGCCGTAGGTGACAGCTCTTTTATTATAGATTATAACATTTACAAAAGACTGTCTGGGCTACCAGCAAACACTTAAGACATGCCGACTCTAGCATGCCTGTAACAGTTTCCTGCCATACCCCATTCTCTTCCTCATCCCATCCCAGAAGGAAGATGGAGAGGAGACCTGGCTAAGAACAGCAAATCAGGCAGAGAGGGAAATGCACTGCAGGCTGTGAGCCAGAATAAGGAAGAGGTGCACGCAGCCCTTCTTTAAATCTGCACTTCAGTGACTAAGGTGGAGGGGGATGAGGGTGCACGCAAACAACATCCCAAGAACTTTTCTGTGAAGGCCATAGCAATGGTCACCCTTACACTATTGGAATGAGGGAAAAAATGTCCTGTCTTGCAAAATTACAGGGCCATCAAAAAAAGAAAAACAGGAAAAAAAAGGAGGAAGAGGAAGAAGAGGAGACAGAATCATGGATTTTATAGTTTCTATTTAAAATACAAAGTAACAATTTAACACTTTATAAAGAATGTATTTATGAAAGAAATAACAACGTAATAGATTTTGTAGCTATAATAGCCATCTTAAGTTATCCATATAGTATTTAATTAGTTAAGTATTTTGTGGAGAAAAACAATAAACCATTTTCTTTAGCAAATAGTCATAATAGAACGCCTGGTGACTTCTATAAACAAAGAGAAATAGCATTTTCCTAAGAGTCATAGTTTTTCTAACCTAAACTCTCTCTAAAGTTGTCTTAGAATCATTTATGTTTTAGTTTCTATGAATAATTTTATTATTAATCTGCCACTGAGAGAAGTGAAGTTAACAAGCGTGTTGAAAATCATCAATAAACAAAAGATAACACTAGGGCAAGGCGTGCATAAATCTGCCTCAAAGTGGGGGAGGGGCAAACACAGATAACTGAACATACATACACACACACACACACACACACACACACACACGTGTGCATTCTCATTCATTCCTCCCCCCCCTCTTCCCTCCCCCCTGAAAAAGAAAACTCACATAAGAAAAACAAAACAATCAAAATCTCACAATGCTGATTGGGCAGCATCTGAGCATCTGAGAGGTGAAGGCTCCGAATCCCAGGCCAATACAAAAATGAACGACAACAAACTAGTTGGGCATAGTGGAGACAGAGGAGGTGAAGTCACCCTCAGCAACTAAGTGAAGGCCAGCCTGGGTCACATGAGTCTCCTCAAAAAAGAAGAAAGCTGCAACCAAGCGTTTGCAGGTTGGGGAGTCAGATGTGGCCCTGTGGGTCTGCAGAACACCCTCCCTAAGTATTCGTGAATCCTTGAACACCGGTTCATTGAATTCCATACCATCTCCACCTTGGTACCCAGTTATCCAGGTAGAGACCTAGAGCTGCACTAAGTGTAGGGCAGCGTGAGGTGTCTAGTGTTCTTGGAGGACTCGAGTCAGGCCCTGTGCTCCCAGCCCCAGTAAAGGCAGCTGTGCTTTCTAAGCAGTGAGGAGGATGCCTCTGCAGACCAGAGGCCCAGCCCTCCATTCTTACTACAGGTGTGATGGTGAACAATGTGTTTAGGATACATTTACAGTGCTAAGCTCGCAAAATCAAAATTGTTTTTAGCTTATATAAGCCATGAGGAAGTTGCTCCTACTATAGAGTATGCCCTGTCCGCTGGCTCAAGACAAACCACTTTCTGTGCAGTTGGGCTACTCCTAAAAATTTAATGATTGTTGCAAAATATTTCCCTACCTCAGCTATTCCTACATGGTAATGAGTCACAAGATTAAACAGGCTAATTGCTGGGTTCTGCTTACGGATTAAACACTTGCTTAGATGGCCAAGGCACCTGCTGGATGTCGTTATAAAATCAAGCCTAACCTGCATCCAGACGGGATATGAGTTAATTTGGGTACCCAAAATTATAAATGTCATTTTGTCACCCCACACCACCTCTTTAAAATCCTTTAGTTAACAGTAGCCAGGATGTGCCTACAGAACTCTCTCTGGTTTAGTCCTGGTCAGTCTCTTTTTAATAAAAATCATCTAATTTACTGAAACCAAAACGTAAGTCAGATCAGTGAGCCTCTGAATGACCGGAGACCCACAGCACAGGCACTGGCAGTCAAACACGTTAGAGAGTAGACCACCATGCTGAGCCAGGTAGAGTAGGGCGCATGCTCACAGATATGCCTCCGTTCCTGTTTGTGTCTGTGCCAATAGAACCAAGTCTCAAGTTGCTCCTTCAGATTGAATTTGATGGCCAGGACCTTGCAAACCTCAGGGTCAGGGTAGGGCTCCATCTTGAAGTAAGGGAGCAGAGATATTGAAGCTTTGTGAGTACGTACGGTGACTAAACCACACGGGACCACAGTCGGTAGGAAGATCAACTTTACTTAGGGTGACTGAAGGCTTATAAAGTTTTGGGGGGCTGAGGAGAGAGACATCCAGAATGGGCAGAGGCCATTGGTTGTGGGTTTAGAGTACGTGGAATGCCTCATTAGCATGGAGAAGCATTTCAGCAAACTCAGGTGCTGGCTGAACAGGTTTTGCACGAGAAAGGAAATTGACCCTATAATCCAACTGAGGCCAGGTGACATTCCTCAGGTATATAGGGGACTTACAATTCCTCAGTGTCCGAGAAGGAGAACCCCCACCAAAGAAGGACGTCTCCCATACTGCACTAGGCCGACACTATCAGGTCATGGTGGACTTCAACCTTAATTAGCAGAGTTTTTCCACAGTGAAGTGCTGCTCCCTGCTGTACCTGTGGTGCTGATGAGTCAGGATCAGGAGGGCAGAGCTAGGATCAGGAGGGCAGAGTGAGGATCAGGAGGACTGAGCTAGGATCAGGAGGGCAGAGTGAGGATCAGGAGGGCAGAGCTAGGATCAGGAGGGCAGAGCTAGGATCAGGAGGGCAGAGCTAGGATCAGGAGGGCAGAGCAGGATCAGGAGGGCAGAGCTCAGGAGGGCAGAGCTAGGATCAGGAGGGCAGAGTGAGGATCAGGAGGGCAGAGCTAGGATCAGGAGGGCAGAGTGAGGATCAGGAGGGCAGAGCTAGGATCAGGAGGGCAGAGCTAGGATCAGGAGGGCAGAGTGAGGATCAGGAGGGCAGAGCTAGGATCAGGAGGGCAGAGTCAGGATCAGGAGGGCAGAGTGAGGATCAGGAGGGCAGAGCTAGGATCAGGAGGGCAGAGCTAGGATGCAGGAAGGCAGAGAATGCTGAGACACTGCCATCTTGACACTATCTCGTTTCCTCTCAGATCAGTTGTTTTCAAGAATCAAATTCCTAAGCTGACAGAATTTTAATTTCATTCACATTTGTTAAGGACCAGAATCAGACTCTGAGTAGTTGGGAAAAGTCAAGGATCTGGTTATCGCCCTTTGGATGACTCTTGTTCAGACATTTGAACACTCAAGAAATAGCTAGCTAATCGTGTTCAAGGTCTATGCTGTTTGCTAGAGACTTAGCAATCATCCAAATAGCAGTGTACCTTACATTTCCATAATACTGCTAATTCCACCACTAAAATTGTGCTAAGAGCTAAGGATGAGAGGTTCAAGTTACCGGGAGAGCCCTAGAGGTAATATCGGAGGAGTCAGAGAAAGCTCTCCTGAGATGTAACAGCCTGTGTAAAGAAAAAGGAAAACCTACTCAGAGGGTGGCACAGCGGGAAGCAGGAAAACAAAAAGCTTGGGAAAGAGCAGCCCCTGCCGGCAGCACCAGGGAGTGTGAAGAAACTTGCCAAAGAAAAGGACTGAAAAAGCAATCTATGTGCCTGGAGCCACGAGGTGGGTTTGCTCGGGCAGCTCAGTGAGGAAAGGCCTCAGAGCTTTAAACAGAAGACACACAGCTCTAGATGCTTCAGAATGCCCTGCCCTACTAAGAGTTGAAAGAGAATGGGAAGTAGAGAGACAGCACACTAGAAGAGGAAAGCAAGCACTAGGACAGCTTTGAAAAGCACTGTGCTTTCCAGAGCAAACCTTCACAGCCCCGGGGACCAGCATGGGCACAGTGTGGCTGGAAGTGGACACATTCAAGAAGTATTTATGACATAAAATAAATAGACTACACAGAGAGTAATGATATAAGAACCAAAGGTACCTGGATAACTCTTAAGCCAGTAGAACCCTGAAACACCTTAGGATAGAGGAGGGAGAAAGAAACCCAGGTGCTGGGAGAAATGCCAAGCCTGGTTATCTGTGTTTGATTCCACAAGACGCACATGGCAGGAAGAGAGAGCTGACTCCTGCCAACTTGCCACCCTACCTCTTCCCTCAGCGCGCTCTCTCTCTCATACACACACACACCGTGACATGCACCTAAATGCACACACATAAAATAAATAAATGTAAAACAACAAAAAGAAATTTCACAAGCTCAGTTCTAGGTCTGCTGACTTTGGAAAGGCTTTGAGACATGAATAGATCTCCCAAACAATGCACTATATAGACAGACAGATTTCATCTAGTGTCCCAGTTAGATTTTTATCAATTTGATACGAGATAGAGCTATCTGGGGAAAGGAACTTCAGTTGACAAAATGCCTTCATCAAATTACCTGCGGGCAAACCTGTAGGGCATTTTCTTGATTAATGATTGGTGTGGGATTAATGACTCATGGGAGGGGGCACCTCTGGGTAGGCATCCCTGGCTGGTATAATGAGGCAGACTGAGCAAGCCGTAGAAAGTAAGCTGGTGAGCTGGTGAGCTGGTGAGCTGGTGAGCTGGTGAGCTGGTGAGCTGGTGAGCTGGTGAGCTGGTGAGCTGGTGAGCTGGTGAGCTGGTAAGCAGTGCTCCTCCTGAGCTTCTGCTGTCATTCCTGCCTCCAGGTTCCTGCCCAGGTTTCCCTCAGTAGACTATAACCCAGGATACGAAAGCCAAATAAACCCTTTCCTCCCCAGGAAGCTTTTGGTCATGGTGTCTCATCACAGCAATAAAAGACAAAAGGAGAACAGTAAGTGACTTCATAGAGATGAACTGAAAGGCATGGATTTATAAGATTTTTCTAAAGAGAAAATAGAGATAAAAGTGGAGAACTGCTACTGCAAACACAATTTCACTTCAACAAAAAAAAAGGGAGTTTAGGAGCAGAGTTGAGCTGGAGAGATGGCTCAGTGGCTAAGAACACTAGCTGCCCTTGCAGAGGACCCAAGTCCCATTCCCAGAGCCCACATGGTGGCTCAGGCCTACTTGTAACCTCCTCTGACCTCCAAGAATCCAGTCCCCTCCTCTGACCTCCGAGAGTACCAGGCAAGCACCTGGTGCACACGCATACATGCAGACAAAATATTCATACACATACAATAAATAAGTAAATCTAAACGCATGCTTACATAAGGAGATTTGTCACACATCTTTGTCAGAATGTTAATCATAGGTTCTGAGGTGCTCCTATCATTAGAAAAGAATTAACTGGCCTGTGTGAGTAAACAGGGGACTGCAGGAGTGTACAGGGAGCTATGCATATCTAAAACCTATGCAGTTGCACAAACAAATATTTAAAGTTAACACCCTGAGGGTCATCACCTGGAGAGATGGCCCTGTGGTAACACAAGTCTGGTTCCCAACGCTCACATCCAGTCCCAGGAGATCTGCCATGTCCCCTCTGGCACCTACACACATTCACACACCTACACACACACATATAAATCAAAATAAATCTCAGTGCTAACATTCTGAAATTAAAACAAGGAAAAATAAGAACTTCTTTTTGATAATGGCAGATGGGGTAATTTCATCAATATTCCAACAAGGATCATTTTAAAAATCTAGACAAAAGTATGAAAACTGTCTCCATGAAAACACATAGAAATGAACAAGGTAGTGAAAAGGTATCCACTAGGCCTGGAGAAATCATGCAAGTACAGAAAAGCAAGCGTGTAATTCTGACTGTGCTTCTCTTCAGTCATTGCTGGTTCTAGTGAGGGTCTTCACAGGCTAGTAGCTCAAGAGACGGAGGCTGTGCTGGCAGACTTTCAGAGGCCTTGGGAGCTCTGCCACTGGAGAGGAGCACTCTAGCACCAGCCAGTCTTCTTGCTCTTGGATAAAATGCCTGAAGCAACTCAACAGGGGGAAGTGTGTTTTGGCTCCCGGCTTCAGTCAGCAGGCAGCTGGCTACATTTCCTGTGATGAGCAGAACACTAAGGCAGAGAGGGTGGAGTGGCCAGGCAAGAGGTAAGAGCTGCCCACTTGTAACTGACAAAAAGAGAGGGAGTTGGTGTCTAAGTTTCCTCAGAGTCTGAAACATTCCATGGGGCAAAGATGCTCCTTCAGCAGGAAGGCAAATAACTCAAAATTGCTTCAGGAAGTGCCTGTGACTGACCAGATTCACTAGGCCTCTCCCTCCCAGAGAATACAACCAATAAAGCTGCAAGAGTGACAAAGAAACTCTGAGACCAACTAGCTTCCTGAGAGAAGCAGAGACCAGCCAAGCTACCCAAAGAGGTTTAGACCAGAATCACTTTTCCAGCCTGTTGAATTGCCTGGGAGCTGTGCAGTTGCTCCGGGTATCCCAGCTTTGGGACTGCAGCTGTTTTTGAGTCATTTCTGCTGCCATAGTTAAGCCCTCACCCGAGCTCCTGTAAACAACCCCATTAAACTCACGGGCTCATCAGGCTGGAGTCTAGTGGTGTCTTTACTTTGGTCTTGTGGGGTGAGTAGACATTTCTGTTGTATCTCCTCAGAAATATGCTTGTCACAAAACTGAGTGCCTAGTCTCATTGTATCTTTGTATGCCCGTGTGTCCCTGATACCACAGGGAGGCCTGTTCTTTTCTGAGGGGAACTGAGGAGTGGATCTGGGGTTGAGGGGAGGTAGAGGGTGGGACTGAGAAGAGTGGAAGGAGGGAAAACTAGGATTGAGACGTATTCTGTGAGAGAATAAGGAAAAGAATTTCCACACAAAGTTCTAATATATTTAAGTGGATTGTAGATTTACAAAAGATAAGTAGAATATCCAGATCAGAAAAATACAGAAATCAAAATTAAAATTAGGTTAGACACAAACAAGTGACCTGAACAATGGGTCAGGACTAAACACTCAACATAAATCACAAAGGAAAAATGAGAGAAGAGGTAAAAGACAAAAAATAATAAGTTCTAATTATATGAGAAATGGGAAGCCTGGAAGGAAAGAGGTAGAAGCACATTTGAAAATTTAAAAAATGATAGCTCAGGAGTTTCCCAACTAGCAACATAAAACAAGCCACAAAGTAGAGACGTGAGTAAGCCTAGTAAGTCTTTAAAATCCTGTACCAAATGAAATACACATACAGTGAGCTCCTTATCCAGGTACGGTGGTGCAGACCTACAACACCAGCACCAAGGAATCGGAAGCACAAAATCACAAGTTCAAGGCCAGCCTAGAATACACAGTGAAACCCTGTTTCATAAAAGCCAAAGTATTATCCACTGCCTATGCTGCTACAATTTAATTACCAGTGCCCTGTGAGTGGCTATTTCAGTTGTTTTCAGCATCAGCTGCAACTAATCATGAATTTCAATGCCTTCATGGCCGAGTCTCCATGCAAGCGTGTGTGCCAGTCTTACTCCACACCAGGGAGCAGCTGAGTGGCACAGTAAGCGTGATTAATTTGTTGAGAAACTCAGTCTTCCCATGGTTTCCTCGTTTCTCCTTCCCAGCAGCAGTGTGTTCCCTACCAGAAGTTGGGTTCTTGTCTCCACATCCTAGTTCCTGCTCCTTTCCTTCTCGCTACTCTCAAGACTGTCCCATTTGCCATTACCTTAGCAGCTTTATCAATATGTTCCTGGAAGAGAGAGAGAGCGAGAGAGCGAGAGAGAGAGCGAGAGCGCGCACATGTACACAGGAATATGTGCATTTGTGTGTGTTTCTCCTGCATTCTCTTGTCTTTCATTAATTTCAGAAGTCTTGGCCATAATATCTTCCATTTCCTCTTTTCTCTGAGACTCAGCCTGTTTACTAGATCACCCTATACAGTCTCAGAACCACTGGAGTTCTCTCTCGTTCTGCACCCGCTGTCTTTGTTGGCGGCCTGTTTCACTTCTTCCTTCCAGCTCACAAGTCACCCTCACCCAGCTGTGTCCATAGTCCCCATAAGCACACGATTCACGTCTAGCGCTACTCTCTTTTACTTCTGGCATTTTTATTTGACTATTTTAGAATACCTCTCTGTTGAAATCCCTATGTATTCATGCATATCATCTTCTACCAGATTTGTAGCAAGTTAATCACAGGTATTTAATTTACCTATCTCATACTTCTTGGATCATCATTGATACCTGGTCATTTCCCTCTTTATTTTGGGATTTAGCAATGTTTTATTCAATACTAGTTATTCACTGAAGACAGAGGAAACAGCTCTGAAACGGACATGTGGTTCTATGCGGGTTATGGGGGGAAGGACAATAAACCTACTCAGGATCTCACCCAGGTTTAGGCTTTACTATTGCTATGGTAACCTCCATGGCACCACTAGCTTTAGATTCCTCCAACAGTGGGCCACTGTTACTTTGTGTTTAGCCAGCAGCCTGAAATGTGGAAGGTTTTCCTCCCCTGAATCCACAGCACTCTCAAGCAAGGGTTTCTCCTCACTATCTTCCCTGTTAATAAAGCACTGTTGCTTACAGCTGCGTGTTAGGCTAGCGGGGGCATAAGAGACGTGCATCCCTTGATTCTGTGCCATGTTAGTCAGGACCTTGGAGTCCAGACTGCAGTGATGGAGCTTTTCCAGTGTCCCATGGCTAGTTCTTGGAGCAGAGTAGCTTTTGACAGTGTCAAACTTGTTGCCACTCCCTTTGGCAGACCTTTCTGCTTTATTTGGGTGCAGTCTTGGCTCTAACGTCTCCTGCCCCTCTCAAGGGCAAGAGACTTATGTTCCCTCCGTATTCCAGAAGCAGTCACCAGTGCACTGCCCTGCCCTGTCCGTCCTTCTCCAGAAGAGGCTGCTGTTTCTTCTGCTACTCCCACAGAAACAGTGGATCTTCTGTTCCAGAAGCAGCAGATTCTACTCCTTCCTCATCAAGCCTTTGCTTTAACGAAGAGAAGGTTCTGGGGCAGTAGGCACAGTTGCTTCCTTGCCTCAGTCGAAGTTAATCACCATCATACCTACAGCACCAAGGAGGGCTCTCTTCATTCTACTGCTCTGTCCCAGAGGACACCTATAGGTGGCACTGCTGAGCACAAAGTTGCAAGTTACCCCAACCTGATACAGACTGTCCTGCAACCTGTAAAATTCTATTAAAAGCGTAGCCATCTTCAGATATGGTGGCACATTTGAACTGGTGCTCAGAAAGTAGCGACTGGGATTGTGAGAGGAAGCCTCACCAGAGCGACAGAGTCTGCAGTAAAGCAAACCAGCCAGTGTAGAGACATCCAAGACTCAGCATCATCTTGCTCTTGAGCGTCAGCTCCTGGGGCAGCCTTGTGATTACCTGACAGGTTCTAGAAGGATATGAGTGTGTGGATTTAGAGGCTAACCTAGTTTTAGAAACCAGTTTTGAGCCCAGGTAACTTTTTTTTTTTATTCTTTTAAGCTCAACTGCACATTTAAAAGAATTTCAGAAGATTCAGTTCACTTTTATCACAGGCGGGATGGATGGTAAAATGACTGAGAAGCAAATATAAGAACACTGCTAAAGAGTTTTATGAAGCACAAATCAAACTTTAGATCTGGTAAAAAAAAATATTAAATACTGAATTACACATGTCTGTAATTCTGACACCTGGGAGGCTGGGACACAAGGATCCTCTGACCACCCCTCAATGTGTAGTTTCCATAGGACTTTATTATTATAAATAATTAGTAATGCCAATCTATTTCATCCTTAAATATAAACAAACATAAGATACAAAACAATTATCAGACACTAACCTTGAATGACTATGGTTAACAACAATTTGTTTTGCACTATAAAACAAAAAGAGCAGTCTCCACTGTGCATTCCTGCTCTAATTCCTCCGGTTGTAGCTGTGTCCATTTTCTCTCCTGGAGAACTGGGAGACTGTTCTATAACTCTATACCTCTAGACCAGAAAGCTTCCCGCACCGTTGATTCTTACCCTGATGCTGGAAACCTCCATTAACCTTATACCACTGTGGGGATCTTCCCCCTCTCCTCTTTCCCTGCCTGCAATCAGAATTCAGCCAATGGAATGTTATGCTCCACCACAGGTGTCTGTGGCCTGCAGGGGTCCGGGAACATCATGCTCTTCTTAAGATGTATAATTATGTTGCTTTCATGAAACCTTTATGCTTTTCTCAGAATTTAAACTGTTATCTCAGAAAATGTCAACTATGGTAAGGAAGGGAGGAACGTCTCTGAGATGCAAACCAAAGGAGAAAGGAGTCTGTATCGCTCACTCATACTCATCCATCCCTTAGTTAAGGGATATTAAGTTTATTTTTCAGAGCACTATCAAAATCAATTATATTCTTTCATGCTCCTTAGAAACCTAACAATACAGCCCAACATTTCGAGTAAGTCCCATATCAGCTTTCAGTGAGTGCGAATGTCAGACAGCGCTGACAGTTGCTGGACAATGTACCTAAGGCATGAAGCACAGCACCTGCCCCACAGTGAGTGATCCTCACATCACTGTCCATTCAACTGTGCGACTTCCAACGAGACTTTAAAATGCATGCAGTTTTTCATTCACAAACATCTTTATTTGCAGAGTGAATGCTTTCTATTCAAATTTCAAAATGAGATCATTTAAGAATCTGTCTGTATTCAGTATAAAATGCTGCATTCTTCACACTGGAAGATATTTCTGGTATTTTCTTACTGTGTCAACTCAGGAGAATAATGTCACAAACAGTACTAAAAGTGGATGTGGTAGATTTTTGCTGAATCAAAATATTGCTATATCACATCGACCAATTTTAAATAATCAAATTTCATATTGGTTTAATAGCCTATGTTTCTGTGGTCTTCTTTCTATTCTGTCCTTTATCTTCTCTGCCCACCCCTGTAAAGTGTCTCTGAGAGCACAAGTCAGTGTTACAGATAGCACCGACGCTGACTCACTCAAGAAGGCCAGTGAGTCAGGCCAGTGTTTCGATGCATCACAGTCTCAGGTAGACACTGACTCTCTCAGAACATTAAGTTCAATCAACAGTCTTTCCAAAGTTGCCTGTGAGTGCCTGTTATTTCCAAACGCCATTCCAGGCTCTGAGCATAAAATGACAAGCCAAGTGACAAAGACTTCTGCCTTTATGGAAAAGGGAAAGATTGTAGGTGCCAAGGTCCAAAAGGACATGGTAGGCAGCTTTACTCTATCTGAAATGAAAAGTGATCTGTTTCAGTTTCCGTGCAGCGTCTATTACAAATTAACAGAAGCTGGATGCATTAAGGTGACAGAAATGTACTCTCCCATAGTTCTAGGAGGCAGATGTGCTAAAAGCAGCGTTACTCAGACCAAGGTGATCAGTGCCACATTCCCGCCACAGGCTTCTGGCTATTGTGCTGTCCCTTCCAGGCTTCCCCCATCTTTCTCTGTCTTCACTGCTGTCTTTCCCACCCCATCTTCTGTCTTCTTCTACTAGAAGACATGTGTTGGCATTTGGGCCCCATCTAAATGATCCAAGACCATCTATCTCCAGATCCATGATTTAAGCACATTTTGAAATTAGCTTGTTCTACAATAAAGTAGAATTTACAGTTTCCCAGGTTCAGAGCTTGATTCTTAGAGATAAAGGGAGGGTAAGTGAAGGGGACAGCATTCTGTCGCGTCATTTCACCACTTAAGTAATAATTTTCACACACAAGGTTGGTATTTCTTAAAGCCCTCTCTGGGTGAGTGGCTTCTAGGTGGCAAAGTAGAAGCAACTGGTCCCGTGTGTAGCTGTTGTAGTAACCAGACAAGGTGGCTAAGGCCTGAGGAGTGAATTATACATTAAAGATCTGCAATCAGATCAGCCAATCATGAGGCTGACGAACTGCTATGGGCAGGTTGGTTAACTAGGGTCTCTTCCTCTGTGGGATGTGTCACAGAACCATTGTCTTGGCTCAGAGATTAAATCCATAAAACATCCAATAGCTGACCCCCATAGGACCTGAGTAAATACTCACTATAATGATTCACTGTGCCTGACACTGCACATTTTCTGCTGAATGATAATATTATGTCATATATTTGGAACAAAATTTAAGTAAATGAATTAAAAAATTCAAGGAACAAGAAGAACTGCTCGGTGCTGTATTACAATGGAGTCCATTATACTGTGTTAGGCAAGTCCTTCATCTGTGATTTTATAAAGGAATACAGAGTTTAATAAAAATTCCTTCACTTCCAGAGAGCATAAGCCCAAGTTCAATATTAAAATTTAACATCTCAGAATTCAATGTATTAAGTTGTAGAAAATTACTAGATCAAATAATGACCATAGGATTGAATTATATAACAAGACTAAAATAACTATATCTTGAAGTATTATCATATTTATAGGACTTAAATTAGAAATCAAAACTTATTTTCTTTCTTGATTCTCACTTAAATTCTACCTTGAGAAGTACACAACACATTGTCCATCCATCTACTTTGGATCTAGTTTTGAAAGGAAATTTTGTAAATATAATGAAATTAGTGCAATTATAATCCTAACTTCTATATTTTACTTATTTTGTTTGTAGATTTAATTTTTAAGTATGTGTGATTGTATGTGTGTGTGTGTGTGTTTGTATGTGTACGTGTGTGTATGTGTACGTGTGTGTGTGTACATGTGTGTGGGGTGTGTGTGTGTGTGTGTGTTTGTGTGTGTGTGTGTGTGTGTGTGTGTGTGTGTGTGTGTGTGTGTGTGTGTGTGTGTGTGTGTGTGTGTGTGTGTACATGTGTGTGTTTTGTTTGTGCATGTGTATGCGGTGTGTGTGCTATATCTGTCTGTGTGTGTGTGCGTGTGTGTGATGTGTTTGTGCATGTATGTGAGGTGTATGTGCTACATCTGTCTCTGTGTGTGTGTGTGTATGCATGTATGAACATATGAGAGTTCAGTGCCTACAGAGGCCAGAAGAGGGCGTTAGTTCCCCTGGAGCTGGAATTGCGCGTGGTCATAAACCCCCTTTCTGGTGGCTGGGAGCTGAGCTCAGGCTTCTGGAGCACGGTCTTCGTCCCTAACTGCTGAGCCATCCCTCCAGCACCTGCTGAGCCATCCCTCCAGCACCTGCTGAGCCATCTCCAGCACCTGCTGAGCCATCCCTCCAGCACCTGCTGAGCCATCCCTCCAGCACCTGCTGCTTTAAGGTCAAAGCTTCTTCATCCCGGCTAGATGCGGCTCACACCTTTGATCCCAGCCACTGGGAGGCAGAAGCAGAAGGAGTGTTTTGAGTCTGAGGACAGCCTGATCTACATAGAAAATCCTAGGACAGCCAGGACTACCTAGAGAGACCTTCCCTCAAACAAACAAACAAAAGAAAGAAAAGAAAAGGCCAAATTCCTTCATTTTCAAAACAGTGAAAACAGGTCGCCTCATTTTAAAAAAAAATTTTAATTAAGACCAGTAGTAAGGATAAAATGCAAATGTGGTAAACAAACAAACAAGGTCATCACCAGTATAATTTTACAACATGCATGACCAGCAAAACGCCCCATATCCCTTTCCTTGTGTTCTTTTAGGTGAAGCAAAGTAAGGGATGAGCTCTGAAAGCTGGTTAGGCTGGAGTCGCAAATGTGATAATTCCCTGGGATAGTTACCTTCTGCTTGTATCCTTAAGTTCTCTCAAAGCGAATCATGGAAGACCGACATTAGCAAGTGCTCAGATTACTACTGCCTGTGCATCGGACCATCTCACACTCTGAAAACCACCCTGATGCCCACACCAACCATCTGGATGCTGCTCCCCACTCCAACCCGATTGGAATTCATCCATTCCAATCCATTAAGAAACCCTGTTCATTCTAATAAGTGTATCTGAGACATCGATGCACACCACTCTATTGCTTTAGTTCACCATGTTAATCCAGCCTGCCACCGACTCTTGGAGTCTTCTGACTAGAGCTTCCTGACTGACCCATTCTAGTCTACACACTAATCAAATGGCCACGAGATGTGAACAGACAGTAGCTCTGATGCTCAAAGTCTCCAATAGCTTTCCACTGTCCTCAAATCCAATGTCACTGGCATTAGTCCAGCCTGGTCTCTGTTCATACCCCACCCTTCCCACTAGCCCCAACCACACTTACCAAGCGCTTGCATCTCAGGGCACCTGCTGCTGCTTGGCACTGAGTTGCTAAGAGGCTCTCCTTGCCTTCCAGTGCATAGAAGGTCTCCTGTTAGCTTTACTACCCTGTCTCAGTGTCCGTTTGTTTGTCTTACACTCATCAGTTAGAACGTATCACGAGTGAGAGTCAGCCTTTTGTTTGATGACTTGTTAGTCTGGTCACCGCCACACTACAGCCTATGAGAGAACAAGTCCCCTGTCTTTATTCACCTCTACTTCAGTGTTTACAGCTGTGCTCACACCTGGCCAGCAGTGCTCAGTAAATAAACACAAGAGACCATAAACGTCATCGTTACTAAGTGCTCGCTCACTCACTCCGGCATACAACGTGGCTTTACCTCAAAATTAACTAAGAAATCAGTAGGATAGCAAGGCGAACAGAGTGGCTATGAGAAAAATGTTCTCTCAGCTTATCACCGGGAAGTAATCACTGGAAGAAGCCAGGCTGACCTGAAAAAGAGCCAGCCTGAAGAACCAGTAAGTCTTGGCACTCTCTGAGCACAGCAGTTTCAAAATCATTCGCAAACAGGCAAAGTCTCACGGGTGAAAATGCACTGATGAATGTTGGCCCTCGCTGTTACCCACTTAAGTCTAGCTTCTCTGCTTCACGCAAATGCTCCTATGCAGAGCACAGAGTGCTCCACCACATGCCAGGGCCCCTGCACCCATCTGCATGGCTTGTGGACTTTCCTGGCGTGGCGCCCCTCCCACCTGAGACCCTCCTACCTTTTCTGTAACTCCTTCAAATAGTGTGGGCAGGAGAGATGAAGGCCCCAACCAATGGTTGCCTGCTACTTAACCTTAAGAGAGAATAAAAAGCTGGGTGGTTGCTTAGCTGCAGAGTGCTTCCTGGCTTGTCCAGAGGCCCAGGCTTGAACCCCATAACCTGGGAATGACGATGTAATCTTCTAATACTAGTACTTGGGAGGTGGAGGCAGGAGGATCAGCAGAAGTTCAGGGTCATCTTCAGTTAGTTACAGACTGAGTTCCACACCAGCCTGGGTTACATGAGACCCTGACACACATACATACATACATACATACATACATACATACATACATACATACATGAAAATCATTCAGTAATTTAAATGTTTTCTTAAAACAAATTCATTAATGAGCATTAGTTTTGAACACTCATTAATGTTCTGTGTTAAAACTATTTCTTCAGCTGGGCATGATGGCACGCACCTTTAATGTCAGTACTCAGTAGGGAAAAGCAGATGGAATTAGAAGTCAGCCTGATCTACAAAGAGAGTTCCAGGACAGCCAGGGCTACACAGAGAAACCCTGTCTCAAGAAACAAAAATATCTTGCATAACTCAAGCACACCTTATAGTCTCAGAAGATACATTTGAGACTGTATAAATACATTGTCTAAATGAAATGAATGCATATTCTTTTTTTAAGGGGAGGTGCTTTGGTGCTGGTGACTGAATTGAGCCGAGAGCCTCACACATGCAAGTTTCTGAGGAGTTACTCAATTGCCTAATATGAGCACAATAGTAAAATTTTGGCAGAACCTCTAAAGGTTGCTGCTGTCTACTTCACATCCTGTATTCTTGTTTTTATGTCTGAATGCTGGGTGCTGGAGAGATGGCTCAGCAACTACGAGTTACTGGCTGCTCTTCCAAAGGACGTGGATTCAATTCCCTGAAGCCATGTGGCAGCTTAAAACTAGAACTCCAGTCTCGGGATCCTAATAATAACCTCCTCTGACCTCTTTGGGAGCCAGGCATTCACTTTGGACACTCAATCTGCTCTCTGTGGACCAGACTCAGCCAGCTCAACACAGTATGCAGAATGTTTGATTTTTTTTTTACTTTAAACTTAACTTTCTTACTTATATTAACTCCCTAGCCAAGATGATTTTACCATTTAACTGATACCTCTGGCTGTCATGATAACAATGTTGGGTCAGTTAACACCACCAAAATTGAATGTATAACTAGACATGATCTATATAAGCTTACTCACTTCAAAACTGGGCATGATTCTGGGAAAAGAGACATAACAAAGCTTAATACACTCATCAATCACCATGGCACCCAATAATACCTCATATTGTCTCACAGAAGTGTGGGCTTCTTATAAACAGGACAGCATTTGGGACCACACCACATATCATGCCAAAAAGTAAACATCAAAGATATGCTAATGATTAGTTTTTAAATATGTAGAAATTAATTTGTAAACAGTTATAACCAAATAGAAAACTGGGGGCAAGTACACAAAGCTCATTCCTAGCCAGTATTATCTCCAATTGCAGGCAACCTCTAACCCCGTCAGTGGTTACGATGCAGGAGAACTCAGCACAAAGACTGCTGTCTGGATTGCTCACCAAATCCTTGTTTAAAAACACCGTTCTCTGCACACAGGTACAAATAAATAATAAATATTGGTCATTAAATATCTACCCTGAATTATTAATAACCGATGGGCATTATGTATTTAGAGAAGAAATGTGATAGTAGAGAAAACACTTACGTTCAGAGCAAGAAGCTAGTTCTGAAAAAATTTAGGGAGGAATAAAAATAAACTAAAATGGTGATCAACCATAACACCCTTCATACGATGTCTTCAGAAGTCACCACAGGTCATGCAGGATCCTAGTTAAGCTATTACTGGTAATACAGACATAAATTATTGTGGTAACTTTTGAAAAGAAATAGCAAATAATATACCTATAATTTTATAGATAGTTACATTTTAAGCTATTAAAAATCTACCTTGTACAACTAATTTTCCTAAATATTTTTATCATAATTCAGATACACATAATAACATGTCTTCTACTCCATTAGTAGATAGAAACGATCAGCAATGAAAGCTCTGAAATTTTCCTCCCAGTATTGACAAACATTATTGCTATTGAGGTGGGGGAACAAGAAATTGAAATCTTATTTCATACCAACTTACTCTGACTTTGGGTAAGACTCTCCGAAGTGTCTCGGTAGGATTCTGTCGCA
Organism: Rattus rattus; assembly: GCF_011064425.1. NCBI lineage: Eukaryota > Metazoa > Chordata > Mammalia > Rodentia > Muridae > Rattus > Rattus rattus. Next base: position 114,827,395 of record NC_046160.1, on the reverse strand, counting down.
TCAAAAATGGAAGATTTGCAATCACACTTGCTCCTTGGATATCTTGACCAGCACTTACAAGGAAAATGCAAATTTTTAAATTTAAAATTAGGAGCTAAATTTTTAATTTAATGGGTTAATTTGAAAAATGACTGCTTTTAATGACTTCCTTACAGTGTTTTAAACATATTGTTGATATATAAAAATAAAACAGAAATAAAATGTTGTTAAATAAATCTTATAACCAATACATGCAGACATTACAGTTTATACACATGTCATTAAGTGTTAGCAATCTTACTAATACCTTAAAATTCTCTTACACTTTTCTCTGAAATCTGACAGTTTGCTCTACTTTATAAAATATATATAAATAATATTTATAAATTTTATTATAAATAATAAAAATGCATTATGGCAAAATAGTAAAATAATAATCACAGCAACAATTATAATAACATAGGTTAAAAACACGATTTTGAGTATACTGTAATGATTTGTGTAAACTGGCTCCATTAACTGCAAGAAACTTCTAAAAGATACACTCAATTCTCTAACAGGCCACTAGGACATTTTATATAATACCTTTTTGGTGTAACATGCATTGAGGTTTTGTTCCCAAAATAACCTTTGTGGTATTCTAGAGGCCTAAATACTTTGGAAAAGTATTCTAATTCTTCTGGAAAAAAAAAAAAAAAACATTTCCATGAACTACAAACACTTTTTTAAAGTACAGCCTGAGCAACACCAGTTTTGCAAGCATGTCAAGTGCTGGAGAGAAATCCGTCTTAAATGTTGGTGGTGCTACATTTAGTTACATACTTTTAATGAATTTAAATTATTTTTACTGCTATTCAAATAGAACTGTGATCATATGAAGGAGAATGGCACCATGGGCTCATATATTTGAATACTTGGTCCCCAGTTGGTGAAGCTATTTGGGAAAGATGTGGCCTTATTGGAGGTGTGTCACTGGAGGTGGGCTTTGAGTTTCAAAGGAGCCATACTGAGTCTCCCTCTCTCTGCCTCGAGGTTGTGTTTCTAGAAGTAAGCTCTCAGCTACTGTTCCAGCACTGTGTGCCTGCCTGCTCCCCTGCTCCCCACCGTGATGGTGATGGCCTCCGAAACTGGAAACTCTTTTACAGTGTTTTATCATAGCAACCAAAAAGTAACTGCAACAAGACTTATTCACGGTTTATGAGATGTATGTGAGCTTAAGTATAAGGTATTCACATAGATTTCTAGGTAATATTTTGTTTCTTCAGAGTCGTGCAGATTTGTCATAAGAAGCATGTTCTAGTTATGAGGAAACTGCCTGCCAGGGAGCAAGTCTTGGCCTGAGGCAGCATGGAGACCACAGAATACAGGGTGTCACAATCATTCCACTGCTCTTATCTTTATAACAAACCATTTAAAGACAATATGAAGAAAGAAAAGAGAGTTGCATGAAGTAGGGAACTATGCTAACCTAGGAAGATGGCCAGAAGGTGGAAACTAAAGTTCAAAACACATTACTTGTCAGAGGTTGAAAGGTAATGCCTAAAATATACCTGCATCCTAACCCTGGAGTGTGGGGTGCTAATGTTCAGAAGGGTCCTGAGGGAAAGAGAGCATCCTAGATTATTTAGGTCTAGTAACATGAGTGGACAGCAGACTGATGACATCACAGGCCAGGGCTATGCTGACACTCACTGGAGTGTCCCATGAAAAAGGCCAAAAATGGATGTCTTCCTAGAATTCCTCCACCTAGAATTCTTGATTTGGGGCTTCTGGTCTACAGAACTACAAAAACAATATACATTGTTTCAGGTTACCCAGTTTCTGATAATATCAGTCACATGGACAAATACACAACTATTGTGATTTAAGTGTGAATATAGGCCTACGTGCTTGAACACTTGGACCTCAAAGGCAAAACATCCATGTTCAACACTGCCAAGGATAATAGAAAGGGTAACTATAACCTACTATTTGTCAACAAAAGAAAATTAAGGAAATGTATAAAATACAAAAGGATCATAAGTCATTATTAATTATGAAAACATAGAACTGAGGTGATAGAATTCAGCAGAATGTTGGAAAATGACTCAGCTAGAAAAGATGTGAATGAAACAGTCATTGCTAAAGAAAAAAGAGAAAATTTAAATATAACAGGAAAACAGGAAAAAGGATATGAGAAAAGTAACACCAAAGAAGGACAACAAAGATACAACACGCTGGCCAGAAGAGTCCAAGGACGAGCACCAAGCGAGGAATCTCATTTTTAAGTTAAAAATGGTTTAAAAAAGACTGGTCCCGGGGTTGGGGATTTGGCTCAGTGGTAGAGCGCTTGCCTAGCAAGCGCAAGGCCCTAGGTTCGGTCCTCAGCTCGAAAAAGAATAGAAAAAAAAAAAAGACTGGTCCCCACAGGCTAGTATATTTGACTGCTTAGCCACCAGGAAGTGGTGTTATTTGAAAAAAAATCTGGAGGATTAATAGGTGTGACCTTCTTGGAAGAAGTGTCACTAGGAGTGGGCTTTGAGGTTACAAAAGACCATGCCAGGCTCAGTGTGTGTGTGTGTGTGTGTGTGTGTGTGTGTGTGTGTGTGTGTGTGTGTGTGTGTGTGTGTGTGTGTGTGTTGTCTCTGTCTCTCCCGACCTTCCTATCTAAGGATCAGTCTGTAGTTTTAGCTCGTTTCCAGCACCGCACCTACCTGCCACCATGCTCCCTGCCGTGATATAAAGAACTAAGCCTCTGAAATTGTAAGCCAGCCCCAATTAAAGGTTTTCTTTTATAAGAGGTGCTTTGGTTGTTGTGTCACAGTAATGGAACACTGGCTAAGACACTGGCACTGGGCCTAAGTAAGACTGGCCCCACCAACAAAGAGCTATGAGTGAGAAGGGGCTCACAAGGCCACACCCACCACTTACTGCTAGCAACTAACATTCTGAGAGGAGGGAGGTGCAGTATCGAGCTGTGTACCCACTTTTGAGCCCAGGAGGCTCTGATGGGTAGTTCAAACCCATTGTCACACAGACCTTCCAGATTAAACCCAATGGGACACAAAGGAAACAAGTCATGAACGTGAATGGAAGACGTTTGTATGGAGAAGGGAGAGTGAGTAATCAGAGAATACTATACACCATGTATGAAATGGTAAAGAAAACATTATTTTTAAAACAGACTGGCAAAATGGCTCAAAGGTAACAGTGCCATTCAATTCCTGGAACCTATATACAGGTGAAGGGAGAAAACCAACTCCACAAAGTTGTCCTCTGACTCTACATACATAAGTAAATATTTAAATTAAATAATGAGCTATCTTTTAGTTCATTTTTAACAGCACTTGCCACTCTCGCGGAGGTCCGAGTTAAAACGCCCAGCACCCACTACCACATGGTAGTCCTATCTGCAACTCCAGTTCCAAGGGATCTGAGCTCTCTTCTGACCTTCACAGGCACTAAGCTCACACGTGGTACACAGATATACACACAGGTAAAACACTCAGATATATAAATTTTAAAATAATTTTTCTAAAATTAGAAGAAAATGAAAGAACATACCGCATTCTAATAAATCAATCCAGTACAACCACCACTTAGATAAACTGTTGAACTTAAAATTATTTGGGTATCCAAATAAAATGAGCAAGTTACTTCAAGAGAAAATCATGCTGCCACTGATTTTGATACAATATTAACAAAGCAGTAATGATTCAGAGACTGACACTGCTTACTACACATAGGAATAAATAGGCAAAAAAGTGAACCTAAACCATAATTCTCAAAATTGCTAACAAATACAAAAAATAGATTTCTATAATCAATTAATAACCCAGTTCTTCTCTTACCAGGAAGAAAAAAAAATATGGCATGGATAACACAGAGAGCACCATCAGTAAATAGCGAACCATGCTAACCCGCGGTCCTGTTGTCAGTGAACTCCCCATCCCTACCCACCTGTTTGGGGTCCATAGACAGTGCATAAAGACATCTCTTACCATCACAGTATACTGTCACCCAGCAGATAGAACCCAGGATGCTGCTAGACATCCTGCAGTGTACAGGACAACTCCCCGCAGTGAAGAACATCCCTATCTCAACGACAAAAATCCCCCAAGAAGCTCTGCCTGAGGCAGGGCAGCTGTTAGCTGAGCAAGGTGAGCACCAGGGCCACAGCGGCCATTTTCTACTTCAGCTTCATGCTCAGCTTAGGAGAAACCCAAGGGTCCCAACGTCAAGAGATACATGCACTTGGGAACTCAGCATGCTACAGAAGTGGCTCTCACGCTTAGCATGTTTGAGAATCTCCTTGGAGCACTTGGAAAAACTAACCCCAACCTCCAGAATCTGGTTTCATGGATTTGCTGAAGCCTAAGGGCTTGATTTCCCTCAGGTGCCCAGTGATTCTGCTGTGTGGTCTGGACCTTGGGAGCCACCATGGGAGATCTTTCTTTAAATAAAAAATTAATTCTAGAAAGTGTATTGGTAAGTTTTTTGTCAAACTAGAACTGTCTGAGGAAAGGATCCTCCAATGAGGAAATGTCTCCATCGGGTTGCCTGTAGGCAAGTCTGTGGGATGTTTCCTCAGTTAATGACTGAGATAACAGGGTCAGGATCACTAGAAAGGTGCCGCCCCTGGGCAGGCTGGGGAAGCCATGAGGAGCAGTCCAGTAAGCAGCATCCCTCCACGGCCTCTGCTTCAGCTTCTGCCTCTATGCTCTTGCCCTGACTTCCCTGCAAAATGGACTTTTAGCCTTGTCCTCCCTCGATACTTTTGACTGTGATGTTTATCAGAGCAAACCACCTAGGACCGGAAGGTGGACACCTGCCGAGTCACCACAACTTGTAGACTGAGTGAAACGAGCCATAAGCACAGCTGTTTGCCCGGTGAAGAAGCCTATCCAGTACAGTCCCCCACCACCTCATCTGTCCTGAGAAATGATGTCATAACAAGGAGCACAACCAACAGCAGCACAAGCAGAGGGACTACAGTCTCTGCTGGCTACTTTTACGTCAACTTGATTCACAAACTAAGTATCTGAAAGGACTGAGCCCCTATTGAGAAAAGACCTCCATAAGATCCAGCTATAGGCAAGCCTTAGGGCACTTTCTTAATTAATGACTGATTGATCAGGAAGCACCCACCACATTTCAGATGCTACCATCCCTGGGCTGGTGGTCCTGGGCTCTATAAGAAAGCAGGCTGAGCAAGCCATGAGGAGCAAGCCAGTAAGCAGCATTCATTCATAGCCTCTCCATCCAGTGCCTGCCTCCAGGCTCCTGCCCTGCTTGAGTTCCTCTCCTGACTTCCTTTTATGTGATTGGAGGTATAAGCTGAATAAACCCTTTCCTCCCCGGTTGCTTTGGTTATGGTGTTTCATCACAGCAATAACAACCATAGTTAAGTCACTCTGATTAAATGCACATTAGAGGAAAGTGTGAGGAACAATCTGGAAAAGGGTTGCCAATAGGACAAAAGAGACATAAAGAACAGTAGACTTGTCTGCTAAAGTGGAAAGCTGAACTGGAATTTTTCAAGGCTGTGAGCCTTTGATTACCCTCTGTTGACTTTGGTCACAGTCAGGATAAACATAACAATCACATGTGGTTAATACTTATCTGTACTACCACCACTGAGTGGAAGGGACCCAGAACAATATTCTATGAAAAAAGTTACTTAATGCACATATGCAATCTTTAAATAGTTATCTGATTATTCTTACCCTTTTTATTTAAACAAATTACATTTCTAAGACTTCAAAACCTCCAGCTTTCTATTGAAAGCCAGGCATGAAGAATACTCCTGGGTTGCCCCATGGCTCCTTCTGGCTAGTCTCCTGGCATGCTTCTCTTTAGGATGCTCACTCACTCAGAAACATGATGCAAACGATTCACTCTAAAGTCACACAGCAAGCCGTTTCTCAACCACTGAAAAGAACTGGGTTAATCATCTCACTTGTACACCAAAGGTTAAAAAAGGAAGAGGAGAAAATATAAAACTAAATAAATGGATTTAGGACAGCTAGCTTTCAAATTCTCAATTAGTGTTACTAATTATTTGCTTTCCCCTGGGAGATACACCTATTTTAAAATGCCTTTTCAATGATACATTAAGCCAGGCATCTGTTACTATGATAAAGTTTGGTTGTCACTGCTGCCACTCCCTCTGCTGTGACAGTAAACACCATTCAGGGGACTGTGACCAACTGGCCGTTTCCAACCTCCTCTCCTCTAGGGTGTTCGGCCCAGATCTTGTACTTTCCACACCTGACACACAGGCACACGGTAAACCTTTATTTACCTCTACTTCACGCCAGCCTTCCACGTCTGTTGTCAAAGGCTGGATCTTTTTACCACGTCCAGAACCTTAAACTCTGTGAGCTCCCTTGCTGACCAGAACCCTTGACTTTGCATTTTTTCCAAGGATGAAACTAGTTCCACTCTCATTACAATCCCAGTCCCTCAGCTCTGGACTCTCCAGTTTCTAACATTAAAATTCCCCCTGGTTTTCTTTCTTCTGTGCCAACCTTACCCTCATAACTATGTCAGTTACACTTTCACCAAATCATTATTTCTTTGCCCCCCCATAACAAGATAAAATAATGTCTTGTATACTACATGCCAGGCCTGTGCTAATAAACATCTGACTTACTGCACAGTGGCTAATTCTCTCAACAATTAGTTAGATACTATCACAGGCTACATCCTATTTTCTCTTTAGAAAGATAAAGGGTCTAAAGCGATCCATCCTGTACAACTCAAAATATACGCTGTCAATCACTATACTATACACTGTACACTACACACTACACAGCCTCTGCTGTGTTTGAATGTGTGGATTACACCATCTCATGTTGGGACCCCTGGTCCCAGATGGGATGCTATTTGGGGAGGTCTCAGAACACTTAGGAAATGGAGCCATGGTGGCAGATGTGGAACACTAGGGGCCAGTATTCTAAATTCTGGTCTAGCTACCTCTGCTCACATCTGCTACTGTGGCATAGCATGGCACAAGTTCTCCCACCCACGCATGAAGCCGCCCTACTCTACCTCCTCCATCATCCCTGTGAACCATGAGTCAAATTCTCCCTTCACTGAGTCACTTCTATGAGGCATTTGTCGGAGCCACAAGAAAAGTAACTAATACAAACTAAATGGATAACCGGGATCAAGCCTTTCCTGCCACTGTATTCACCCACTCTGGCTCCTAACCTAAGCTATGCAGCCCACTCCTATGGAACAATACACAAAGTGATAATCAATTTGAGACAGTCAAGGAAGGAAGGTTGATGTATATGTCTGAGAGAGGAGAGCAGGACATGGTAGCACGTACCTATAACCTCAAGCAACAGAGAGAATGAGAAGGATAGAAGTTCAGGGCTAGCCTGGGCTATACAATGAGACTCTATCAAGAAAGACAAGGGGCGAAGGGAAGGAGGGAGGGGAAGGGAGAGAGGAGGGAAATTGAAAAAGACTCTCTAGTCTCTCAAAATGAGGCTACGTGCTCTAGTTTATGAAACCCTTGTCCAATCCCATCAAGTGACAAAAGGCCAAGAAAGAGATAGGGATGTAGCTCAATGGCAGATTGTTTGCCTAACATATAAGGAACCCTGGGTTTGATCGACAGCAATTACAGTGAATCTATATCCTTAAAATATTGTGACTACTCTAGGACCTTGCTCCAACCATCTAAAAGCTCAAAATTCAGCAAGAAGACGGGTTCCCATGATAGGAAGATGAGCTACATAGCATAAAGTCCTCTCCTGTCCTGGCCTGAACAGTCTACATAGTTTCCTTAATCCTAACCAGTTACTAAAGAGAGAGAAGTGCAGTAGATGGTACCCCCAAAAGATAAGCCGACCTGTCACTACTGCATCTGAGAACCTCACTAGTACTATTTGATTGACAATGCTTGGGGTTTAAATGGCCTGTGCTCCCTACAGAGCCAAGGGTACCTTGCAAGTGGCTCTCTCTCACTCAAGATCAAACACAGCACAGAAATCACTGACACTGTGTTTGAATTTATGAAGAAGTGGGTGCCAAACAGGCCTTGCTTTGTGATCATAACAATAACTATACTCCATATAGTTATTTATTTCTTTATTCATCAAAATCAACATTAAATCTTCAAAACATTGTTTTAGAAGATTTATAAAGTCAGAGAACCATCAAACCTGCTTATAATCACCATCATACATCTTTTAAGAAAACTAATGCAAGTGTAAAAAAATTAACACGGAGGGCCTCGCTTACTACATGAGGCAAAGCACAATCCATACAGTATTTCATTAATCTTTACATTATAGAAGAAATATATTTCTATAGTTTAAAATTGAGTAAACTGAGACCCAGGGAGGAAACAATGGCTTGCTCAAAGTTATCAATTAGTAAAAATTACAGAAGGATTTCATCCTACAATTTCTAAGTCCATAATATTTAGCAAATCTCCTCAGATCACAGTGCCATAACAAGAGACAGATTAACAGTCAACATTAAAAAAAAGAAGAAAGGGAGGGAGGGAGGGAAGGAGGAAAGGAGGGAGGGAGGGAGGAAGGGAGTTAGTTCTCTGGGCTGGAGATATAGTTCAATGGGAAGGACTTGCCTAGCACTGAGTTTGATCCTCATTGCCACTGAAAAAGGAAATCTCTATGTTGAAACTGCCACAAGAGTTGTCAGATGCTTGTTTGATAGCATCAATGCTTGTAAAAACTACTTTACTGATGACTCCTGATATGTGCCCTCTACTATCAAAATGCTATGTTTGTGGCTGGGGGCGGGGGGGGGGTGTTTGCTGTAAAGAGCCACAACCCTCAGCTTTACTAAACATTAAACAGCCTCTGTGGGAAGGCCTCCAACTACCTAAAATTGAGCAGCTTCTCTATCTTCCTCTTTTTACAGAGGTACAAACAGATCTCTGACTCTTAAACATACATCTTGGAGTTAGCTTCCCTCTCCTCACACTTCACAAGAAACCTCACAGCACTCCACAGCAGGACAAAATCTCTACTTGCCCTGGAGTAGAACTAGATACCCAGCACACCTGACGTATCATTAAATTTTATTTTTGTGTAATTTACTTTGGTTTTTTCCATTTTATAATTCCATGGTAAGATTATTTTTAGTGTTAGCATTGATGTTTTATTAAACATAGAAATAAGTACTATTAAATTTTTGTTACATATATATGTATGTATGTATGTATGTATTGATAATCACACACACAAACATGCACTCGTATATAGCCAATCACAATTTAAAATGCATTCCTGTTGGTGAGCACACAGGCAGAAAAGATTAATAATGAGGATAAAAGTTCTATGGGTTCTGTAGAGTGATGGGAAGTCATGGAGGACTGCTTTCATCCTGAGCAAGTGGTAGTGCTGAAAGGCACAAAGGTCAGCAAAATACGAAGGTTCTGGAAGCTCGTTCTCTGTTAGACTTTTAAAACAACTATATGATTTCCCCATTAACTAAAAACTTTGGAAAGAAAATCCTTTCAAAATGCATCTAAAACATAGTTTTGATACGTCATGGCACAGCAGGAGGGATCGATTATCCAAGATGATTTAAGAGAGACACTCAGAAGGGAAAATGAAATGGCAAACAACACTTGTGAAGCCTGGCATCAGAGGAAAGGTGTGATAAGCAGCTACTGCAGGAAAAGGAGAAGACCCAATTACCCAGCCTTCAGAAGACAAGTGGACTGACGGGGTCAATCCTGCAGGAAATATTTATCCAGAACGGCTGGGCACCAGGCACTGTTCTCAATCCTCCAGCACAATCTAATAATAGACTTTGTCAGGCAGCAATTAGTGGCTGGCACTTCAGAGGACTGATGGGAAAGGAAGAGCACACAATTGAAATGATTTAAAAGGGTAGTCGGGCTTCAATAACAAATGAACATATTTAGATTAAAAAGTGGTGAATGCAATTTCACATTTGAAAGGCCAACAAGACATTCTAAAGGAGACATCTTGTAGAAGTACAGTACCAGAGTTCCAGCAAAGTAGCTCGACCTGACGCTCAGGGGGAAAAAGTCAGGGGCAGCTACCTACAGTCCAGATTTGGAGACAATACCATGGAAACGATGACCAAACTCCAGAGTGAACAGCATGAGTCACACAGAGAGTCCAATAACACACAACACTCCCTGCCTCTTCATGTGGCTGGGAAGTAAGACCCTGAGTTGGAAGAAATGAAGGACAAACAAATCAGTTATAACACATAAAGGGATCTTGAGTCAACTAAGTGAGTGTGCAAAAGCTGTGTGGAACACTGGCTCCTTCTCCCATCAGGAGAAGAGACACAAAGGGACCCAAGCCTTCACTTTAGGCTGTGAAGAATGTGAATTCCCTTTACTGTGCAGATACCCAAAAGAATCAAAGTCAGCTACTGTGGAGACCAGCAAACCTATAGTTAAGGATGCACTGCTAACAATGCCCGAGTTACAGACTCAGCCTAGGCTCCCTTCAGTGAATGAGAATGAAACCTATGCATGTGTGCATGTACATGTGTTTATGTTTGTATGATACACACATACACACACACACACACACACACACGCACAAAGACAAAGAAAGATGAAAGTATGTTGTTTTCAGGAAAACTGAAGGAACGAGAAATCATCCTCTTAGTGAAATAAAAGGTTCTGCAAGTGTCTCTCATATGGAATCTAGGAGATGGGAACACCTGAAAATAAGAGTAATATTATTAGCGATATGCATGGACAAAGCGGGGACAGGACAAGAAAAAGTAACAGGAAAATATAAAAGTACATTCTATCCATGTACAGAAAACCCCTCATTTGGTAAAATCAACATAGGCTGACTTTTAAAAGAATGTCAGTTTCATACAGTCACTATTGTAAGCCTCTTTCAATGCTTTTTCCAAGGTTTTTTTAAATTTTTTTATATATATATGTTTTCTATGCATGTGTGCAGTGCCAAAAGAGGGCTTTGAACACTATGACTGCCCTGAGGAGACCCCACTCCAACTGTAAGGAACACCTCAGCTGTTGCTACAGTCCTCACTTCTGTTTCAGGAGGCTTTCCTCAGGAACAAGCACTCCAAACAACATGCAGTGGCTGTAAGGCTCAGTGAAAGAGGTGACTTACTTCACCCTGCAGCTAACCTCAGGTAGGATGTCTCAGAAGGGAGCACCTCCTCACTGACCCATCGAAAGGCCTGTGGTTGGAGTATAGGGAAAGCAGGCACAGTGAAGTAAGACTGTGATTGGTGAATGGTTGCTCACAAGCATGCCAGGCCCCTGTGACTGTCCACAGCATGCTGCTTTTAACTCTGCAGAATGACTCCAGTGGCTTCTCTCTGCTGCACTGCCCTCTGCACTTGGACTCCAAGAAAGGTTTGTCCCAAATGGACTTTTACTGCCTGGTTGAAGTTTTTACTACAGGTAGAACAGACTGAGTGGGTAATACCAAAAATGGATGAAACCTTGAGCTTTCAGCCCCAAGAACCCTGTAGCAGCAACTAAAACTTGCTACAGAATGACTTGTTCGTTCAGCACTTAGAAGGTGGCTTAGGAGTTCCAGAGAGCATCAGGGACTAAAGAATGCGATAATGAAGGACTACAGAATGAGAGAGACCGCAGAACACAGACAGTTGCTGAAAGAGCATCCATCATGCCAAGGGTTAAGAAGCAAAGACACAACAGCACCCCAAGCTCAAGGGCTGCAAGACCAGCAGGTGGGTACAAGAAGCCACAGGCACTCACAGCCCAAAGCAGTAAGCCACTGACCTGCGCACCAAGCTAAAGTAAGCCTCTCTGGTCTAGAAAACTTGGAGCCATGAGTCCCTAGTTCTCAAGGCTGGAGGGCTATGGCTTCTAGGTTCCCAAGCCTCTGGAGCTCAAGAGGTCAGGATGTCACACTATGGGCGCTGCTCCTCTCACCTACTCCTGATATCTACCCAAAGAGACCAAAGAGCCTTTCAGCCAGCCATCTGTAACAAGAAAGACAGGATATAGCAGGACAGGATAGAATGTGGGAGTTAAACAGGGACTTAGAAATACAAAGAACCTCCCTCATGACCTTCGCTTTGTGACAGTAAAGAAAGCAACCAGGATACTCATTCAAAGCCATCCAACTAACCGGGTAAAAGAAAAATCTCCATAAAGCAAGAATCCGATTAAACAGTTATGTATTGGTCCTCTAGGACCTTACATGAGTTCCCGAGTAACTCTTCACTTCATTTCACACCTGCATATTTTCCTTAAGAGAGTCAATTTTCCTCTTGCTGATCCTCATAGTAAATAAGTATTTTAGGTAATTCTACCATTTCTTTTAATAATATATAAAGTACTAGCATTAAAGGTAACGTATAAAAAGGGGATTTTAAGCTTCACTGAGGCATAACTGATAGTCAAGACATAAAACATAGTGAGGTCTTGGGTTGGGTCAGTGGTAGAGCGCTTGCCTACCAAGCGCAAGGCCCTGGGTTCGGTCCCCAGCTCCTAAAAAAAGAAAAGAAAAAAAAAGAGAGAAATATACACACTGTGCAGTGGTTACCAGAAAAGACTAATTAGCATATCTATTAGCTCACAGATGTTCTGTAGCAAGGATTCAGTAGAGTTGCATAAAGAAAGACCTTTGTGCCACCAAGGGACCACACATTTGACAGTGGTCCAGTAAGATCACATGGTCTATCTCTGCAGCCATCCTAATTTTCACAAGGGACAGAAAAGAAAAAAAAAAAAAAAAAAAAACTAAATACAAAGCAAGGAGAAGGAAAGAAATAGCAGAAAGTAGAGCCAAAGTCAATAAAGCTGAGAACAACAAAGTCTTCATTAGAATGGCTGTCAAGTCAAAAGCTGGTTGATACGGCCCCAGCTAAACTGACCAAGGAAAAGCAAGAAGACACAAAGCACCAATCACAGAAAGCATAGGGACTGCTGTACAGGTCACAAACCCTGAGAGAGCAATACGGAACCAGCAGAGCATAACCCAATTCTCATAACTCAGACAAAGTACAGCAAGACCTTAACAAACCACCAAAGTCCACTGAAGAAGAAACAGATGGTGCAAACAGGCCTACATCTATTTGCGACGTCTACAGGTTTTACTAAGAACTTTCAAAAACATTTCACCACTAGGCGGCTTAATTTATAAAATCTACATTTGGGGCAAGAGCACCATTTCTATAAAACTGCATCCAGAAGTAGGAGCCCCATCTCAACATACTTTCTGAATGTTACAGCACACGCATAGGCCAAGATCACAAGAAGGGAGAACTACAGGCCATGGCTCTCCTTAACATGGATGAAAAGTCCAGGGGCTGGGAGATGGCTAAGTTGGGAAAGTGCTTGCTTGCAAGCAAGAGGATGTGAGTTTGGCCTCAGACCACATAAAAGCTGGGACCAGCAGCACATGTCTGGGGAGGTGGGTACAGAAAAGTCTGGGGCTCACGCTCAGTCCAGCCAAATCTACAAGCTCTGGGTTTAGTGAGAGACTCTATCTCAAAAACTAAGATGGAAAAAAAATTAAGAAAGATACCCTCAACCTCTGGCCTCCACATGCATGCACACATACATACACATATATGGACACAGAGAATAGAGAAAGGCCCTAAAAAGGCATTAACAAATGAAGTCCAGAAGCATCTGACACCATATGATATAAGTCGGATCTCCTGAGCATGCATATCGAAAGCCATCTCCTTCCATCATCACAGGCATAACAAGAGGCATCCTCCCCCACAGTGTGACCAAGCCGCCCTTTCGGCGAATCCTTTTCCTCTTTGAAACTATCCAGTTTTCAAGCAAATATAAATCATAGTTTTGTGCTAGCTAATTGGGACAGGAGGCTGAACAATCCTTTCACACAGGTCACTTAAGAGCATCAGAAAACAGATACTTACATTATGATTCATAACAGTAGCAAAATTACAGTTATTAAATAAAAATGAAAATAATTTTATGGCTGGGGCTCACACAACATGAGGAACTATATTAAAGGATTTCAGCACTAGGAAGGTTGAGAACCACTGAGCTAAGATTTATCTGAAAGGAGGGCCCCTCAATTGAGAAAATGCCTCCATAAGATCTGGGTATAGGACATTTTCTTAATCCATGATTGATGGAGGAGAGCCCAGCCCACTGTGGGTGGGGCCATCCCTGGGCTGGTGGTCCTGGGTTCTATAAGAAAGAAGGCTGAGCAAGCCAGGAGGAGCAAGTCAACAAGCAGCATCTACCACAGGGTCTCTGCACCAGCTCCTGCCTCAGAGCTGTTGTTGCTCTGCCGGAGGTCCTGCCCTCAGTGTTTTTAATGATGACCTGTTCTATGGAAATGGGAGTGAAATAAACCCTTTCTTCCCCAAGCTGCTTTTGGTCCTGGGGTTTCATCACAGCAGTAGGCATTTGTAATAAGTGAACATACTTTATAAACGGTAATTAGAGATCTTCCAATGTCACTTTAAAGCAAATCCAGTTTATAGCACATTACAGAAGGACTTTAGTGAAGGGCTGGAGAGCTGGCTTGGTGGTTACAAGTATTGACTGTTCTTTCAGAGGGCCTTGGTTCAATTCCTAGCACTCACACACAGCTCACAACCATCTGTAACTCCGGTTCTTGGACATCAAATGCCCTCTTCTGGCCTCTAAGGGTACCAGGTATGCACATGGTTCACAGACATACTTGCAGGCAAAATGCAGTCTCATTTTTACACTTAAATCTATAAACATCTGTATGCTCCCTAGAACTCATTCTGCCCCAAATACTGCTAAAAAATGCAGCCACAATTTGTAAAACAGAATTTAAAATTTTTAACTTCAAAAGCAATTTTTCCAGGTTAGTAAAATGATATATCTGTGATTTGATTATATTCCATAATCCAATCCATAATGAAGCACAGCCACTTTCTGAATTATGCATAATGACCTTAAACATGACCTTTTTATTTTATTTTTGAAATTATAATTAAAACATTTCTCCCTTTTCCTCCCTCCAAACCCTCCCTTATGCCCCTTCCCATTCTCCTTGAAATCCACGGCCTCTTTTTTCACTAATTGTCCTTGCACATTCTGTGTATGTATTCCTAAACATAACCTGCTCGGGCCATACCACGTCATTTGTATGTCTTTTCAGGGTTGACAATATGGCACTGGACAACCCACTGTCTTCCTGCTCTTCCCTGGGGAAAACCACCTCTGCTGCTCCCAGCCTTCCTCAGGTGCCTATAGTTCTCTGCGTAGGTTGAGGCTTGCCCTTTGGCTCTGAGGCTAACCATCTTAAAGTTTTACCCCACAATGGTCTCTACTAGCAACACCTAGTGGTTGAAATGTGAAACTGCTGTCCAATCTCATCTCCGAAACAAAAGGACAGGTTCTCTCAGACACAGCAGCTGAAAGGCTTGGATGACAGAACATAAGCCAATTACCTGATTTTACAATAGCAAACTGCCCTTTACTTAGGCCATATTGAAGAAACATTGAGACCTGTCCTTACTTGTAGCATTTACAAACTCTAACTGAAAATGAAGCATAGATCTAAAATGCAAAAGCTAAACTCTTAAAAACTTCAAAAAAAAAAAAGTAAAAATATCTTGGCGACCTGTTAGGCAAAGACCCCCTATAAATAAGACATAGAAAGTACTAACTATGAAGGAAAAACATCAATTAACCATGTCTCATCAAAATTAAAAGGTTTTTCTTTTCCAAAGATAAGCCACCACCTGGAAGAAAGTATTTGGAAAGGCTATCCAACAATGAGCCAAGACTCAGACACATCACCAAGAAAGACTGCTCATGGCTGCTTCATAAACAAACATGACCTCCACTGGCCATTGGCAAACCCAAACTAGGACTAAATGAAATATCATGTGATGAATATAATGAAATACCATTACACACACTAGCATGGCTTAAATGTAAGAGTCTGCTCATACAGAGTGACATCAAATAGAGCCTTTGGCTATTTCATAAAATGTAAATGTAGACCCTGCATTCAACCTGGTCAGTCTACTTCTAGAACTCGCTTTATCGACCAGGCTGGCCTCTAACTCACAGAGATCAACCTGTCTCTGCCTCCCAAATGCTGGGATTAAAGGCATGTGCTACCACAACCACATCACACCACATACTTCTGAATGTTTAATAGTGAGCAAGGAAAGCACGTGCGTGTGCGCGCGCGCACACACACACACACACACACACACACACACACACACACTCAAAACAGAGTCTCATGTATCTCAACCTAACCTCAAATTCACTATGTAGTTGAGGCTGTCCTTGAACTCCTGAACCTCCCTCCTGTTTTTACCTACTGCATGGTAGGACCACAGCATGTGCTACCACACTCAGTTCACATAACGATTTGTAAATTAATGTTTACAGTCACCTAATTTTCAATACTCAAAAGCTACACAAATTTCCCAAACTACCCAAAACCACCCGAATGTTCAGCAACTGATAAGTAGATAAACAAAATATCTCCCATCCATAAAGTGGGATAATCATGCACGAATTTCAACAAAATTATACTGAATAAAACTGTACCAAAAAAGAACATCATCTTCACTATTCATGTCCCTTAAACTGAACATAGTTCACAGACACACATGCAGGCAAAATGCCCATTCCTTAAAATAAAAATCTCAAAGAGGTTAAGAACGTCTGTGATAGTTTTCACTCTGTCAGGGTTTCTTATACTTAAATCTATAAACATCTGTATACTACCAAGAACTCACTCTGCTCTTAAATCCCTTAAATTGAAAACCAACCTATAATAATAGAAACCAGGTCCACAATTGTCCTGAGTGGAGGTAGCACTGCGACACAGGTAGAAAGGATAAAGTAAATACTCACGGGATTTCTCTGTGGAAATACGTATAGCTTACTGGATGTCAATTACATCTCAATAAAGCTATAAAAATGAAAAATATATACTTCCAATGACTCATGGCATTCTATTCTAAAGTACTTACCCAAGAGCTACGAAAACACATGTGCACATTCTAGAACAAGTAAAGCTGATCACCAGTCATAAAAACCATCAATGGCTGCCTAGGTCGGGGAAGGGATTAACTGAGAAAGGACACCAGTGTGCATGGTCTATATGCTGACTGAAATGCTGGTCATACAGGGACCCACTCTTCTTTCTTTCTTTCTTTTAATTATTATTATTAATCTTTTTTTACAGTTAGCCATTGTGCCCCTCCTGTTCAGTCCTCCAACAGTTCCTCATCCCATTCCTCCTCCCCTGTCTCCAAGTGGATGTCCCCATACCTCTATGCCCCCCATGCCCCACACCAGATCTCCCCATTCCCTGGGGCCTCAAGTCTGTCAAGGGTTAGGTGCATCTTCTCTCATGGAGGCCAGACCAGGCAGTCCTCTGCTGTATATGTGTCTGAGGCCAAGAACCAGCTGATGTATGCTGCCTGGTTGGTGGCTCAGTGACTGAGAGATCTCGGGGTCCAGGTTGGTTGAAACTGCTGGTCTTCCTATGGGATCACCCTCCTCCTCAGCTTCTTCTGGCCTTTCCCTATCAAACACTGGGGTCCCCAGCTTCTGTCTATTGTGTGGGTAGAAGTATCTGCTTCTGTCTCAGTCTGCTGCTGTGATCTACTTTTCAAAATCATCAAACTATATGTTTAACTTATTTGAAGTATATCACAATACAGTAATTTTCATAAAATTGTAGGAGGGATGGATAGTGCAACTTAGAAATCCAGAGAGAAAAGTCTCTCTACATAATGGTTTTGCATGGAAATTTTCCTCTACATCAAAAGTAAAAGAAGTATGTTGTGCCCTGAAAACAGGTGATTTAAAAGACAGTAAAAAAAAATCACCTTTTACTGAACACACAATTCTGTATCAAGCCAGTGCCACATACACATATATTTCCTCGAATCTTTTCTCCTATCCTACAACATAGGTATTCGTATTGCTACTTAGAATAGGTGTATTCTGGTCTGAGAATTGGACTGAGCTTGGGCTCAGAGAAGGAACACAGCCTATCCGAGTTCTATCACAGTGAATGAGTGAGCCTCAGCCTCCACATAGTACTAGCTCGATAAAATACTTGTGAATCAGGATGACTACTATGTCATTAAAAAATCTGTAAAATCTGTTTGCTTCCTAAACCATGACTTCCCTGAACACAGGTACGTTAGTACACCCCATTCTTTTCTTAAGAGGAGCCTGGCATGGAATGTTTGATAAATATTTGGTACATTTCCATTTAAATTTCTAAGATTCGTTATAAACTGACTACTAGCTACTCTATAATCTGTTCCCCTTACTAACATCTCTGATTGGAAGGAAGCTCACATCAAGGGCAGACATAAGCCATCCAACAATTCTGATAGAATTACCATACACCAGTCTTAGAAGGATAAGGCAGAAAGAGAGAGACTATGAAAACCTGAGCTCAGCAATTTTTCCCTCACTCCTACTTCTGGTGGCCAGCATGGGCCATGAAAGATTCTGTACTAACTTAATGTCCATGTCAAAGATGAACAAATTTCAATGATTACTAGAGTGTTCAATGGTTTCACTGCCTTCATTTAGCCCCAATTTGATGACAACTATGATTTTTATCACTTATTATAGTAAATGCTAATTCTTGATGTAAACACTAAGAAATCACTATTAATTTCAACTTAGGGCTTCAAGCTAAAGAACACAATTCCAAATGTTCACTGGAAACCCAATAGGTTACTCTTAGGATAAAATTCAATCCTTACCTATACCTGAAAGGTATGTATGAAGTGAAAATAAATACATGTATGTAAAACTTACATATATTTATTACAGCTACATTATATGACTTAGCCTATGCAATATTCAAATATATAAAATCTTTATTTTAAATAATTCAATGATGTTTTATTACAGAAATTTTAAGTATTTTAATGAGTAACCAAATAGCAGTAGTTACAAGATGAAAACTCACCCAGGCCTCTCATAGTAGCATCATGTTTTTAAACTCCAGGCCCTCCCAATGACATTATATGGGTCACTTTTACAATGATGAAAATAGTCCATTTTTTATTTTTAAGCTTTTCAGGCAGATCCCATGAGACTGCTCTGTCTTCTGATTCACAGAGAGCACTTCCTGAAGCTTCAGTATATAGGAAAAAAGGAAGCAGATGCCTCCCGTGGTTGTCCTCAGAACAGAAGACCAGGAAAGGGGATGAAAAATTGTCTTCAAGCCTCTTATATTCGGAGACCTAGAACTTTCCCAATACAGGGAACTCACGGTTTGCCAGGAACTAAAATCACTTGCCCTTAGCAATGGCAGGACAAGCCATTGGAAGACAAGCCAATGGAAGACAAGCAGCTGAGCTCCACCTATAATTCTTTCTTAATACAGAAAACAATGGTCCTAGCCAAACAATGAATATGTGGTCCTAAAACTTCTATGTAAAAGGGCAAATGAGCTGGACATCAATTTCACAGCGGACATAACCTCAGCACTTTTAAAAATAGAACCTCTTGGAACCATTCAAAGTATGGGGACCTGGAGTGGAACTTTCAGAAAAAAAGCAAAGAACTCCAACACTCACTTTGCTTTTCTTTCTGAAACAAATACACAAAGCATCTCATGTCCTATAACCTGAAGCTTCATTATATAGGAAAAAAGAAAGCAGACGCCTGCTGTGGTTGTCCTCAGAACAGAAGACAAGGAAAGGAAATGGAACCCTTCTAACCACAGCCTCGGCAGAACAGACACCAGGTTTAAGAGCATACAGAAACTCTCCTGTAGGGACAGAAGAGAAGCTGGCAGATATGAGAAAGTCAGGACAAAGGACAGAAACATCCAAAGCTGTTAACTTGACAGGTCGTTGCTGCTGTGCTAGAAAGCTTGTCATTTTTGTTCCCTAAAAATATGCAGACTGGGACACTTAAACACTGCTGACAGAAAGAGAGACTGATAACAGCACTTCAGAGACCATTACACAGCTCTTTCAAGCTGGACATTGGAGTATGCTACCAATTAATTCTATTTCTAGAAAAGATAACAAAGAAATACATCTATTTACTAACACATTGGTATATAATGCTTACTGCAGCATTCTGCATAAAAACCCCAAACTAGAAGCCAGGTAAACACCCACCACGGGCATCCTAAATTGTGATTGCTCTTATAAGAATACCATACAGCAATGAAAACAGACTACTAACAAACTATCTATTGCTTCTTGAATCAATATGATTAAAGCTCTATGTAATGTTGAGCAAAGGAGACCAGACGCACACGCACACGCGCGCGTGCGCGCGCACACACACACACACACACACACACACACACACAGAGGGGGAGGGGAATGGAATGAGTACACGGGAGGCTACTGGCTGACTCAATAAATAATGTTCTCTTTCTTGATACAGATGCTAGTTCCTTAACTCCTTGACATTTAGGAAAGTTCAAGAAGCTATATATTTATGACCTGTGAACATTTCTGTGTATATTCAAAGCTTGCTTTAGAGGACGAAACACACACACACATACACACACACACACACACACACACACTTTTAAATTAGATCCCAAATTCATTAATTTTACTTTAAGTATTTAAAGGGTAGAAAGAACAAACTGCACTGTAGGATTTCAGCATGGGACCATGAGTCCCAAAAACAGCACTAAAAAGCAGAAGGTCTCAAAACCAGAAGCCACAACAATAGTGAAAATCAGAGCTATGTGAGGGAGGGGAAGCTCTTTAAAACACAAGCATGTAGTGGAGTTTTCATACAACGTTTACTTTCAGATATCAAGAACAGGTATTGAGTAAAATAGATATCCAAACTAGATGAGAGAAAGCGCGTCATTGGTGCTGCCCCTGCCTACACTGGGGTCTTGAACACAGAGTGAGGTGGAGTTCTTACTGGGGTCTTGAACACAGAGTGAGGTGGAGTTCTTACTGGGAACCACAACTTACTGCCCTGCGTTCACTGCCCTTGAACCTCCTTGGTTCAAGCTAGAGTACAAAATGTTTCAAAACTCACAGCGCAAAGTGGAAAATACTTTGCAGAGACTTTAAAAGTAAGCAACACAACAAGATGGGCTAGGTGCTCTATCCAGTGACCACGTTCAATACAAGATATCAATAGCGCAATGCTAAGACAGGGCATCATTTGCAAAATATCTATAAATCTGCAAGCCAATCTAACAGTCACTCAGTTGAAAATGCTTTCATGGGGTCTGGTCTCTGAGTAAGTACTATCAGCAAAGGAAGCTAACAGATATCTGTTACAAATTGCAGTTGATGACTTTATTTATACTTCATTAAATTATTAAGAAAAAGCAACAGCACTATCCTCTTCAAGACTTTGAAGCCTCTGAGTGGTGGGGAAACAGGGTGAGCAGAAAACAGAGACGGAGGCTAGAGTTAACTGGGCACCCCAGTGCCTGGTGCTCCCCTAATTCACATTTCTGAGAAACGGGGATATTTCCACTTTACAAATGAAAAGCATCAGAGATCTAAAACCCTAGTATAAATACAAAACTAATCAATATTGAGTAGTATATACGCTAATCCTACTGCCCATTACACACACACACACACACACACACACAATCACAATCACAAGTTGCTCAATCCCCTCTAGGGTTTTAGTCGTCTTAAATGCTCTTCCTTGTGTTAAGAGGTGTATATATTCATATCACAGCACAAATAAGAAAGAACGAAAAACAGAACACAGCCTGTCCTTCAAAAGTATGAGATCTGTCAGAAACAATGTGCACAAGTTAAGGAGCGTGAAGGAATACCGTCTCTCTTTAGGGATGCTGGCACTAAAACTGTAGGGGAGTTGAGAGCCACTTCGGCAACAGGGAAGGCCTCAAACTAGGTGCAAGATTGTGTCTGGATCCTGGGATGGTAAATGTTAGACAGGTCTGACAAAGGGATATTCTAAGATAAGGAAAGGCACCTGGATCTAAGTGACAGTAATCAGCATTACTGCTCCAAAAGGTCCTGACAAAAGTAGAAACAGCTCAAATGTCCATCCACTGATGAACGAATCAAGAAAACATGTGGTACAATAGTCCCTCCTTACCCAAGATATTTCTTTCTGCATTTTGTTATTCACTCTCAATACTATCAAGTTATCAAATGGAAGATTCTAGAAATAAAATATTCATAAATTGTAAATCACATGACATTTCTGCAAGAATGATTCAATTTCTCTTTTTGCAATGCCCTCCAGTACGTGTGTGTGTGTGTGTGTGTGTGTGTGTGTGTGTGTGTGTGTGTGTTTTAGTAATGGCCAAAGCACTGGCAATTTGGATATGCCAGAAAGAAGCCATGAAGTGCTTCCTTTAAGAGAGAAGGTGAACTTCTCAACAAGAAGACAAAAGATAAGAAAAGAAAAGCTGTATGCTAAAATTGCTAAAACATAAGGTAGAAAAGAAAGTTCTATAAAATGGTAAATAAAGAAAATGAGATTTGAGCTTATTTTGCTGTCTAATCTCAAACTACAAGAGTTCTAGCATGTTATATGCCTAGTAACCATGGAAGATGCGTTAACTATCAGGACTCGGTATTCTGCAGTTTCAGCATCCAGTAAGGGGTTCCAAAGCATATGCCCTGTAGATAGCAGGGAACTACCATATGCCCATGCAATAGAACACTATTTACCAATAAAAAGGAATGCAGTAATGATGATCTATCACGAACCTTGGGTATATTTTTCTAAGTAAAAGAAGTGAAATGCAGATGGTACATCATGTGCCATTCCATTTCTAGGAATGCCAGAAGAAGCAGGTCCATGGGGACAGAGAGCAAGTGGCTCCCCAAAGCTGGAAGGACCCAGACGTGAGATGTAGCTACAAGCCTTATGGGGAGACAAAAATGTTCAAAATTGATAGTGGCGTTAGACGCACAGTTCTGTGAATACAAGAAAAATGCTAACTGTTCGCTTTAAAAGAAAGCATCTGAAACAAGAAACACAGTTCGGTAAAGCCATTTTAAAAAGTGAGGAACGACCAGGATTACCACAATACACAGCCAAAGGAGTCACACCGGCCAAGCATTTTAAATGCCTTAAAGGTCTTGGGTTATCTAGAAAACAGAGGTGTGTGAGTGAGAGTTTACTTAGTGAAAATACAGTATGCATACTAAAGACTCTTCTCCAATAAAATTATTCACAAATTTTTGAGTACATTCCTAAAATACATGCCAAAATCACACAGAAGAGAGAGAACAGGAGAAAGATGCTGTGATCTGAGTTTGACTGAGACACAAGCCGTGACTATTGAGAAAGCTGTTTTGCTTTGGTGCTAAACGCCACAGATGGGTCTACCAGCATCATGTTTATGAAAGACTCAGAGTCATCTGTGTTAAATCTTCAAGCGTTGTAATGTTCTAAACTTTCTGCTAAAATGACAATGATAACTGACCTGTCATGCTTGCAGGCCAAAGTAAAAGACAGTGCATTCATTCGTCATTGGATAGTGGATTCGACTGAAGTGCTATGAGAACCTCCATTAATGTAAAGCTTTGCCTACCAATGCTAATACATTTGGCTGAATTATAATGTAGTATTATTAATATTCCAAGAATTGGAGGATGAAAGATGGTTCTGCGGATAAGAGTATTTCCTGTTTTTCCAGAGAACTGGGGCTCCAGTTCCAAGGGATTCAATGCCTTCTTCAGGCACTGACTGCACATGGTGCACAGACACACATACAGGAAAAACATCCATATTTTAAAGGGTTCTAACAGTTTTCACACAGTAAGAGAACTAAAGAACCAAAATCTAACACACAAACGTAGAAAAGCACATGTCCAACACAAGGACAGGTAAAGCACTCAAAATTGAACCTGAAAGTCACCTACACAGGAAAAAGACAGAAGTCCCTATTAGGCTCTAGAATATTGAGAACTAGTTTTTAAAGGAATAAATTATTTAAAATAAAAGGCTCATTCTAAGAGAGCAGATAAAAAGGAAACTTGAACGAAGACAGTGTGAATATATCTATGAGACAACCCAGTCTCCTCCCCTGAATCCTGGAGAAGAAAGAATCCTTCTGGCAATCCTGCCATAATCCCTTTAGAGACCAGCTAGAAAGAGGAACTCTGCCTGCCCCCAGGAGGTGGGAAGAGGGCAGCAATACAAAAGGAGAATTTAGCAGGGTAACCCACACACAAGAGCCTCCTTACAGGTAGGTAAATCGGAAGAAACTAAAGGAGAGGGATCTCTTTTTAAACTCTCTTCTCTGAAGAGTAGGTGGGGTGGGAGGGATGGCTAACCCGGCCTTTGTAAAGTTCTAGAACTAAGGGGAACATACATTCGATATCTGAATAAAAGAAAAACAACTTAGTTGTCTCTAACCAACAGTAAAAGCAAAGTGAAAACCTTTTAAAAAGGGGGGGGAGGGCTATCAATGACATCTAGAATGAGGTGTCTGCTGTCAGCTTAAGTAGAGCAAGACTCTCTGTTTCCTGACACTAAGCCAGGGTTTGCAGGACAAGAAAACAAAGCACGCCGTAGGGATAGCAGGACTTGCTTTCTCATTATTAACCGCTCCATATCAAGAGAAACTTATCCAGTATTCTTCAACTGTCTGTTCATTTGCAGAAGATTTATGATGAAAGCCAATCGGCAGGACAGGTCTCACTATGAAGCACTGGCTGCCTTGTACTTCCTGTGTAGCCCAGGCAGTCTCTGAACTCTCAGCAATTCTTCTGCATCAGCTTTGGGATAACAGGTGCACCCACCAGGCCCACCTTCACTTTGCTTTGCTTATCTGTTGGTTTATCTGTTTGGTTTGGGTTTGGTTTGGTATAATTGCTGAAGACCATGATCAACAGGGTCCAAATGGAAAGTACATTGTATACACGGTGAGAAGAGAAATTCAAGGTGCCACCAGTTAGATAAAGAATAATTAAGAAAAGTCCTGAAGAGAGGCTGAGGGTAACCTAGTGGTAAACACTTTGCTTAATATAGACAAGGCACTGAATTTGAGGAAGAGGCGGAAGAATCATAAAGAAGGAATTTTTTTATGGAATCATTCAATGAATACCATGAAACCAGAAATATGATCTATAATCTATAATCAAGAACAGAATAAGAAGATAGACAGCAGCTGAAGCTAGTAAAGCAGACCTAAGCAAAGGAGACAGACATTGTAGGAGGTAACACCAGTCTTCAAAATGATTCCAAGCAGTGAAGACTAATTTACCAAAAGAAAAAAAATATATATATATATGTATACATATGTATATATGTATATGTGTGTATGTGTGTGTGTGTATATATATATATATATATATATAGAGAGAGAGAGAGAGAGAGAGAGAGAGAGAGAGAGAGACATACCATACATATCCAGGTGAAAAGAATTCTTAAATATATACAAAATGCCTGTGAAATTTTCTATTTCTGAAGATTTTCATCAATATATTTACCTTTTAAAATGATTCAAAACATTTGTATTACTGTGTATACATACACATACATATCCGCACATAAAGTTGATTCTAGCAAGGTATTTAAGGTCTTTAAGTTAGGAGGGTAAAAATAGCTGCCCCCCCCTCACGCCCAGCACCCAAATGGAGACCTTTGTGACTGGTATAATGTAGAATTATCAGAAGCATATGCACAACCATTTGTCTTAAGCTATTCTGTGGAGCCTATGAGATGGTCTGAAACTTAAGAGAGTAGACTCAATTTAATTAAAAAAAAAAAGCTTGCAAGCAATATAAATCTCACGTGGCAAAAGTAATATAAACTATATTCTGAGCAAAAATTCATATTTTTGAAATTTTTTCTATACAGTACTGCATACAATATTCATTCTCAACAATAAACTTAAAAATTAATCACTGGGTACCCTTAAATCTTCTCTATCCTTACTGAGCAAGTTGGAGAGTAATTTCAAAAGGATGTGATTCAATTCAAACCACTGCTGTTCTGCAGTCCCTCCTCCAGGGCAATGTTCTTTAAATTAGATATGTTATTTGATTTCAGTTCTCAGATTCATAAGCCCAAACCTAACGAAATTCATAACATAATTGCGATGCACACAGACGTACTCTGGTGGAGGGGAACAGTCGATCTAAATACAGTCAGCAATTGAAACATGACATTTCAGAAACAGTTCGTGTTTGCCCAATAGGCAAAGGGCAGCACTTTGAAAGGAAGACCGAGACATACCTGAGCAGATAAACAGCCCTGTCAATATCACTGAGGTCTTCATCAACAGTCAATCTTTCTATTTCTTCTGGTGTCTGTCAAGTATAAAATGCAAATTAGGCACACAAGCATTTGGTCACTGCTGGTTCCCAAAGACCCTTGACGACCCTATCAGTGAAAAGGCTTCACAATGACAGCAAAGACAACTAATCTTATGAATCTTCTACACTATATCAAACACAGATCTCCAGTTGGGTGCTGAGGGTGGGGGTGCGGGGACTATCTTTACTCTTCTAAGGTACAGACTGTAGGACCTCAATGGAATCAACTTCATATGCATACATATCACGTGTGAACATATATACCTAAATATTCACTTTTTTTTTTTTATCTCCAACACAATCCCCCAAACCGCTACAGCATTTTCCACACCAAGAGATGCTTTGAAAGGGGGCTGAATGGGACAGAAACGGACAAGCTTTGTAGTTCCTATTGGGAACCGAATGAATTCAGTCTGAAAGGGAACCAAAGGTTCTAGAAACGTAATAAGCGACTAGCCAGAAAGGTAGGGAAGAGAACCGACCAAAAAACTAGGTCTGCTATCTGTGAGGGTGAGGGTTGGAGCCTCAGAAGTCTAGAAGGATGACTCTGCGAGGTTGGGGATCGAGTGGAGTTCGGGGACAAGCAGAAGGTTGACTCCCCTCAAGGGGGCTGAGGAGCAGGGTCCTGCCTTCACTCCTGGAGGGCTTGGGTGGAAAAGGATGCATGGTGACTCAGGATGGGAGAAAAGGGTTGAGAGAGGCTTTGAAACCCTGAACTAGGACGACTCTGGGAAGGGTGCCTCTCCTTGGGAGGTGAGGGAGGCCATGCTGCACAGGGAGACCCAAGCTTGATCTTATGCAGAGGTGTGGGGGAGGACCGTGAAAGGATGGGACCTGAGACGTCCGGGCGAAAGATGGAACTAAGGCTGTGTGAAACCGAGGATGGACCAGCGACCAGAACCTGGGACGGCACCACCGGCTGAGAAGCCGGCTGCGGAGGCTGGCCCTGAGAACAGCGGCTTGGCCGTTCGTGGGGGAGGCCAGAGCGGGGTGGGGCGCAGGGCTGGCCGCAGTCGGGGACTAAGTCCGGGGACCCGGCTGAGTCCAGTCAGGGGCAGGCTGATTTCAGTTCGGAGAAGGGATGGCCGTAGTCAAGGGACCCAGCTGGCTCCAGTCAGAGGAAGGGACTAGCCTCAGTCAGGAGACAGGGCTAGCTCTAGTCAGGGTAAGGGACAGGTTCCAGTCGGGGGTCAGGGACAGGCCGACCCTCGGCAGGGAGTGAAGCTCGGAAGCGGCTGCGGTGACAACGGCGACTGGTGCTGGAGCGCCGAAGGGCAGTCGGACGGGCGGGCAGCCCTGAGGGGAAGCGTCTCTCGGTCCCGCGCACCTTGAGGCTCCGGCGGACCGGCCTCTCGATGATGGTGAGTTCCTGCAGGTCCTCCATGTAGCCGAACAGGCTGTTCTGCCCGAAATCCATCGCGACGCCGGCGTCGGGCGGCGGCGGATGCATGGACCGCCGAGGGGCTCCCTCGCCGGACGGCCCGAGCGGCCCCGGGATGCCGGACGCGCGCAGCCCCGCGCCGCCCACCAGAAGGACTCTCTGGTCCCGCTCTCGGCTGCGGGGAAGCAGAGCAAGAGGCCGCAGGCGGCGAGAGCACGAGCGCGGCGGGAGCCGGAGCGCAGCGCACCGAGGGGGCGGGGCGGGTTGAGGGGGCGGGGCGCGCGGAGGGGGCGGGGCCAGAACAGGGAGCCACCTCAGCGGCCGCCTCGGCCCCGCCCCCACTCCGCCCGGGGGCTTTGCGCGCGGTAGGACGCAACTGCCGCGCAACGACGCGCCCGGGTTCGGCTCCCGGGTCCCTCGTCCCGCCTCTATAGGGCGAGCCCCGCCCCTCGGCGCGTGCGCAAAGTTCTTCGCGTCACCCAGGCGACCAGGAGGCGGGCTGGGGGCGGGAAATGGGCGCGGGCAGGCTGAGCCAATGAGAGTGAAGCGGGGGAAGTGTGCGGTGTGCTGGACTCTCTTGCACCTGTGTGAGTAACTTTCTGGTCATTTGATGGCTGCTCTGCTCTGCTGGCCTGCCGCATTTGCAGACAACCTTCTGCCAACTCAACTCCCGGCCTAGGGAACCCTCAAGTGACCAAATCAAGCCGGTTAGTGCTTAGCGTGTGCCTGAGGACAGGAGACAGGTGTATGGGAATACAGTCCTGCAGTGCTGGGTTGGAGGAAGGGGAAAACGTGGACCCATGATGAGTGCAGCTCTTCTTAGAGGACTGGGAGGTGGTGCTTAGGACAGTGGGTAGAAAGACATGAAAGACCTTGGTGGAGCAGTTGACTCGACTCACATATGGTTCTAGTCAAAATAAGGCAGGAAGAGTTGGAGAGATGGCCCAGTGGTTAAAAACACTGGCTCCTCTTCCAGAGGACACAGGTTCAATACCTAGCACTCACGTGGTGACTAGTAACCTTCTGAAACTATAAGACTATATATATATATATTCATATTCATATTCAAGATGGCTCAGTAGGTAAAGGAACTTGTTGCCAGTCCATCCATTGGACACATTTAGTGAAAGGAAAGAATTGAGTCCTCCAAGTTGTCCTATGACCCCTCCACACTCACTCCATCTTACATGCACACACACACACACACACACACACGCACGCACACACACACAACTGAAGAGATGACTCAGAGTAAGAAATGAGTCCAGATCCCAGTACCCACATTTTAAAAAGAACCAGCATGAGCCTGTAACCCCACATGAGGGGCTGGAGACAAAGGATCCTAGGAGCTTGCAATCTGCCTTCAGCTTCAGTGTGAGACCCTATCTTGACAGAGAAAATCAGGACAAAACACTGGAGAGCTTCCTCTCGCTTCCTCACGAAACAGACTGTTAGCTCTCAAAGCCAGGACGAATGGCTAAGGTGTGTATTTGACATATCCTAGTGGACCTGGCCACCAAGTTCTCCCAGCATCCCTCATGTCCTACCTGTTAGAGGGTATGGTTGGCATAACCCACCCTCTACCCTGAAATCTCCAGCCCAGGGGCTGCCTGCCCTTCCCCCAGAGGCTCTTCCCTATATAATCCAGAAATCTTGGTTACCTGCCCCCCATTTGTATGTTTGACCTCCTGGCAGCTGCACCTGGTTCAGTCTGTCCCTTCTCCTCACATGACACAGCTCCATTTGCTCATGTCCACTCTGGACTGTCCCACAAGGTCCCTGCCTCTGGCCATGCTCTCCTACAGAGCTAGCATAAACTTTCTCTTCCACCATACTTAGTAGCAGTCATGGCCTTTCCTTCCTATTTCTTGTATACAACACATGCATGTGTACTTGTGAGCATGCACGCGCGCTCACACACACACACACACACACACACACACACACGAGTGCACACAGGGATATACACATAGGAACAGAAGGGAAGAAGAGTAAGTTATGCTACTCATGCTCTCCACCTCATGCGTCAGCATGGATCTGCCTATATTCCATGCTCTCACCCCACTTACTCACACACACTTCCTTGTGTTTAAAATATGCCCCAGTATATGAGTATATGTACACATCTCAAAATAAATCAATGTTTTTGGTTCGTGTGTTTGCTTTTATTTAAACAATGAGTGGTGGTATGGTAAGAACGCATTCTGTTGCTTAATTTTTCCTTGGTTTAATAGTTCAGAAGTTGTATTAGTTTCCCATCACTGTGCCAAGATACTGGACAGAATCAGTGTAAAGAAGAAAGAATCATTTGGCTCATGATTCCTAATTTTATGTCCATAGTCGTTTGGCCCAATTTCGGTGAACACAGCTATGGCAGCCCATCATGATGGGAACTTGTGACAGAACACTGTTTACCTCACGACCACAGAAAGGGTGGGTTGCCCAGAGGTCCCAAAAGCATACGCTCAGTGACCTAACTTGTTCCTGACATCTCCAGATAGCACCATGTCTGCTAACCAAGTTTTTAAGACATGGCCTTTGGGGGAGATTTAAGATATGACCTATAACAGGGCTGTAGCTTGTCACATGGCTCTGTACACCAGTAAGACATTAATCCTGCCACTGATCAACTCTGTTTCTGTCTTAGTTAGGGTTTTATTGCTGTAAAGAAACACCATGATCATGGCAACTCTTAGAAAGGAAGATATTTAACTAAGGCTGGCTTACAGTTTCAGAGGTTAGTCTGTTATCATTATGGTGAAAAATATGGCAGCAGGCAAGCAGACGTGGTACTGGAGAAGGAGCTGAGTTCTACAACTTGATTATAGGCAGCAGGAGACTGACTGTACCACACTGGGCATAGCTTGAACATAGGAGATCTCAGTCTGCCCCTTGAGTGATATACTTCCTCTAACAAGGCCACACCTACACCAACAAGGCCACGCCTCCTAATAGTACCACTCCCTGTGATCAAGCAATCAAACCCTGTCTATGGGGGCCATACCTATTCAAACCATCACAAATTGTTTGCCCAACACTATCATCAAGTCCTCAAAAATGAACACAGACAGTGCTAGGGTGGGCATTAGATAAGCCTGCCCCTTCCAGACCTTCAGTGAGAAATGGCTGGGTCCTGGAGCCTCTAGGGCTTGCCTTCACTGTCCGGCGATTGTCTCGGATGGTGCATAAATGAAGAATACATTCCTATGTCCTCAGGCCACATGCTGACACATGCTATTACCTGAGGGCCAGTTTGTGTTAGAGAGGAATGTCGCTTTCATTGGCTTGTGTTTTTCTTGATGAGTTGATGTGCTGACCACTTTCTACATATTTAACCGCTAAGATTTTCCCCTCGGAGACATGCCTATTTATGTCCTTTGCCTGGTTTTTCTGCTTTCCTATTACCTTTCTAAGTAAATTGTAGGAGTTTCTTATGTTCCAAATAATGATTCGTTAGTTTTGAACACCATAAATAGCTCTCCCAATCCTTTGGTGCCTATTCGTTCTGTCCTTGCTACCCTACAATTAATGAGGATGTTTCTTTTGAAATAGCCAAATACATGAAGGTTTAGATGTATGATGGATATTCTTAGTTGTCAACTTAACAATGGCTAGAATTAACTAAAACTCAAAAATAAAGTGGCAGACCTGTAAAGGGTTTTTACCTAACTTCAACCAGGAAGCTTCTAGTCCAGAGCTTTGAGGTAGGAAGACACACCTCTAATCCATATCCTATGAGCTTGGAAAACCCACCTCTAATCTGGGCCACAACTTTTCCTAGAATTCTAGATAAGGACGTAGAAGAAGGAAGCTCAAAATTTTAGCATATATTGACGACCCACTGAGGCATGCAGTCTCATGGGCTGATCAACAACTGATTTTTGGACCTTTCGTTCATAGGCAGCCATTGTTGGATTAGCTGGACCACAGCCTGGAAGTCATCCTAATAAATCCCTTTTCTATATATACAGATTCATTCTATAATTCTGTTACCCTAAAGAACCCTGACTAGTGCAGGGAGTACATTTAAAGGAGAACCTATTTAAGAATGGTAGCTAGGTGTGCTGGCATAGGCCTTCAATCCTAGCACTCACAAGGCAGATCCCAGTGAGTTTGAAACCAGCCTGGTTTATATATCCAGTTACGAGGCAATCAGGGTTAGAATATGGCTACATACTGAGATTCTCTCACTCTCTCAAAACAAAAACAAACAAAAAAGCAAACAAGCAAAACAAAAAAATAATCATTTCTCACCCAAAACCAAATGAATTATTCCCCTACCTGTTGCTCTATCTGGCTTCACATCTGCACCTCCCATAATTAGGTTTTACGGCATCTGGGGGTCACCTCAATGTGTAATATTAATAGGAATGTGATAATACTGTCTCTATTTAGTGAGCCAATTTCCAGGAGCACCTAACAACACATCTTTCCCCCACCAATACGTGCTTGCTTCTCTGTGCTATGACAAGTACTCAAAGGCATACACATTTGTTTCTAGCTCTTCTTGTTGCTCTTTTAATCTACATATTTTAGGCCAGTGCTATGTTAATTGAACTACATTTTTGTTTGTATCTTTGCTTGCTTGCTTTAGATAGGGTCTTCTGAGCCAAGGTTGACTTCAATCTCATTATGTAGTCAACGATGGCTTTGACTTCTGATCCTCCTACCTCTACATCTCCAGTTCTGGACTTAACACATGTATCCTACTATTCCTGGTGTGCTGCTGGAGATTATACCTAGGACTTGATGCACAGGCAAGTACTTAGCCAACTTCCTTACTTCCTCAGCTTGTGATTACATTTCTATGCCTTATGTATGCAGTATCCCCCCCCCAGCTACAATGTCATTTTTCATGGTTTCAGTTACTGCCCAGCATCTGTGGTCCATCTGGAGCAGAGATCATCTCATGCTATTCTATTCCATCCTACCTGAGGCAGAGCACGAGTCATCGCCATGCTCAGCATTTCCATATGATATATTCCACTCACCTGTCAGTCACTTGGAAGCCATTTTGATCATCAGATATACCGTTAGAATACCACAGTACTTGTTTTACACTACATTTACTTTACTTGATATAGTTCCATTTTATTATCAGTTCCTACTGTGACTCTCTTACAGTATCTAATTTATAAATTAAACTATCAGGGGTATGTATTTATAAAGAGAAACAGAATATACAGATTTGGACATTTATTTTAGGTTTCAGGCATCTGCTAGGAACCTTGAAATCTATCCCCTATGTATAGAAGCAGGGAATAACGTCCATCTACACATCCGACTGAAGTGGAAACTTAAGGTTTCTTTGGAAAGCCAGTAGTGTTGGATGGCGTTTTGTCGGGGCACACATGTGAAGGAGTGTTTTCCTGAAGCAGACACAGGTGAAAGGATGTTTTGCTAAAGCAAGCACGTAAAAGGACACATCATGAAGGATTCCTCACTAATGACACACTTGTACTGGTTCACCTTACATTGCATTGCTGAGCTCTGTTGGTCATGACTCCCTAAAGAGAAATGCACCAAAAACTTCTGGCCGCGTGGCTTCTTGCCACTTCCTCAGACTAGGGCCAACTGACAAAGTAATGTCAGCTGACACAGACTCACACGGTGAGGCAAGACCTGTGGGAGGACATGTGAGCTTTAGAGGGAGTATGAAGAAGGCTCAGCAGACAGTGACAGAGGCTTGTCTGCATAGCCAGCTTTGCAATGTTTTGTTGATCTTGAACTTTCACCTATCTTCACTTCATTGAGAGAGGCACAGCAGAGAACTTCTCCTGGCATCTCTGATGGTCATGGTCCCTCCTACTGACTTGTGCTGACTCAGTGGAGGTCTGGCTGTTTCTGCTAGGTCATGCCACTGCTGCCGATACAATGTTTGCTATCCCAACACTACTGAACTGGAGTGCTGCTATATTCAGGAAGTGTTTGGGAATGGGTCAGCTGTCCCTGCTGATTTCCTGGCAATGCAGATTGGATTTGCTCTAAAGAACAATTTCTAAACAGGTCCACTTCTTTCGTATCCTAATAACCTTTCTTTTCCACTACCTCTGGTGTATGGTGGGCTGCAAGGGAGGTTAAAACATCTAAAAATTCATATTAAAGGTGGGTCTTTGAAAAATCTAAACTTATATCTGATAGATTATACCTCTCCCCATTCTTTACTTTTTCTTTTTCAGTGTTTCTTTGAAACTCAAAACAAAAATAACAGGTGGCGAGCCCACAGCTAAAAATCATGGCTTTCGGTTCCGCACTGCACAAAGAGGAGTCAAGGGGCAATGGAAGTGTGATGGCATGAGGATCGAGAAAAGGCAAAGTCATGAGGAGCAAAGCCCATGTAGCTTCCCTTGGCTGTAAACTTCTGAAAATTACCCCCTTTCCTTCGATGCATTACTGAAACTAATTATTACTTAGGGACCTTACCCTGCTCCGGCTAAGGAGTTTGCATATTTGGACTCTATCACAGCACCATCTAAGATTTGGTGTGCAGTGAATACCACTGCACACTTCTAATATTGGCGATTAGAAAGCAGGAGGTTGGTGCAAAGAAATGCTCCATTCGATGACTGGAATCTGTAAGTGCTCTAATGGTCATCCTGGGATGGAAGGCGCCTGGCTGCCAGGAAACCCAAGTTTTTGTCTCTGCCGGGGACACCTGGAGGATAAGTTCTCTGAGTGCCATTCTTCT
Source organism: Rattus rattus (assembly GCF_011064425.1). Lineage (NCBI taxonomy): Eukaryota > Metazoa > Chordata > Mammalia > Rodentia > Muridae > Rattus > Rattus rattus. The sequence goes on along the minus strand of NC_046160.1, from coordinate 114,793,169 downwards.
TTCCTGCCCTGATTTCACACATGGCTCACTGTGCCCTCAGAGCAGGCCAGTAGAGCACAGAAAAGATATTCTGCTGTTACCATTTGACCAGACATGAAATTGAAGCTCAGCGAAGTTGTGTGGTTTGGGCAAAAACACACAGCTAAGGAAAGCTAGCCATGGCCACTTCACCTGCTCATTTAATAGTAGCGTGAGCTAAGCACAAGGACTTTGGGATTCCGCTGCCTAAACTTTGATCAGAGTTCAGGTACTTCCCACTATCCTATGTAATGTCACTGTCCTTGAGTACAGCTAAGCTAAGACTAATAGTATGCAAGGAAGTTGGGAGGTGGCTCAGTGTGTAAAGAGACTGCAGTGCATGTGTGATGAGGATCTGACTTTGAATCCCCACAAACAATGCAAAAACTGGGTGTAGCGGCACATGACTGTAACCTCTGCTGGGGAGAGGACAGAGTAGGCAGACCATGGGAGGATCTATGAGCAGCCAGTAATCCCCAGGTTCTGTAAGAGACTGTCTCCAAACTAAGGTTCAAAGTACTAAAGAAAGACTCCCCACCATTGACACCCTTCACCCATAACTGCATGAGAGAACAACCCACACACATGTACATACAACCAAATGCACACATATACACACAGTAATATTGACATTTGGAACTAGAAACATGGCTCAGCAGTTAAGAGAACAATACTGCTTTTCCAGAAGACCTAAGTACAGTTCCAACCACCACCACAGTCTGTAATCCTAGCCTCAGGGCATCTGACACTCTCTTTTGGACTTCCTAAGCATCTATGTGAGTACACACATGCACACACACACACACACACACACAGAGAGAGAGAGAGAGAGAGTTAAAAATAAATCAATAATAATAACAACAATAATCTTTACTTCCAAAAGCTGTAAAAACAATTAAATGGAATAATATGTATTCAATTCTTGAAAGATTTCCCAGAGCCAGGAGGTGGGTGGCACATATCTTTAAACTCAGCACTCAGGAGGCAGAAGCAGGCAGATCTCTGTGAGTTCCAGGCCAGCCTTGTCTACAGAGTGAGTTCCAGGATATCTAGGGCTACATAGAGAAACCTTGTCTCAAAAGAAACAAACAAACAAACAATTTAAAAAAACAACTTCCCAGCATAAGAGGCTACTATTACTATTATTGCTAGCAGACTAGGGACCATCTGGATTCAGGTTCAGAAAAGAGCCAATAAATTATAATGAACTCATTGATTTCTGTGGGAGTTAAAGCAATGCTTCCTCAAAGACATTCCTGACCTAATTCCCTGAGCCTGTGAATGATGTCTGCATGGAAAGTGGACTTTGAGGTGACTGATTTATGGTGTAAGGTGATCTTCCAGTTTCTTCTCAATTGTTTGTCAGAGTAGGCCCTAGTCAAGTCATAGAACCTTTTGCATGGAAGAGGGGCAGACTTCGACAGTCCAGGCAGAGTTTGTCCACATGAGGAGGACTAAGCTAGCCACTGTGCACATTCAAAAACAAAGAGACTGAGAGATGATGATCTGTTGAAGTCTGAAAGGGGAGGCAAGTCGCCCAAACCTTGAAATTTCTCCCCTACATCTCCAGATGACAAGCAGGCCTTACTGACACCTCAGATTCAGCCCAGTAGGAACTACTTCAGACATCTACCTTCTAGACTCTGAAAGGACAAAACTGCTGCTTCTGCCACCAGGTTTGGTGGTAACTTGTTACAGCAGCAATAGGAAGAGCACAATAATGACCACAAAATGACCTTGTTACACCTTATTACACCTTGTTATGACCACCTTGTTACACCTTGTTATGATCACCTTGTTACACTTTGTTATGACCACCTTGTTACTACCTGGTGACCACCTTGTTATGACCACTTAGCAACCTTGTCTTTGTTTCAGGAGGTTGTTATGACCAACTTGTTATACTTATGTTCTGCTTCTGTAACCCTGCCTATTTTCCTGCCAGTATTTTCCCGTTTGAAAACCCTCTACTCTGAAGCTATAAAAACCCTTTCTCCCACCGCGTCAAACACTGATCTCTTGAATCCTGCCTTGAGGGAAAGACGAACCATGTACACAAATTTTAAAAAGCTTACTTTAATTAACTTGGCTATAATTCAGGATGATGATCTTTCCACTCATATCTCTGGGATTAACAAACCATGTACAGAAGAATTGCCTGCAAACCATAAAAAAAGGAGCCAAATGCCAATTCTTCATCATTAACAAGGGCTGGGAGATGACTCTGCTGGGAAAATGCTTCCTGTGGAAGTATGAAAACTGGAGTTTAGATCTCCAGCACCACGTAAAAGCCAGGCTCCATGGAACACATCTGTAATCCCAGCACCAAGAGAGCTGGGATGGCAGATTCGTGGTGTTCTCTGGCCAGCCAAGATAGCCAAATTGAGGAGTTCAAGTGAGAGAATCTGTCTCAAAATACAAGGTGGAGGAAAATACCCAACATTGACCTCCAGCCCCCATACATGAATGCATATAAACCTGCACACATATGTGTACATGCCCATGGACATATATGCACATATACCACATACAAAATAAATTGACCATACCTTAATAATTAAGCTCAACATTCATTAACAAAATGAGACAAACCCACTAAGTAGGCTAAAGTCATGGAGATGACAAACGAAGACAGCTACTTACTCTGACTGAAGTGCAAACTGGTCCAACCACTTTGGAAAAGAATTTGCTACTTGCTTGTTAAATAAGATATGTTGCTTCTTCAAGGCATAAACATTCTTCAGAGCATATGTTCTGGGAAATTCTTGCTCATTTTCATATAGAGACACATACAAGAAAATTCACAGCAGTACAGACTGTAGCGAAAACCTGGAAACAACCCCAACAACAATCAACAGACAAATGGATAAATTAACAACTTTAGGCCCAAAAGTGAGAAACTGGGAATGAAAATGAATGGCTCTATCACTCACAAAGATAAATTTTATCACTCACAAAGACAGATTCTATGAACATGTCGAACCACAGATATAAGTTGCCAAAGATTTTCTATGCCATGACACCATTACATAACATTAAATGTAGATAATATAAAACACTAATGTAGATAATATAGATATGGTTAAAACAACCCCCAATGGTGGGATGATATACAAAATGTACAAAATGCAATCTGTTGTTTAGCCTTAGCAGTGAATTGTAATCAGAGTGGGACCCACAGAGGCATTGGAATGTGCTTGTTTGTTTTGTTTTGTTTTGTTTTTTTGTTTTTTACAAAGTAAGTGAAGTGTTTCTTCTATCTTTATTTAAAATGCATGTACTTGGGGAGGTGGTGGCACACTCCTACACACCTTGAATCCTAGCACTCAGGAGGCAGAGGAAGGTGGATCTCTTGAGTTTTAGACCAGCTTACAGAGTGAGTTCCAGAACAGCCAGGACTATGCAGAGAAATTGTCTTGAAAAAGAAAATAAAATAAGTGTGTACTTGTTTCATGTAATTTATGTATGAGTTCATATTTTAGATATTTTAATTTAAAAATTTATTTTATTTTTAAATATAGGTGTTTAGGATTCTCTAGAGTCACAGAACTTATGGTGTGTGTATATATATATATATATATATATATATATATATATATATATATTCATACAATGGACAGCTGGTTGCTCAGTCCTAAGAGGTTAGGTGTTTCAACTGGTCTTCTGTATAAGTTGAAATCCTAAAGAGGTAGATTCCAACAGATGTGCTGGCAAGTAAGTGCAAACAGGCAAAGAAGAATGAACCCTTCCTTCTTCAATTGTTCTTGTGTAGGTCTCCAGTAGAAGGTATGGCCCAGATTAAAGGTATGTCTCAAGATCTGGATTAAAGAGGTATGTCTTCCAGCCCCAAGATCTGGATCAAAAGCTCGTGTCTACCAGCCTCAAGATGTGGGTCACAGGTGTGCCCTCCATTTCTGGATTATAGTTCACTCCAGATACAGTCAGGTTGACAACCAAGAATAGCCATCACAATGGGTATTTTACCCTCATATGTGTTTGTGCACCACTTGCATGTCTATGTCCTCAGAGGCCAGAATTGGGCATCAGATGTCCTGGAACTGGACAGTTACAGTGTAAGCCACCATGTGGGTGATGGGAACCAGACTCAGGAACATTCAGGAATCAACACTGGCTGGAAGTACAGCCAGTGCTCCTAACTGCTGAATCACCTCTCCTGCCCCGGATTCACTTCTTTTATTATATGTGTATATCTGTGTGTGGGTCCGTACATATGAGTACAATGTCTGTGGCGTCCATAGGAGGGAGTCCATTCCCTGGAGTTGGAGGGACAGGCTACTGTGAGCTTCCTAAAATGCAGACTGAGAACCATGTATTAATTGCTGATCCACCTATCCAGACCATAGTTTAGATTTGTTTAGATTAGGGCAATTATTTGATTTCTAGTTACAATTTAGCCATTCTGTTCAAAAATATGTCTGGAATTGTTCTAGGAGAAGGTGTCATGGTTTGGACTATGAATTGTCTACCAAAACCCATGTGTTGAAGACTTGGTCCCCAAACAGCTAGTGATTCCCATCACTAAAGGTTGGTCAGGGAGGGTGCTGTCATAATCAATGGGTTATAGATAGATTCCTAATTCATTGATGATTCATAATTTGGTGGGAGGACTTCATTGGGGATGTGTCTTTGGAAGGTATATCTTCTCTCTGGCCCCTTCGGGTCTCCTTCTGCTCCCCAGCCTTCTCCAGATCCATACTAACTAGGCCAGTAGGCCACAGACTGGGACCTCTGACACCAGGAGCCAAACAACATTCTTAATCTTGTTTTTCTTTGAGATGTTTTGTCAACAGTAGCAAAAAGTGACCGACATACTAGGGATGGCTAGCAACAAACAGCTGGAGCATACCATCAAGGGGTGCACAGACCAGCGAGCACACAGAAGACACAGTCAACAACCATCCAATGCTTAATTACATCCAGGCATCTGTAAAGGGAAAGACGCATATGGTGGGGGCATCCCACCTCCTGCTGCATAAGTAAAAACTGAACCTTTGTTGTATTGTATCACTGAGATGTCATTGTTCCCTTGACACACATGCCAAGACTGTGGGGCTGCAGTGTGACAGGAGGGACCGTGGATTAGTTACTTTTTCATCACCATAATCAGCATTCCCAGAAGACACCGTTGGAGAGAGACAGCATTTATTTTGACTCATGGTTTCAGAGGTTTCCTATGATGATGTGACCAGTCCATGACAACAGGAGCCTACACGCAGAAGCTGTTGATGTATCAGAATGCAGAGAGCAAACCAGGAAGGAGGCAGAAATCACATGATCCACTCAAGGACCTGCTGCAAGTGATCTACTTCCGGTCAGCTAGGCACCTCCCACCAAGTGGAAAGGTATTCAAAACCTGAGCCGCAGGGGAGGGACATTTCAGATGTAAATCCAAACACAACAGGTTGGAATAGAGCTATCAAGATAAACTTGTGGCCTGGGAGAGAAGTCTCTGTGGTGGCAGATTAGAGGTGGAGTGGTAGACTTCTGGGAGGTGGAAGCACTCTGAGTGACTTGAGTTTCTGGCTTGTATGGCTGGATATCCACCCACCACTCATTCTTTGTTTTACTTAATGACTCAGTGGATGATTGACACTCCATCCACTACTGGCAGATGCCCATAAGCGAGTTGTCCCCATTTCTTCTTCAACTTAGAAACTGAGGGAACTGAATGGGTTCCCCATGAACTCAAGCTCACAATCTGCCCAGAAGTTTGTTCACTGGTAAGGGACCCCCTAATGTTTACTGGGAGAGAGGAGAGAAAAAGTAGGGAGTCAGGGAAAGAGAAAATAACAAGAAGTCGTACACACAGACCTTGGGCCCATCCAGCCTGAGCCACTTTAATTTCTCACCTGGATCAACAAAGAGGACCTCAGCTTCTGCCCTTTCTCAACTCAGCCAGAGCGAATCTGCTAATGCAGCAGTCAGGCAGGCACAGACTATGTGTAATTCGGGGTTTCTCAACCTACACACCTTCACCACGTGGGCCAGCATCATGGGTGAGGGGAAAGAAATGCCATCCTTGGATGTTTAGCAGCATCTCAGACCTGTGCCTGGTACAGCCACTGTCACACTCAAGCTCTCCTCATCTGTGACAAGGAGAGTGGTCAACAAACACGCCAAATGCTCTTTACTCCAGGCAGTCCTGCAATGCCTTCTCCTCCTTGCAGAGGGACAATTCATGAGTGTCCCCCCCTCTGCCACCTCACCCACTCAGCTTCCTTCCTGCAGGCTGACCTTCCGCCTAGCCCTCTAGCTCATGAGCTGGGATCTCAGTCTGAGCTGAGGGCCCTGCTGCTCTTGCTTAGGAAGGATGCCCCACCCTAAGATTTCCAAAGAACTCCCTCCATCAGTAACTTTGGCTTTTGGCTTAAACGTTACCTTCTCGGTGACACCAACTCAAGGCGCCTCTTAGGAAATTAAAATCTCAGTGCGTTCATTTGCTAGGATGGAATGAGTCAGCGCAGGTTGGGTGAGTTAAAGCAAGGAATGGGTTTTTTCACAGATCTGGAAGCTAGAAGTACAAAGTCGAGGCGCCTGCAGACCTGGTTTCTCCTAAGGCTCTCATCAGCCAAAGCCCTTGCTTGTCCTTGCTGGGTGTACAGACATCCCAGTTTGTCCGTCCCAATTCCCTCTTCTGTCCAGGACACTCTTTAACCTAGTCACCCAGAGTTCCAGGGCTCTCTGAGATCTTAGGGTGTTAAGCTTGCACTTGGGAACTTTAGGGGTGTTACCTTCGGCCCGGGACACTGCAATGGATCAGCAATGACCGAGCTGGCATTCTGAATAGTTTACCTTTTCATCCAGATTATGGTCTTTTTCTCTTCCAGGTCTCCACCAGAATATCATATTCCATAAAGCCAGGGATTTTTGTCAATCGTATTCACTGCTACATTCACAGTGCCTATTAGCACATGGCAAACACTTGTTAGAAGTGTTACAGACAGGAGCAAGAACTGCTTCTCCACATACCAGCTGCACCCATGGGAAAGATCACTTCTCTATTCCCCAGCTCCCTCTCTCAGGCTAAGACAACCCAGAGCACGAACTCTGGTCTATTAGCACAGGGATGCTAACTTCTAGGTTCTCAAGAAAACCCTGTGAGAGAAAAGTTTCCTTTCAACTGCTTCTAAGGGAGGCACAATTCCAGAACAGCGAGATGAGGGAGCAGGAAGTGAGGTAAAGGTAGCTGAGAAGTGAGAAGGGGGTGCGGGGAGGTAGTGTCCAGACAACTGGCCCCCACTCCCTTTCCAAGCCAGGTCACACAGAACTTCTCCAGACAGGCCTCACAGAAAGCACTGGCCTGAGAACAGCCTAAGGCAAGAGGGCTCCCTCCAGCCTTGTGCCTCCCATTAGCTAGAAGTTGCCGCAGGAGAGTTAATGCCCTTGCAGCATAAAGGTCTCAGCTGGTTCTTTAAGCAGCCTGGAAGGGAGCCAGACCCTTGGCCCTCTGGAGGAAGGCTTCATCCCAGTCTGGAAGCAGTAGAGCCTGCAGAGGTTGGCCCTAGGCTGCCATGAGCGAAGGAAGAAGGGTTGAAAAGAGCCAGTTCTTGTTGCCTGTGGACTGGAAAGACCCCAGCCAGGTGAGCCCGCCAAGAACGGGTCCAAAGCGGGATAAGTGAGGGAAGCTGCCAGATTGTGGCGAACAAAAGTGCAGGTAAAGCTGGCCAGAAGTCTCCAACGGTGGAAGGGGGTTTAGTAGCCCAGTAAAAACATGCATGGGTCATCAGAGCCAGGGGACCTGGGTTTACCTTTGACAGCCCAGACAGACCATGCCTGTGCTCAGCAGCCAGACCTAGTGGAACCGTTCTAGGCCTATGTCCAGGTACGTGTGGACACCATGGACAGGCTGAAGGCCCAGCTGGGACCAACTCCATAGTAATGATGCAGTGGGAGCCCAGATCCCGCCCCTCCTCCCCCTCCCATGCTACCCAGCCTCCCACCAGCTCATCACTTTGCACACCCTTCCTCAACTCCCACCACCCCCAAAGCTGTCTCCTCAGCTAGGGGAGGGCGTTGCCTGCCACCACTCCCCTTTTGGAGGGCACGTTTTTTTTTCCTGTGCAGGTTGCCACCTTGGACCATGCTTCCCCTTCAGGGCAGACCTCTCCCTCCAGAGGTGAAGAGGCACCGGCAGAGTCAACTGCCCAGTGTCTCCTGGGAAGCCGTACTAGCAGATCGCACCACTTGAGCGTGGGGAAGGCTGTCTGCGGAACTGTGCCGGGGTGAGACTGTTGCTGCTGGCTGCCTGCAGAGGTAGCAGGAGGCTGATTATAGGGCTGGGTCCCTTGGCCCTGGCTGTGGGTGCAAGAAGCTGCCTGTGACGCTTAGCTGTCAAGGTGGGGGTGACGGTTGCCCTGGTGACTGGGCTGGGAAGTGGGCTGGCTTTGTAGGCACAAATGCTGAGAAGAAAATATAATAAGCCCAGCTAGAGTCGTCCCCCCCTCCATCTTCCTTTCTTTTCTTTTTATTGATCAGAACATCATTTGGTGGGAACCTTACCATTGCAAACGAAAAATGACCGCCTGCATTTGGACCAATGCCTTGCACTTCTCTGTGAAAACTCCATTCTTCTGTCCCCTCCTTCTGAGTCCACTGAGCTAGCCCAACTAGTTAGCCCTACAACGATGGTTAGGTCACTTCTGTTCTCTACGCCACACAGGGATGAAGTGGCCCTGCTGACTCGTTTCATGTTCAGTTCCCGGGCCCCACCTCCAGACAGTGATCCAGTTAGAAACCCAATGCCGGGAATCCGAATTTTAGCCTTTTTGCCTGCAGCGCCCTCGAGCACACTGCACCTGCATTTCTGAGCCATCAAGCACGGAGAGCTACGTTAGGATCAATTAGGACAGTTGCTCTGGGGTCCGCCTGAACCTCCTATCATCTAGAACAGCCAATCACACAGAGGATCAGACAAGATGAAGCCACAAGCAGAGCCCAGCGCCTGACACTCAACCCGCAGCGACTCTACTATCCCTCTCCCTGTCCCATCTGCCTGCTGTCCTCCAGCCAAATCTCAGGTCTGGGGAAATGATGCACCTTAGCAGTGTGCAGAGTCATCAGACGAGCAGGCAGGCAGCAGGGGAAGCAGCTCTAACAGCTGGGCTCCACACCAGAGCTCCAGCTCTCCCTAAGCTGTTACCATGGTGAGCAAAGCCACGACAACTCGTGTGTGTGTGTGTGTGTGTGTGTGTGTGTGTGTGTGTTGGGGAGTAACCTTCTTCCACCCTCAGAGGGCTGTAAAAAGTCATTTTACAGAATATAAAGAGGTTGGAAGCTTCCTTCCCACCCACACTGCACCCACAACCACCATTCAGGATACAGTAAACGACAAGGACTTGGCTGAATCATTCTGCAGAGTTCCAGGGCCTGACACAGTGCCTGGCATACAACAAGCCCTCAATAAATGCTGGCTGAGTGGATCAATCAAAGGCAGAGCTGCTTCTCCCAAACCTCTTAATCAAGACTGAGTTTCATTTAAGAGACAGAAAGAACGTAATTAGGCCCCGTTATGATTTGCATTTGAAAGGCCCCTCTCCCAAAAGATCACCCATGGAAGGCTTGGTCTTCTGTGAAAAGATCAGAGAGATGTGGTTCTGGGGAAGTGAGTCAGACCTTGAGTACACTGATGAGTTCATAGTCTGATAGCGAGCGTTACTGAGAGGTAGTAGAGACGAGGAAGGGAGCTGGGTTAGAGGTAGTTGGAGGCAATGATCTTGAGTAATCTACCCTCTCAGTTCCTTCACCCTCTCTGCTGCCTGACTGCCATGCAGTGAGCACCTTTGCTCTGCTGTGCCCTGTTGCCATGACACTCAAGCTTCAGCGCCTCAGGATGGAGATAACAGAACCAGCCACCCATAGTCTCAAAAGTCTCTGGTACTGAGGTCCCCATTACCCACTTCCTTACGCTGTTTTTCTCAGGCATTCCCAAATTGAAAAACTCCTAGTTTCTAGGGATTTTCCCCTGGCTTTCTTCCTTACCTATCCCTTTGGACAGGTAATAGTTTAACCCTTTATATAGCTGTTAGTCCCTGGGCATTAATACTAGCTCCCTGCCCCCCACCCAGGAAAGCCTAAGATGTGCAGACACATCCTACCAGTCAAGCTCCAAACTTTCAGTTTTGCTTGCTTCCATAAATTTGTTCAGGCAAACCCCTGTGGGCCAGAATAGTTATTAATATATCAAACAACATAATGAAAAAAAATTAATGTTTTCCCTTGCAAGGGACTTCTTTCCCCAACCATGAACTTTTCACACTTCTTCTGTCTCTAACCCCTTCTCTCTTGAGGACTGCCTAGCCCTTCCCCACCCTCTCAGACATAACAGAATGGGTAAAACTCAAGTTTGCTGAACACTGCAACTGACCAACCAACCTTACATAAGAAAAAAAAAATAATTAAAACACTTGGCTCTGACAACATTAAAAATTTATCCACAGAATTATCATGTCTATCCTTTGGCATCAGTTCACAAGACCTGCACTTGAGAAGTAGCCTTTGGGCCAGATATAGTAGTGCACGCCTTTAATCCCAGCACTCAGGAGGAGTCTCTCTAATACTAGTTCAGCACTAGCCTAGCCAACGTAGCGAGCTCTGCATAAACTGACGGCATGGCTGCTCTGTGGTGTGATTAGGGGGAAGGTTTTTGCTGTAGACATGAAAGCCAGAACAACCAGAGGCATCTGGAAGACTCCAGACCAGGGAAGGAAGTAGACTGACCATGGCCAGCAAACCGGACATGGCCAGGGCTGTTTGCAAGAGAGAGGAGAGGAGAACAGAGGCTGGAGAATAGAGAAGCACGATGAGGGAGACAGGTCTAGCATAGAGCGCAATGAACATCCGGGTTATACAAGTGAACATCCGGGTTATACAAGTGAACATCCGGGTTATACGAGTGAACATCCGGGTTATACGAGTGAACATCCGGTCATGGGAAAGGCTGTGAGTAGCTGGGGGAGGGAAGCCATGAGCCGGAGTGAGTTTAGGGCAGAAGAAGTGAGAAAAGCTATAAGTCTAGCATGGGCTTTGAAATGTACAGAAGGGACTTGTGATACGGAGGATTTGATATGCTAATTGGTGCCACAGGTAGCCATATCCCTTCAGCCAGAGGTAAGGAAATGACCCACTTTAGTAGACAGGAACCAATTTCACTGGTTCCTGAGAAATCCTAGCTTTTACCTAACTGCCAGAAATCTTCCTACAGTCCCGATTGAGCTCATTTCTGGCCTTTTGGAGTTTCCTTTGGGCCTGACAAGTACTAGGCCGACCAGGACGAGAGAGAGAGAGAGAGACAGAGAGAGAGAGAGACAGAGAGAGAGAGAGAGAGAGAGAGAGAGAGAGAGAGAGAGACCCTGTTTCCATACCAGAGCAGCAGCAGAGGATGGGGGGAAGGGAGAGGGATGCTAATTAGTTCATCAATCAGACAGGTCCAGAATACATGGATGTATTTGAGCTAAGAGATGTTATGAGCATCTTCTCTTTCTGCCTTGAGGGTCCTGCCTTTCTTAATCTCAACTTTGAGCCTGCGTATTGACCTATTCGGACCTTGGACATTAGTGTAAGCAGAGAAGATAGGGCCCTGTATGTGTTCCAGACAGATACCTCAAGGCCACCTGGGGTGGAGAGAGTCAGTGCAAATACCATAAAACCACCTGGAAGGTATGTATCCACCCTCTGAAAAGGACTGGACTTTTCACTAACTTTATTCAATTTGTGTGTGTGTGTGTGTGTGTGTGTGTGTGTGTGTGTGTATGCATGTTCACATGTTTAGAGATGTAACTGTGCATGTAGAGATCAGAGGTTAATGGACACTGTCTTCCTAGATCTCCCTCCACTTTATACGTTGAGGCAGGGTCTCTGACTTGAGCTCATTGCTTCCAGTAGTCTAGCTAGTTAGCCAGCTTGGGATCCCCAGTCTCCACTTCTCCCCGAAGGCTAGGACCACAGGCTTATGTGCCCATACATCATTTACAAGGGTTCTGGGGATCCAAAGTCAGGTTCTCACAATTAGACAACAAGCATTTCACCGCCTGAGCCGTTCTGTAAGCTGAAGGGCTCGGCAGGGGAAAGCACTCACTCAGCGGCTTCCCAGCCCCTGCTCCCTTGTGTTTGAAGGGCCAGCTTCTGAATGCATATCTCAAAACACCTCAGAAGCAAACCCACGTGAGCCAGGCTCCCATTCAGCATGAAACGGACTGAGCCGGTGTGTGAATGCCTGCCTCCTCTGTGTTTTCTCTGCCTGCCTCTGAGAGGCTCCGGAGAGCCGGTGCCATCATGGCGTCTGTCTTGGCACAAGGAACACAAAGGCAGTTCCATCACCACCTGTTCCGCTGCAACGCACGCTAGCAACACTTACTAAAGGCACACGCCTGACTCACACCGCCACAGTTTGAAAAGAGGGGGCAGCGCCACTCCTCTCCCTGTGTCACCACAGTAATTACAGAGAACAATGATTTGAACAATGAGAACTTATAATTCTCTAGCAAGAGGCAAAAAGTAGTGTCGTTTACAGAAAAATAATCTCCTGAGTATCAGGTAACAGAAACCGGCGTATTCCGCCTTGGTCTGTATGGTGGCTGTGAATGCGACGGGATCTCTCATTCACTCACTAATTCATACAACACACACTATTAGAGCCCCCGTGATGAGGCAGGCAGAGCAGACACTACAGCTTACAATCTAGCTTCATTTCTTCTCACCCCTTCACCCAGAAGGAGGGCCTGCTGGAGCAGTAGCCATTCCATGCTGGGCTTTGAGATGGTGGAGACAGATATCATAGACATCCAGGAACCCCATCTTTGAGGTGTCACAGTTCAAGCCTCAAACCAGCAACCTCATAGGAACCACATCTGGAACAGAGTGGGCAGACCTGGGGTTGAGGAAGAATTGAGATTGTATGGAAAGGGAGATGTATCTTCTCTAATGTATGTGCTATGGCGTGCATGTATGTGTGCAGGTACACGTGCATACATGTTTGGGTGTAAGTGGAAGCCAGAGGGCAACCTCAGGTGCTGTCTTTAAGAACCCCATGCATCTCTATGAGACCTGGTCTCTCACTGGCCTGGAGTTCACCAACCAGCTTGGTTGGCTGGCCAAGAAGCTCCAAGGATTCACCTGTCTCCATCTCCTCGAGGCTGGGATTATAAACATGTGTCATCACATCCGGCTTTAAATATATGTATGCAAATGTAAATGCAGGTGCTTACAGTGGCCAGAGGTGTCAGGTGCTCCTGGAGCTAGAGTTACAGATGGCTATGTGTCACCCAGTGTAGGTGTCGTCCTCAGCAAGAACAGTATGGACTCTTAACCACCGAGTCACCTCCCAGGCCCACCCTGCCTACTTTAAATGTGGGTTCTAGTATGCAAAGCCAGATCCTCGTGCTTGAAGGCAAGCACTAGACTAATTGCTTCCCATCCCCAAATATGCTTTTTAACACAATGATTGGGACAAGGGTAGAGGGCGGTCTTCAGGGACCACAGTTGGACCAGGTAGCTGGCCATCAAATACAGGCCTGCCCAATCATGACTTGGGCATCTGCCTTCTCCTTTCTGTAACTCTACTGCAGGAGGTCAAATGAAAATGGAGTTCGACTCAAGCAACAGAAAACACAGGGGATGGATGGATTTAGAAGCCAAGGCTGACTTTAAACTCTCCCATGCTACTACAGGAGACTGGCTACGAACCCAGCACAATGTCAAAAAGCAAGCATGCACAGATAAGACTCTCATAAAATGAGCTCAGGCCTATGAAGCAGTTTCAGGAATACAACAGCCTCTCCGACTTTGCCTTGCCACTTGACTACTGTGTGTTCTGGAGAAACCACTCTGAGCAGCCTTCTACCTCCAGCAGTGACTCTCGTCCTTCTCACGCACAGCCTGGATGAAAACACAACCTGCTTCACACAGCTTGTTTGTTGCTAAGTAACCACTTCTTCCTGGTATGAGTGTGTGACCACTCTTTCTTACTGCAACTTAATTGCGTGACCTTAACACTGGAGAATGGAATGGGGCGGGCGTGGGGGCGGGGCTTCATTTCTCATCACCTACACTGTCTGTTATTGTCCATGACCCTGAAGAACATTTCCTGGGAAGAGGTGAAAAAAGGGAGGGGCAGAGGAAGAACTGAGAACACAAGGGAGGTAGGAGGAAGTCTAATCTCCACCCAGCCACCCCAGAGACCTCCTGGTGACTGCATGAGCCAGCGAGCAGACAGCAACCTTCTGTCCCCTTTCTCCTTCAAACACCGCTTACCCACGGGTCAAGCATGAGCATAGGCTTTGAAGCCAGGAATAGTCACCTCAACCCTTGCCACAGTCCCAAGGGACACAGAAGCCACCAGCAATACGGCAGCAGTCTTCTCTTTCAAGAGCAAGAGAGAGAAAAGTAAGAGTTTCCTCTTAGGAGCTCTGTCCCACATTCACTATGTCCCTGAAGCTGGGGTCTATGAGGCTATTGGTGACTGATGTTTCCCAGAATTCCATAGTCATTCAGGAACCTGTCACTTCTCTCAGGAAATCGAATGGTCTGCCCCTAGATCACTATAACTTATCCACTACCGCCAGCTTTATAGAAGCATGATCAAGAAATAAAGGTGTGTGTGGGCTGGGGGCATGGCTCAGCTCAGAGAGCTCTTGCATCCCGTGTGTGAGGATCTACGTGCTTGTAATCGCAGCACCAACAAGATGGGAGACAGCGACAAGGAAGATCCTGGAAGTTCCCTACTTGGTGACGTTCCAGACCAATGAAAGGCTGTGTCTCAAACAAAAGTGCTAATACCTAAGGTCATGCCCCTGACCTCCACGCATGTGTCATGCATGTGCACACTGAACGAGCATTTACCCCTCCCACACCACACATGCACCCTCATCTGCATATTCCCACAAGATCGCATGCAGTTGAGGTGTACATGTTTTGCTCACCATTCTCTACACTCAGTCTATTTAACACATCTGTGACCTAGCTATGTGTGTGTGTGTGAGATAATACCTCACACCTATTCCCTTAGCACATAGCAATGATGTAACCCTGCATTAGTAATAAGTGTGGTCACTGTGTGGTCACTGTGCTGTACACTGGTCCTCCAGAAGCCAATCACCTCAGAACTGCAAGTCCTCCTGTGTCAGCCTTGGATGAACGTCTCCCCCACCTACCTTACCTCTGATCCTTAATAATTATCCTTCTGCTCTATCCCGAGGCTCTGACGTTTTCAGATTCCACTTCTACAAGGAGATCCTATGCCCCGTGCATTACTCAGTCTTCCCATTGCTGTGACAGAGGTAATTTAAGGAGGGGGAGGGGCGTTCTGCTTTAAGAAGATGTGTAGGCTATCATCACAGGGAAGGCGCTGCAGCAGGCATGGGAGGCAGCTGGCCACGTTTCGTCTTCCACTCAGAGGCAGAGAGTAGACGTAGACATAGAGCCAGGCTGTAACGCTTCAAGGCCCGCCCCCAGTGGCCCGCTTTCTCCAATGAGGCTCCATCTCCTGGAGGTTCTACGGCCTTCCAAAACAGCACCACTGCCTGGGAATCGAGTGTCCAGGTGCACAAGCCTGTGAGGAAAGTTCACATTCAAGACAGCAACACCCTGTTTTCAACCCCTCCATCCCAGCAATGTTGTTCAGTCTCAGCACTCTGATTAGACACCTATTCCTGAATTAAATAGAAGGATCCTTGACGAGGCAACACCCTAGGGTCAACAACTATGATCTCTCCACTTAGCAGCCCAGACTTGGTGTCAATGGCCTTCTTCCCTGTACTGAACACAACATCTCCTGTGGCCAGACATATTAATAACAACCACTGGCTTTTTCTATTGCCTGTTCAGGCATCTCAGCAACCTGCCTATCAGCTCAGCAATTCATTCCTCCTTCCTCCTGCTCCTCATTCATCAAATCTCATCCCCCCCTACCCCCAGTAAACATGTAAATTTAATCTGACAACTTTGTTAGAGCAAAAGCAAACAGACACCACATTAAAACTGTCTTCCACGTTCTCACTTTGTCTCAGGGGAGAAAATCCTCCACTGTTCTGCATCTAAACTGGGTGAACACAGACAAGATGTGTGCACGAGCACACACACACACACACACACACAGACATGTACTTGCACACACAGAGAAGGGGGAGGCTTTAGTTGTGAGCATGTATTTCCCAGTTAAGTAATAGCAGTGTCCGTTAAACTCACTAAGTCAGAGAAGAGAGCAGGCCCACAGCCCCAGCTCTGTGTTAGCTGTGATTTCAAGATTGGCCCTCTGTGTTCACGTGTCCAACGCTGCAGGAAAACTCAGGTAACGCCAGTGTTCCCAAGCCACTTGTCATCAGGAGCTCACTTAACTCTGTTGCTCTCAATGCCTGGTCTGGGCAGCACACTGTGTACCTTGGATTTTAATATTCCCTAATCACTGTTGTCATTTTCTGCTCAAGAACTTGAACTGCTATCTAGTTCTAACAGAAACCAATCCAGAGACTCTCCCCAGGCCTTACATGGCCAAGTCCCTCCCAGACTTAGAGGCCCTAATGGGGATGTGCTTTCCCAAGTGATGGTATCCACACAATTCCTGCATCTGCCATTTGCTTTGTGTAGCCTCTCCACAAATGAACATTTTCTGTCTGCCAATGGCCACTAGAGCTGCTCCCTCAAAACGCAAAGCACTGTTTTCCTCAATGTCTCACACCCTCGCCCTACCTCCCTAGCAATTTGAATAGTCTGCCCCCTCCTGTCTTCCATAAATTTAAGGTCTTTGTTTCCAATGTGGGCTGCAACGCAACAGGAAGTATATTGTGTCGGGCACCAAGTCTTAACTTTGTCACCTCCTAACTGTGTGACTTTGGTAAAGTTCTTTAATCTCCCTGGGCCTCAGTTTCCTCATCCATAAGAAGTGGACAATGATGTCTACCTCGGTGGTGGTTAGTGAAGGGACTGGGCACAGGTGCCCCTGGTGCACACATAGGAGCTCAGTGATGGCGGCCACCACAAGTGCTCCTGACCTCTGAGTGTCCTTTTCTGGACAAAGAAAGTGAAGTCAGCCAGCTGCCGCTTTCCCTCTTCTAGCAGTGACATCCTTCCTCCTCTACCCAGGCCTGTCTGAACATGCCAGCCCTTCCTACCCCAGCCCCCCTCCAGGTACACACACGGCCACTAGTTACTATTTGGTCCTGAGATTTATTGCTCCTTTTGTTCCAGAGTGCTGATTGTTCCTCCTCTGAGCCCCATCTGGGCATTTCTTGTACATACGTCCTCTACTAGTCACTTCCACAGGACCCAACCAGAAGCCACCATCCCCTGCAAGTCCTCCCTGGTCCTTTCAGCAAAACCTGCCTTGCACGCTGTCACCCCTCTCTGCACACACACTGTTCTCAGCCTTGTCCGGAAGCCTGTGAGAGCCTCAGAGTTGATCCACTGGGAGGGGCAAGCCCTGAAGAAGAGCTGGTTTTTAGCTTCCCTGTCACTCCAGACTGGGCCTTTAACAGATTCTAGACCCTACATGGGGTCTGCTCTCTGGCCTCTGACTTCCTAGTTGGTTCAGCTGAGGATGAAAGGGAAAAACTGACAAGAGGCTGGGGGAAGAGGGGGCAGTGTGGCCAGGACACTGTTTCCCCTAGGCCTTCAGGTCAGAGTCCTCAGTCAGAGACTCCATCTTCCCAGCACTCTTTCTAGTAGCTCCTCTCATCCCCAGGCTGCCCTGGTGCTGTCCTGAGGGATGGTTCATGGCTTCCCTTCACCTGATCTCACTTCTACGAACGTTCCTTTCACCCGATAATTTCCAAAGATGGCAATGTCAGCTTCTCTTGCCAGTCCTTGACTGACACGGCTCTCCCCCATATTACGTAACAAAGCTTTGCGTAGACAAAAGGTCACGGTTCCCTCGGGTTCCCAGATCTCCCAGGGATCCTTCTGGATGTTTCTGTTTGGTTTGTTTTCGTTTTAAGATCATTTTAAATAGAGATTCTGACACTTGTAGTGTCATTGGCAGGAATTAACTGTAAAACATTAGAAACTATTAAATATTTATCCTCAAGGTTCCTGGAAAATGTACCAGGGTGGCTGGGACGCAGGGATACAGTAGTCCTCTGTCCACACAGTGCCAAAAGCAAAAGCAAATAAAAGGGCCCTGGGTGAGGGGTGGCTGAGAGGACATTGCAAGGACCCTTTAAGGTTTGGCTGTCACCGCAGGGCAGGCATCCCTGTGACCAATCCCTAGGTGGTGGTTGTCCTGTCCTCTCTTCAGAACCACAGTGCCCTCCTCAAGGCTCTCGAGGTCTAGCTGCTTTGAACAGCCAAGGCAAGTATGGGGAAGAAAGTCTTACCACGTAACTGGTCGTCAGTCACGCCCAGACCTTGACTGTGGAAACGCCAAGCCAGTATTGATTTAATTTATTTAAATTTTCATTACATTTATTTACTGTGCATACATGTGCGCATGTGTGTGCGTACACACAAATCGTGATGGGGCAAGAGAGGTTCCTCCATTTTGTGTCCTTCCTGAGACCATTCCAATTTTAACTAGAATTTAATCCCCTTGTTGGAGGATCCCATATGGAAAAGTTCCTAACTCTGTTCTATGAACCAAAAGTCAGGATGTTTTAGCTAATGTCTCTCAGCTTCTGTGAAACTGTTGGCTTGTGCAGACCTCCCCTTGTAAAGCCAGGTACCAGGATGTAGTAAGTTTTGCCTTTAAAAGCCGCTTGGTCTGAGTGCTTGGGGCTACACTTAGGTCCTAAACCCCTGAATATAGTCCCAGCTGGTTGGAATAAAGACTTTCAACTGGCTATAAACTGTGTCCAAGTGGTCATCTCTGGTGAACTCCCAGTAACAGCATGTGGAGATCAATAGACAACTTTCAAAAGTTGGTTTTCAGCCTGGGGGCCCAGCACTTGAGAAGCGGAAGTAAGCAAATCTCTGAGCTTGAGGCTAGCCTGGTCTACATGCAAACTCCAACCAGGGCTACACAAAGAACAAACGCTGTCCCAAAAAGGAAAAAGAACAAACAAAAAGTTGGTTGGCAGCAATCACTTTTACCCACGAAGTCATCTCACTGGTCCTTGATTTGGCTTTAATAATTTATTTTTATTGTTTGTGCATTGGTGTCTCCCTACATGTGTATCTGTGAGAGGGTGTCAGAATCGCAGGAACAAAAGGTGCCCGTGCTCCTGAGGTTGCACAGAGCAGGGCTGAGAGAGGCTAAGCCAGTAATGTGCTGTGGATTCTGTTATCCAAGGGCTCTGACGGAGAAGCCGTGGGGGGAAATTTTCACAAGAGAAACACAGAGTGCTATTACCCACAAAGACACTAAAAAAGAAAAGAAAAAAAGAAAACACTCTCCAGGCCAGCAAGAGAGCTCAGAAAGAAAAAAATATAAATACCCTGGTTTTTAAAAATACACAATGCCAAGTCTAGGATCTGTTTTATAGACAGGAAGAGATGAACCAGTTTACCAGAAAAGATAAGAGCTTACACGCACAGCTCATCCCTTCATTCAATCTAACAAACACAAGGCAGATAGAAACGCCAGCTCAATAGAGACCCAAGAAAGAATCTGTCCCACACAGGGACTGAACGGGGTGCCAGCCTGCTGCAATGCGCTGACCCCTAACCCCCAGGGCCATGTCCGAGACTTGGCCTTCTTTCATGTGTAGCCCCTTGTGTTAGTCAGAAGTTGCCATGACGAAGTAACTCTGAGACAATCAAATTAAAAAGGAAATTTTTTTTTGGGCTCATCATTTCAATCGTTTAAGCCCATGTTGCTTTGGGTATACGGCAGGAGCTAAGAAGGTTGGAGGAAGTTGGGGCCCCATATCACCTTCAAGAGCATAATCCCTCTAAGGGCATTATCTAAAACTTCTACCAGCTCTCAATATTGCCGTAAGTTGGGGACCAAACTATACCACATGGGCCTTCGGTAGCCATTGATGGTAGCACTCCTGGATAGAAACCTTATAGATCTCTCCCTGGTCTCTTAACTCTAGATCCCCTTTGAACTAGTTAAGAAAAGTCAGACAAGATCGGTCCATGAGAAGGTGAAGAAGTAAAACCAGGTGGATGGCTTAAGACTACAGTTCAGGGGCCCGAACTGTGACTTCATGGCTACCTACAACAAGCAGGAAAGTCTGGGCCAGCATCCTCAGCCTTGGGACCTGCACTGCTATCCCTGGACCTCTGCTCCCCAGCTAGTCTGCCATATTACCAACCTTCCAACCTAGACACTCTCAGCTGCCTGGAGGTTTAGCTGTCCCCCGGTGTCTTTCTTCCTTCTTTCCTTCCCTGAGATGTAAACCCTTGACAAAGGAACACACAGCCCTTTGTCAAAGGCTAGCAGCGTTTGCAGATAAAAGCTCAGGTCCTGCCTCATTGGAAATGTAGAAGCTGGGCACCTGGCTTCAACCTGGCCCCTTTTTTGACTACGCTCAATGTGCTTGGCACAGCCCACAGTTCTCCTACAAGGAGTCTGTCATTTCTTCCACCGAAGAGCTCCTGGCAGATCGCAGCAGCCTCTGTTCTTTCACTGTATCATCTATCTGGTCCACTTTCACTGCCAAGGTCAGCCCTCCAAGTGCACTCGATCCGGCTCAGGAAAACAGTAAGCTTTGCCCTCTAGGATGTGTGTGTTCTCCACCTCCAGACATTTGCAATGTCTCCAAGGGTTCTTAAAAAACAAAAACAAAAACTGGGGTGTCTCACTAGGTCAGGAACAATGGAACCTCAGAATAATAGAACAATTGTCACGATCTCAAAGCTGCTTCTCAGAGGTAGGCTTCAAGTGACATTAAACACTTGGGATGGTTTACAACAGCAACAGGATCTGGCAGTCTGGGCCCCCACACTTTATGGGTCTTTGCAGGGAGAGCAGTATGATGGGCCAGGCCCAAGAAACGTAATCATTTGCCTATATTTGCCTATGCTCACTCCTGAATGTTTCTTGTTCACCAGGGGGCTTCAACCAAGGTTGAACTCTCTGGGCTTTGGCCAACCTTCTCATAAAATATTAATGTGGATATGGCTCAGTTGGTAAAGTGCTTCCATGGTATGCACAAAGCCCCGGGGAAACTGGGCACAGTGGCTTATACCTTGTAGTCTTAGTAGTCTAGAGGAGGCGGCAGAAAAACCAGAAGTTCAAGGTCATCTTCAGCTACATAGCAAGTTTGAAGCCAGCCTAGGACACACCAGACCCTGTCTTAGTTATTTTGCTACTAGGGTGACAAAGTACCACGACCAAAGTAGCCCATAGAAGAAAGAGTCTACTGGGGCTTAGAGCTTCACAGGGTAAATCTATAACCATTACGGCATGGGGGCATGGAAGCAGGCAGGCGTGGCCCTAGAGCTTTGGCCGAGAGCTTACTTGTTGAGACAGTAACCATGAGGCAGAGAGAGCTGACTGGAAATGGTGTGGGCTTTTGAAACCTCAGAGCCCTCCCCCAATAGCGCACTTCCTTCAACAAGGCCACACCTCCTAATCCTTCCTAAACAGTTTCACCAACTAGGGACCAAGAATTCAAATACATGAGCCTATGGAGGCCATTTTCATTCAAATCACCACAGAACCTGTCTCAAAATAAAAAAAGACAAGACACAAATGCATTCACTCCCACTGGGTTACAGTAAAAACCAAGAGCAATTAGGTTTTAACATGTATTTTTTAAAAAAAATAAATAGATAAAACAACAAAGTAATAAACTTCTTAGACTCTGTGAGACCTGCAGAATCCAGGGTTCAGTGGTTAAAAGCATTTGCTGTGCAGCAAACCCAGGTTTGGTTGCTACCATCCACACAGCCGTCCCAGCACCCAAAGCCTTCCTCTGCCCTCTGCTGGCACTGCACATATATGGTACTCATATATACACACAGGCAAAATATTCACAAACATAAAATAACAATAAATAAATCTTTAAAAATTAACGGTAGGAAAAGAAAAGAGATGTAAAGTCCCAGCCCCTAGTCCCCCACTACCGGTTCAGAATCTGCACTTCCTCCCAACTTGTGTGAGGAGTACCACAGTTTGCAAACATACATAGCTATGGGCAAGAAACTGAGGTTTGAAGCCTCGCGCTCTTAGTTTGAATTCAGCTCCTCCACAGAAGACCTTCATGGGCTTCACTGACCACCGGAGGCTCCGTTTCCTTAAGCACAAACAGACCAGGTTGCCTAGGATGAGCTTGTAGAACACAGCCTTTTGGAGAAGGAAAAGCGAGAGGTGGAGAGAGCTGGCGGTGGCCAGACAGGAAATGGATACAGAGGAGATGAGATGGTGGAAGAGATCCGAAATAGATCGGGGCTTCCTGCTGCCAGACCTGCTGGCCTCCACGCGGGCCCTTCCCAGTCACCAGAACTCCTTGGCACAGACTCTGAAGTCAACTGCTGGCCTGATTCCACAGAAGAGGCAAGCGCCTGGCCCCCAGACTTCAGGGTGGCACTGGAAGAGCTGGAGAGCTCTCCCACTGTCCCAGGCCACAGAGTGTCTCCCATACGGTGGCTGGAGACCCGGAAATCGAGTCAGTAAGAGGAAGGGGGAGACGCACCAGCGGATCCTCCCAGGGACAGAGCTGCGGGCAGACATATTTATTGACTGACACAGGACACAGGCAGCACACCGACTCTTCCGCCAAGCACTCTCCTTCCTGTGGCCTAAAGAAAAGGGTACTTGGATGATCTGTGTTCCCAAATTCTCCAGCAGTGCTGGGAAGTGTCCTCCACAAGAATCCACTCAAGTGACTACCAACGGGGGTGAGAGTGCCGTTGTAAATTGCAGGGATGGAAGCGTTCACTGCATTTCAAGGCTTAAAAATGCCAGCTCAATGGGGCTGCCCGCGGCAAGCATCGCAGAGATGATGTGTGAAGCCCTCTTGGCACAGGCTCGCGGGTCGGTTCCAGATGGACCAAAAGCCTCACTCTGGCCCAAAAGCCCCTTCCCCAGCCTTGGCCTTGCCCTGACAGCTGCTGCTTAATGGATGTTTCTAATGGATGGTTCACGTCCATGGTGAGAGAGCCCACCCTGAAAGCCTAACTCCTGGCTGCCGCTGTTTCTCAGAAAATGCCCTCTGACCTTCACAAGGTCTGTGGGTAGCTTGGCCCTCGGAACTTTCCAAAGCTGAAGGAAGTCATGTTAAAGGTGCCCTCTCTTGACAGTCGTTTTTTACTTAAGGTACTTTTCCTTTTTTAAATTAAGTTGTTTTTTTATTATCATTATTATTTTTATATTAGCATACAAAGTAATGGGTCTCATTATGACGTTTAATTCTTTCCTTTTTTAAAATTAAAATTTAAGAATAGTGTTTCCTTTTTTTCCTTACTCCACCACCACCCCCTTAAACACACACACACACACACACACACACACACACACACATGAGAGGGGGAGGTCAGAGACAGACAGACAACTGACTGACTGACTGACTGACTGACTTCACAGACTAACAAGATGGCGCAGGTAAAGTTGTTTGCCAATAAGCCTGACCTGAGTCAGAGCACCAGGATAACGTCAATAAAATGAGAAAACTGGCTCCTACTAGTTTTCCTCTGACCCCTTCCCCCCCAAACACACACACACACACACACACACACACACACACACACACACAACACACACACACACACACACTTTAAAGGTAAAACTTGTAAATAAAAAGTTAAGATAATGAGTGTGAGCGCTTCCGGGCCCATTCAGCCAGCATCCTACAGCATTAGTCAGACTAAAGCAGCATGGGCTTTGAAGGGACAGGCGCCTGCCTTGCCCTCGTGGCTAATGTGAAGAGGCTGTGTTTGTCCCTCTGTCAGAACTATTATCTGGCTAGAACACAGGAAGCAGAGTCACCTCAGCAGAGCCACAGAACATCTGTGAGCATTGGGGCTGCTGAAGCCACCACAGCTAGACCCTGATCGCCTGAACCTTAGCCTGGCCAGTCTCAGCCGGGAGACTCTTTATCAAGTGGCATCTGAAACACTGTAGGTCCGTGTGAGAAAAAAGATGGAAGAATTATGGAGGGAGGAAAGGAAGCCAGGACAGAGAGCCAAGGAGAGCGCCTCAGACACCTCTGCTCCCTGCCTGGATCCAGTCCTTGGACCCAAGAGGGTGGAGTTGGGAAAGAGTGCCCCCACTTACTCCTGGAGCCAAGTATCACTTTCTTCTCAGGAAGGCTGGGACAGCAGGTTACGGGATTTTGGCAGAGGAGTGGAAGCATCAGGGTAGGTGGCTGTGCAGTGAGGGACTGTTCCACTACGGTGCAAATGAGGGCTTGTGGCTTGGGGTTCACTTTCCATGACAGCGTCTTTTATAGGCTAATAAAGTGGGGAAACGGTCACCACTGACTATTCCAGGTCACCTGGTACCCACCCAGTGCTGTTTCACCGCTTCTGGGGAAGGCCCATGGAACAGGTTCCGAGTCACAGTGAATGCAAAATGGCGGAGTGTGAGCAGTATCCGTGAATGGTAGCCGAATGAGCAAATAATCACAGAGCAGATGTGGGTTCTAATAACCCAACAGCATCCTGAGAGATTCCCCGGCCACCGAAAGCGCCACATGACGCTTGAGGATAAAGGGGACACAAAAGGGAGCCTTCAAACAAGCCAGTCTCCTTAGTCCAAAGGCGAGGGAGATGCCTCCTGCCCCCAGGGAACACCAGGGTGTACGGAGGGAACACAGGCAGGACTTTTCTCCCAAGGCAGGGAAGCCCAGTCTGGTGACCGATAAGCCACAGTTCTCTGAGGTTGGACTACCCACAGTGTGCTTGTTGTGGGGTGTGTGTGTGTGTGTGTGTGTGTGTGTGTGTGTGTGTGTCTGTATATGTGTGTGTGTGTGTGTGTGTGTGTGTGTGTGTGTGTATGTGTGTGTGTGTGTGTGTATGTCTGTGCATGTGTGTGTGTGTCTGTGTATGTGTGTGTGTGTGTGTGTGTGTGTGTCTGTGTGTGTGTGTGTCTGTGTGTGTCTGCCTGTGTCTGTGTGGGTGTACATCTGTGTGTGTGTGTATGTGTATATCTCTGTGTGTGTGTGTGTCTGTGTGTGTGTTTGTGTGTGTGTGTGTATGTGTGTGTGTGTCTGTGTGTGTATGTGTGTGTGTGTGTGACTGTGTGTGTGTGTCTGTGTGTGTATGTGTGTGTGTGTGTGTATGTCTGTGTATGTGTGTGTGTGTGTGTGTGTGTGTGTGTGTGTTAAATCTGTCTGTGTGTGTGTGTGTGTATGTCTCTGTGTGTCTGTATATGTGTGTAGGTCTGTGTATGTGTGTGTGTCTGTGTGTGTGCAGTGTGCATGTGTGTATATGTACATCTGTGTGTCTGTGTATGTGTGTATGTCTGTGTGTGTGTGTGCGTGTGTCTGTGTATGTGTACATCTGTGTGTGTGTATATGTGTGTATGTCGGTGTGTGTGTGTGTGTGTGTATGTCTGTATATGTGTGTAGGTCTGTGTCCGTGTGTGTATGTGTGTGTATGTCTGTATATGTGTATGTGTCTGTGTATGTGTGTGCATGTGTGTATGTCTGTGTATGTGTGTGCGCATGTGTGTATATGTACATCTGTGTGTCTGTGTATGTGTGTGCATGTGTGTATGTCTGTGTATGTGTGTGCGCATGTGTGTATATGTACATCTGTGTGTCTGTGTATGTGTGTATGTCTGTCTGTGTGTGTGCGTGTGTGTGTGTGTGTGTGTGTGTGTGTGTGTGTGTGTGTGTGTAGTCTAGAGGACACCTTTTGGGTGTTGTTTCTCAGGTGCCATCCACTTGTTTTTAGTTTGTTTGTTTTAGTTTGTTTGATTTTGGTTTTTCAAGGCAGGGCTTCTCCGTGTAGCCCTGGCCATCCTGGAACTTGCTCTGTACAAACCAGGCTGGCCTCAAACTCACAGACCCACTTGCCTTGGCCTCCTGAGCGCTGGGATAAAAAAAGGCTTGGGCCCTCACTGCCTGGCATTGTTTTATTTTTCACACATTGTCTCTCATTAGCCTGAAACTCTGCAAGGAAGCTAGGAGGGCAGGCCCCTGTCTGTCTCCACCTCTGATAAGCCATGTGTATATCTTCATACCTGGCTTTTTTGTGTGGGTTTCGGTTTTCCTGTTTATAACGTGAGCACTTTACCAACAGAGTCGTCTCCCCAGTCCTATTGTGGTTGACAATGCTTCTTCCTGTAAGACTTCTCTTCAAAATTCAGAAAATCTGGTTCTTAGAGGCCCCATATCCCACGGGGCAGAATGTTCCTTAACACAGGACAGAGGCAGCTCTTCAGGCTACCAGGGCCCTCCCCAATGCCCTCTGCCGGAATCCAGACTTGCAAAACACAGCTTCTCAATATGCAAATCCCTCGCCCCCACCCAAAGTGGGACAATGACATTGTGCCGGGATGACCCTGAGAGTCACACAGAGAGAGAGGGTTGGAGTTGTGGGTTTGAGAACAGCTTCCCATGATTGACCACTGACTGAGTAGAAGCCTCCAGCCTAGACAACTGCATCCCCCTCTTCCTCCTGCCTCAGCTTCCCCTGGAGTTCCTCCCCCTAAGCACCAGTACCTAGCACAAGTCTCATGGGGAAAGAAGAGAAGCTCAGGAAACAACCAGAGTGGCCGGAACCCAAACCAGCCAGCTCTGACTGAGGTTCTATTTTTCCAGGAAACATACACCAAAGCAAGCTGCCGTCCTAGGCCCACACACTCCATTGCAGATGCCCAGCAACCCTGGGGAGCTTTTGCAGTCTGAGTCCCAGATGGGTCTTCCCAAACCCCAAGATGAGCCGGCAACCCGTGGCCTAGCTATTCTCTGAAAAGTAAGATCATAGCACCAGCTTAAACCATTTTAGTGCCCATTCTCCGGATATGATGTGGCCCACCATGCTTTCCTGACCAATCAGAGCCTCACTTTATGCCCTGGCCACACTTGCTACTGCCCTTTAACCTCATCTCCTCAGAGCCTTTGTGCCTGCTGTTCTCTCCATTGAATGTTCTACCTTAACATGTTCTATGGCTCCCTATGCCTCTGTAGTCCCTTCAGGTTCTGACTCAAGGTTGGCTTAGGTGAGAAGCCTTCTTGACCCGATAGCTTCTGTTGTTTGAATGCATCTTCTCCAAGAGTCAGCCAGCTGCTGCCACTGTGATAGCATTAAGGGATGGGCCCCTCTATAGGAAACTGGGACAGGAGGACTCCTCTGTGGTGAATGGGGTGAGGTGTCTTTGGGAAAGGGCTCAATGGAGTTGTTGGACTCCCCTGCGTTTCTGCCTTCCACCACAAGGTGGCAGTGTTCCCCCTCTAAGCTTCAGACTTCAGGCACTAAATGTTGGTGGGCTCCAACTTGAACTTCAGACTACCCACGTAGAGAAATCAATTTCTCTTCCTTATACCAGGCTCGGGTATTTTGTGACAGCAGCTCACACTGCAGCAGACATAGTCTTCTTCCTCGGCTTCCCTTGAGAGCCCTGTCACCGTCTGGCAGGTTGTGTTTTTGTTTGCTAGCTTAATGACCGTCTCCCAGACGTGACAGCAAAGATTTCACTTTCTCCGCTGCTCTTTTCTCTACATCTGGAGCAGCATTTTACATATAGAAAGTCTCAGTAAGTGTTTTCTGACTGAATATATGAATGAATGAATGAATGAATGAATGAATGAATGAATGAATGAATAAGGTACTAAGAGTGGCCACTAAGAAGAGCTTTGTTAGGGCTCTGATGACCTGAGATGCTCACAGAATCGTTAATACAGTTGAGGAGCCACACTTGTTACTTTTCTCATTGCTATAACAAGATATCTGACAACGGGAACATAAAGAAGGAAGGGTTTAGCTTGGCCCACAAGCTAAGGGCACAGCCCATTATGGCTGCTGGTCACATGGCACCCACAATCAGGAAACAGATTGACAAACGCCAGTCTTCGGCTCATGTTCTCTTCTTTTGGGATCCAGGCCGTAAGAGGATGACATCACCATGTCAGAGCTGGTCACACATTTCTAGAAACTTTCACAGGCATGTGCAAGAAAAGGGGGGAGGGAGGGGGAGAGAGAGAGAGAGAGAGAAAGAGAGAGAGAGAGAGAGAGAGTCAGTCAGTCTCCTAGGTGACTTCAATCCAGTCAAGTTGACCATAAAGATGATGAACCACTGGGAGTCCCAAGCTGTTCACTGCCACCCCTTAGGGCTGACTAGCAATGAGAAGGCGGAAAGGGGTCTCTCGGCACTCTGGCTTTCTCTGGGAATGTTTGCGGCCTTTCTTCCTCAGAGGATCATCTTTCTCCCTCACTGATCCCATGTTCAGTGCAGACTGTGGCTGTTCCTCTGCAATGTGTGATCCATCGCAGATCCAGCTAGCTGGTGACTGACTGCCTCTGTCATTTCTCTCCTTCCAAATTCCCAGGGAAAGAACTGAAAGGTAGAAGTTTTAAGGTTGCCCCCCTAGACAAAAGTTTAGAGCAGAAGAAAGAAACTGGTCGGGCCCTGGAACTGCAATTACACCAGCCAGTTCGGCAACTCTCTCCCAGGAACTAACTGACCATAAAGTTAGATTAAAATCTTAAAGAACAATCTTGAGAAACAGGAAGCTTCTCCTTGTGATTTTTCACTGGTATTCTCGACATTTTCCAATGACGCCCTCCTACCCCCTTGGGTTGTGGTTTCTTCCTTTAAATACCTCTTCTCCCAGCCACTCAGAGTTGAACTCCTCTGCCCCTGTGTGGGATATGAGTCTCAACCCCAGTGCACTGGTTCCTATCAGTAAGCCTTGTGTTTTTACAGCAAGGACGGTCTCTCGTGAGTTCTTGGGTGGCCACGTCATCCTGAAACTTGAGCGAGGGTCTTCCCGCTCCGGGGATCTTTCAGAACCTTGGTTGGAGGGGATTTTCTGAGTTCCCATCCATGTGGTCTGAGAAGTGAGGTCACATTCACAGTACGGTTTCCAGAACTCTGAACCAAACAGGGAGAGAAACACAGGTAGGGATGCTGTGAGAACTGAGAAACTTCTTACAGGAACATATGCGTCATTCTGCAAGGGCTGAAATATCTGCCCTCTGGGTAGAAATAGATATTCCAAAGAACACAGCTACCATTGCAACCATTTCAGTCTGAAGACAAACCTGGTCAGCCTTTACAGCAGCCTCACCTCACCCAACCAACCTGGACAATTGTCTAACCCATTGTTGCTGTGCTTGCAGTTCCAAATATGGACACAAGAGAGCGCATCAGTACAAGAAGCAAATTCTCCCAACCATACAACTTGGGCCGCTATTAGCTGCAAGGTCCAACCCCTTAAGGGTTAAGTAATCTGTAGGACTGGCAGAGGCCATTAGCCTAGCACCTAACACACGCGCGCGCGCGCACACACACACACACACACACACACACACACTCATAAACATAACACACAAACACATGCACATACACATACATATATGCACACACAAACACACCACATACAGGCATGCATACACACACACACACACACACAAACACAAACATGAGCATAACCATAGAAACACACACATATACATACATGTACACATACAAACACACCACACACAAACATGCTCACACACAAACACACAAACACAAGCACACATACATACATGCATATACACAAACACACATTTTTTTTCATCTTGTTTTAAGACAGGACCTCACTCTGCAGAATGGGCTGGCCTCGAGACCAGAGTCTTCCTGTGGCCATCTCCTGCATGGGAGGATTCGGGCCCGCACTACCCCACCTGTCTCTTTAATACTTTCTAGATTTCTAGTTCTGATGTCTTTGTGGAGTATATGCCTTACAAACCATGTTTTTAAAAAAAAAACCCACCTCACCCTTTTCTTGATAATGCCACTTAATGAACAAAGGGTTTTTGATTTATTTTGTTTTTAATTGTTTAGATTTATTTCCGTGTGCATGAGTGGAGTGTTTTGCCTGTGTGCATGTATGTATGTGCACCTGCTGAGTGCCCACGGACGATTGTGAACCACCATGTGATGCTGGGAACCAAACCCATGACTTCTGCAAGAGCAACAAATGCTCTTGACTACTGGGCCACCTCTCCAACCCCATGTTTTGACTTTGGACAAGCAATTTCTTATTTTCTGTCAAGGGCCCAGAACCAGCTGGGTGGCCTGCACCTATGTTTCAAAAACAAAACATTCCCCCAAAACTTTCATTTTTTTAAATGGACACACACACACTCACACACACACACACACACACACACACACAGAAGAAAAAGTCAACTTATCCCCATTTGTTTTGTGTGTAATTGTGTCTATGTGTGTGGGGGGGGGTGCTGGTGCCAGCAAAGCTCAGAAGAGGGGATTGGACCTCTTGGAGCTGGGGTTGCAGGCCATTATAAACTGTCTAATGTGAGGCTGGGAACCAAACTTAGTCCTAGGCAAAAACACCGTGTACAGCTCTTAATTGCTGAACCGTCTCCAGCCCCCTTGAGTTTTTAATAGAGACATAATTACACATGCAGAAACATATGTAAATGTATACAGATTATGCACAAACATCTGGAAACATATTTATAAAGCCATAGGCTCCATGTCCCAGAAGGCTGCTTCCTGTTCTCTCCGCCATCACTTCCCTTCCCCTCCCTTCCTTCCCTTCCCCTCCTTTCCCCTCCCTTCCCCTCCCTTCCTGGGGTGACCATTGTTCTTGGCTTCTGTGCTCTGTCCCCTGGCTTCCTTGTCTACTCTGCCGATGGCAGTTTAATGGCTCTGTCTTCCCCAGCGTGTGGCTCTTTGGGGCTCCCTTGCCCATGTCTTATAATCACTGGTCCAGTCGTGTGTCCTTGGAGGCTGTGGTTGGGTCCTCCTTGTTAGCAGACTCAGTTTGTGTAGGACCCAGCTTGACAAACCTGGTGAAAGGCCCTATGTAGAGATGAATGCCACTGGCTTAGGGCTGAGTTCATTCTCCATACAGATGCGGCACGGTTGTGGGCCCTCTTTAGACTTTGGTCTTAGACATCCTGCTTCTGCACTGTAGGAAGTCGATGCTCTTCATGAGCCAGCCGGTCCCACGTATTTTCCAGCAGGAAGGGACAGAGACAGGGGCCTCTCGTGTGCATGTTACTTTATAGAGAGAACACCACAGCCCAGAGCTGGGAGACTGTCCCCAAAGTCTCTGAGCTACACTGGACTCTGGTCTTTCTCCCTTCCAAGCCGTAGACCTGAAGTTTCCTAGAAACTACCAGCAACCCAGTAAACAGTGAAAAGGGCTCGTCCTAACCCAGCGTGCAAACCTGGCAGCTCCTAGTTTATGTCTTCAGACTAGAATCCACTCCAACACCCCTAGAGATGGCTGCCCTACATTATCATTAGCCAAAGAAAGAGAGAAAAGGACTTCTTCTTAAGTAATTTCAGAACCACTAAACTGGTAGGGTAACAGCTGGAGAGACACCCCAGTGTGCCTTCCTACTGCATGCCTTTTCTGACTACCTCTTTCAACTCCTGCTAAAAGTCTGATTTAATAAAACAAAAAAAAAAAAAAACCCTTTTCATACTGTATTTTCTACACACATTCCCCTTGCAGAACTCCTCCCAGATTCTGCCCTCCCCCTCAATTCCAGGCCCTTTCTGTTATCCGAGTGTTCATCTTATCAATTCACTGGAGATTTTTAATCTGTCAAGTCTGACTATCATCCTCTGGGACTGCCCAGAATACAGAACCTTCAAGTTGAATTCTGGTTCCTTTGACCAACCCCAGCCACCCGGCTGCCTTCTGGAGATGAAAAAACTAGCAGCAGAGACTCTCCAGTTTTCTCAAACTCAAGCGTGCTACTTCTCTAGAAGTCCTCCCTGTGAGAGACAAACTAAAAACCTGATGTTAGGAGCAGAAGCAAGTGGTGATGTCATTGCCCCCAGGCCAGTGGGCAGATGGGAAACAGTCAACCTTGTGTTGGTGAGCGTGAAGAGGTTTAGTTTATGATGCCGTTCTTAACTCTACAATTCTACATTAAACTTCATGTAGTTGGATTTTATATGTGGACACTCTCAGTTCCCAATATTGTAGATTACCCAAAATGTTGAAAATTGTGTTGCTAACAAAACTCAAAGACCCTATTGTGTTATCTTTGTGTAAGGGGGCACAGCAAAACTCCCAAACCAAAAAGGTTTACTGGGGACAAACTTGCAGACTGTGTCACTATAGAGAGCAGCAACCTAGCCAGGGAGATATGTAAGTTTTTACAGAGATCCTTCCCTGGACACTTCCGGGGCATGGAGGGGAGAGTTGGAGAGTGTTGACAGGACAGCCCTGGCCTTAGAGGAGATAAGGAGTCAGAGAGGGGAGGGAGGGAGTCGGGTGCTAAGGTGGGGAATCTCTCCACTGAATAGCAATCAGGCACTTTGTTTATACAAGTTCCCAGAACAAAGACAGACCAACAACTACCCAAGTGGTACAGAATAGCTCTGACTTTTCGTGATGTGTCCAGGGTTGCAAATTCAGTCACAATTAGAAACGCAAACAGAACAGACTGTTCTTCTTAGTTGCCATAGAACTCCAACGTAGAAAATCTAAAGACTGTCTCCTCTAAAGCAAACACATTGAACATGTGACAGCCTGCTTTTAGGCCTGTAGCATTCGCTGTTGGGAAGCAATGCAGACAAACGGAAGATGAGCGTAAAATATTAACACCATTTACTGTATGTTTTGTCGTGTATGCTACAAGGTAGGGAAAGTTTACTTTAGTCAATCTAACTTACTGAGTGTTACTCGTTCAGGAGTGTGCCCTGTACATACGACCCCTTATCTTTAAACTAAATTTATAGAGAGACCTTTAAACCTATAATAAAAAGAAACCTTGAATCCATTACCTATTCTCCGGGCCAGTTAGAGTTTGTCAACTGTCTGTTTACCCTGCGTCAATTATTCTGTTTGAGTTAGTTGGGGGGACAGGGGGGGACCCTGTTGTGATAGAATTGCAAATCACAGCACATCAAGATAGACCACACCAGGCCAATGTAGTTCCACATAAGAGAGGTTTATGGCCCACGGGGGTGGGGGTGGGGTGGGGAGGAGGGGTAATGGAGACAAAGCGGGGAAAGAGAGAGAAGAAGGGGAGAAGAATCATGAAGGGTCTGCCTTTTATTTAGGCTGTAATGTAACCACTCTCAGGTTTGGGAGGTAAACCACATGGACGCTGGGAAGGTATGACCATTGCCATGGCAGCAGAAGCACAGGTCCCTGTCTCCTGTGTCACCATGGCTGGGTTCAGAGGTGATCTGCCAGCCGGTTCCTGTTACCAACACACCCCACGCAGGTTTCTGGAGTAACAGCCTCCTCTAGCTCGGTCCTTATTGGTGCTCAATGACCTCCAGGGCACAAAGAAGACTTCCAAACAGTGGTCAGGAAGTCCCCAAGAACGCAACACGCAGAGACCGAACCCCCAAAGCTAGAGAACGAGGGACAGCTATGGTGGCAATCTGCTCAGCTTTGCCGGAACTGTCAAGCAGCTGGGCTTCCTCCACGACTCCACAGGACAGTGTTTCCAGTGGGTCCGGTTGTGCCAGATTCTGAAAGCTGAAGGGCAGATGCCTTCCTCTCAGATTTGTTTTCCTGCCTTGGAGAGAACAGGGTCCCCAGGCTGTGTCTGCTGCTGCAATCGGCCAGTTTATGCGCAGATATCCTTTTGCCTGTGGCAGATGATGACTTTTTAGAAAAACAACGATTAGCTGATAAGAGTTCCCCTCACCCCCCAAGTCAGGGGATTTCCGAGAAACTCTGGCCTTAGGTTTCGGTTTCCCGGGACAACTCTGCAGCCGTTGCTAAGGCTACTTCCAGCTGTCTCCTCTTAAGGGCCTGCTTTGGGACCTTGGCTGTCTTTTTCTGTTTAGAACACCCCCACTGACCTTAAGAACCAGAACTTGTTTTGTACCAGGAAAGTGAACCAAGGGGCAGGGGGACCGTGATTTAACCTGGACTTTGGACTACTTGCTAAGCAACAGTATAGACTGAAAGGAATTGACCCCATTTCTTCACTTGCTCCGAGAGAGAATCATATGGATATAAAAACTATCCCACGAGGGGAGTCTTGAGGCTGTGCTCCCTGGATGCTGGGTAGACACTCTCCTATACCCATGAGACCCTCCTCCTGGAGATATTCGTGTTCTACACAGAAGCAAAGATATCTTTCCAGAGGTATGTCTGCAGACATCTTCATGGGGACCCTTTCCCTGACTGTTGGGCGGGAGGTGCAGTAAGATTTGAAATGAGTCTTAACTACTGGGAGACACCCCGCCCCCCGAGTGAGACACGAAAATGGAGTTCAATGCAAACGCAAGACGTTTACTTTTCCTGCATGTTGGAATCAGCCCCTTGTGACCAGTGACTAGAAGGTGACCCCGAATGGCTATAAACAGTTTTTATACTTTTTAGGGGTACAGGTTACAACAGCAACCTGTTAAGTTTACAGTTTAAACTTATTGGCTAAGCATATTGACCTTTGGATCTATTGGCTAGCAAGCATAGGACATGCATTCGAGCTCTATCTGGGACCAGAGGGCCAGGTGATTATCAGTACAGTCTGCAGTTTTTTCAAGAATGTCCCACTCCCCCCAAGAGCTGTGGGTGGAGAATGGAACTTGACCTAATCTTGACCTGAGGCAGTGGGTGTAAGGTTGGCAAAAGCCCTTAGAGTCCTTCACAGGAACCCCATAATCTACCTACTTTCTACCAGGCCAAGCTTCTTAATAGCTCTTACACTTCAGTAAGAACTAGGGTCCTTCAGTGCCAGAGTCCCTGTTGGGAAACAAGGCTATGACAGGGCCTCGTGGGAGGAGGTGGAGTTAGGTCAGCTATGGAGCAAAACCCTCAGATGGCCATCTAGCTAGACATACTATTCCTATTGCCAAAGCCAAGTCCATGTCTTCACTGGTCAGAAAAAGAAACCCAAAACCAGAAAAACCCAAGGACAGGTTGTTGGGGCCGAGTATAAAGATTAGGAAAGCCAGCAAACCAAGACAGAGGCGATCACCACAGTAAAGACCATCTGAACCCAGAAACCTCCAGCTCCCCTCAGTAATCAGAAATGACCCCTGGGGACACTGGTGACCAGCAACCATACCCCAAACTTTCAGAGGTGGCATCTACGGCAAAGCCAAGAGGGTAATACTACAGTGAGATGTCCCGGAACTGGCGTTCCTAATGGTTGTGAGCCATTGTACTGGTGCCGGGAACCAAGCCTGAGTTCTCTGCAAGAACAGCAAGTGCTCTTCACGTCTGAGCCGCCTCGTCATCCTGTCCATGACTTTAAAACATCAGTTCAGAGGAGGAAAGCTAGAGTTCCTTTTGTCTGCCCTTCCAGTGGGCGTGGTCTGTGGTGTCTCCCGACCTGGAGTGTTTTGAGCTTGAGGGGCTCTTTCCTCCTGTCAGCCGGCATCCCAAGGTCAGCACAGGGCCAGGTAAGCTCTTACAAAGACCTCTGAGCCCTTGTTTCTACATATGGCACAGAAACCAGTGCATCGGAAAAGGGGGTCTCGTCTTAGTCATCCTTGAATGGTCTCTCTGAAGTGTGGTGGCCAAAGACGCCCATCCACACAGGCTGTCGTTCCTGGAATAGACAGTGTTTGAAGGCTCTTTACTCCCCGCTCAGAGACAGCCCTTCACATGCAGGGTCTACAGCACAGGCTTTTAAGGTGAGGTGGTGAAACACCACCACCTGCAAACAGCCACCAGTGACAGTCGCGGCTTGCTGCAGGATGGCGGGGAAGGGCCTCCCTGAGTGCAGCAGTTGTGGTCAGTGCTCATTTGGAGCCAACACTAGGGATGCACACAAGTGACAGGTTTTTCCAACAAGCTGATTAGCATCATAAACCTAGAAACTGCTTAGGGAAATTATTCTGTCAGTGAATCAGCGCTATCCTGGGGTTCACACCCTTGAGATCCTGGAACCCTGGGAGGCTCAGGCAGGATGGCTGGCTGAGTTGAAGGCCAACCTGAGCTACCATTGTTGAGAGACTGTCTAGAAACAAAACAACAAAATAGCCAAAACCAAAACACCCGAATCCAGAAAAGAAAATAGAGACCTTCACACATCCATAGGAATGTCACTCTAGTAAAGAGGACAAAAACTCTTCACCCACGAGCACTTGATTCCTCAATCCCAGTCCCTCCATGCAATCATGAGAAATACATAAGTTCCCATGTGTA
This sequence comes from Rattus rattus, assembly GCF_011064425.1. NCBI lineage: Eukaryota > Metazoa > Chordata > Mammalia > Rodentia > Muridae > Rattus > Rattus rattus. The sequence continues at coordinate 114,757,056 of NC_046160.1, read as the reverse complement.
GGTTTATTGTGGGGTCCTGCGTCCACTCCACCACAGGGCTTGGGCAGCTCGGGGAGGCAGGTCACTGGTACCCCAGCCATCTCAGGGTGAGTGTCAAGCCGTAGGACAGCCTCAGGACACCACTCTGGGGTTAGGGAAGCACAGTCTGAGAGCAGGACACAGCTGGAGCTGGCTTAGGGGGCCAGGCTGTCTGGTACTGTTGTGATGAATATTAAAATTGGTACCTTTCATCCCTCGATGGTGCCGGCACCGTTCCCTAGCGCCAGCACCTTCCCACATTGGCACTGCAGAGTATCTATATCTCATCAGTGGCCAGTTCCAGCATGTCACCATGTCACCCTTCCACGATGGCCCCAAGTACTCTCAGACCCAGGTGGTCCACAAGCCATTCAAGGTGCCACGCTGGTCCCTAGAGTTAGTTCCGGTACCAGAGGGCCATATGGAGCTAACCATAATTTATCTCTGGTTAGTCTCTCCCAGTGGCCTTCTACCAGCCTCAGAGGACTCTGGTTCCAGCTACCCAGTAAAATCAGGACTCTTGAAATCCAGCATGGAGCTGGCCTATCGTGGCTCCATGCCACGGACCCTGCCCACATCCCCACAACCATCCCCTGGTAGTTAAGGTATAAACTCCCAACTACCCGGTGAAATTATGACTCAATAAGCTGTAATTTATCAGATTTATGTGCTAAATTCTCAATCCACAATACACCCAACACAATAAACTCACAACCAATCAATAAAGATATAAACCGCCCACCTAGATAAGATAAACTGACCTATAGAAATCCGTCCCTTAAGAAATACACATAACTACCTAGGGCCATTTAAGAACCACACAGTTCTGGGTCGTCCTTCTGTCTCCATCTTGATTCTCCCACTTTCCCTTCTCTTGTCTTATAAAAACTTTGTCCCTGCCTTACTTATTTACTGTCCAGTCATGGCCTCGACCTAACTTGTACCAGCCCTCATCTGGATATACACATCAACCTAAAGGGTTCTCAGGCTCTTGGGCATCCAGGTAGGTGCCACTGGAGTGCAGCAGAAGAGCTGAGAATGGGGACCGGCAGGCTGGATCTAGCCCGGGGCCCAAGGGAAAAAGGGGGACTCGGGCTGGTTGCTCAGGGATAGTCCTTGGTTTGGTGGTGGTGGCTGGGAACACAGGGAGGCTTTCTTCAGGAGATTAGACGGTGGCTCTGTAGGTGAAGGGCTTCTCTACAGCTCCTCACAGCAGATCCTGATGAAAAGTGGAGGAGTAAAACCATACCCCAACTTCTCAGGGGTGTGTCAGGTTAAGATTGATGGCCACAAATCTATGGAGGGCTGTGGCTTGTGACTGGGCTTGGTTTCCTAGGAGTCACTCAAAATTCCTTTCAGGGTCACTGGGGTTTCAAGCCTCTTTGGGGAACCAGGGTGCCTTTCACTGTCCCACATCTCCCTCCTTTTACTTTAAAAGATGGGTCACCGGAGTGACTGTCATTTGTAGTGACAAGTTTGGGTGGGGTGGAGGTATCAAAAGAAAACATTATACAGGCTGGAGGGGTAGCACAACTAAGCCAGAGGAGTAAGGAGGAGTGAGGGTAGAGATTAGGAAGATAAAGGATTATTGAACCAAGTAAATACTCCATGGGTTATACAGTTTGAGGGTATTAACATTGGTTTTAAACATTTGGTTAGTCTAACTAGACATGGTTTCCCTTACTATCATGTGACTTTCCCAAAGTTCAGTAGCCATTTGGCTTTGGCAAGAGAGTTCATCTGTAGCTGGAAGGTCTCAAGTCTGTCCTCTATGGGTCTCAGCATATCTCAGGAGTCTTCAGTCAGATAAGGTGTCTGGAGGAAGGAAGCTTCATTGTTTCAGGCAGGTCTGAGGAGATGGTGTTCAGTCTCGGCTGGGTCTGTGGGAGCAGCACTGTAGGTAAACCTGTAGGGTGATCACAACAGAGGAGCAGCACCCCAGGAGGGGGATGCCTACATAGGGTGGGTATCGTGGGTCAAGCCTGTGTTGGTTTGCTTGAGAGCACATCATGGTCTGCTGTTATGATCCTAGAACAGCAAGGGTGTTGGAGGAATTTAGCCTGGAAGGCTTCCGTTTAAGTCAGGTCTGGATGGCTGAGGAAGAAAATATCGTGTTAGTTGTGCATCTGGGATAGACAGTAACAGTTTGTCTATAAAAGGAAATTGGTTGTTAGTTAAGGATTAAATAATGGTTATCAGTACAGTTGGTTTGACCTGTGGGAGTAGATTAGAGGACTTTTGTACCTTCAAAGAAATCTTAAAACAAATGGAAAACTTTTTGGACATAAGTCACAAATGCTAGGGAGAAAATACACATTTAAACAAAGAAGCATGAAAATTTTGGCTTGAAGCACGAGCACGGTCTTAGGGGTTCCTGTTAGGGAAAACAAGCATTTTAACAAAGTTTGAAAACTTTCGGTTTTTCAGGTGTTTTTCCATTGTCGGCCTAGATGTAGGGGGAGGGGCCTGCTCTGTGGTGCTGTGGCTGCTGTGGCTGCTGTGGCTGCTGGGGCTCTGAGCTCTAGCAGACAAGGTCCCCTTTGTTTTCCCCTTTTGTTTTTTCTAACCTGATAGAACCTAAATGTAGAGGGGAAGGAGATGAAAGGCCAACTTCTCCATTATTATGAGGTACCTAAAAGGTCTGCTGGTCAATGTGAGAGGGCTAGGGTGGGTGGATCTAGCTCTTGGGTCTGCAGGGGACCTCAGGGAACCTCAGGGAACCTCAAGTTGGGCCCCAGCAGACTGCTGCCCCTGGGACTAGAAACACAGCACTGTGAATGCTGCTGTTCACTCCCTCTGGCCCTAACTGTGCTATCAAGCCTCTGTGCTTCCTCCGAGCTTTACTTACTTTAGCCTCTTGCTGCTATGGGAAGAGGCAGCAACATTGCATTGAGCGTTAAGCCAGGAATTGACAAGTTAAGTGTTCCAAGGCACCTAAGGATCACTCTTAAACACAAGCTGGTTAAGGACCAGCTCAGACCTTTAAGATAATGGGAATTTAGAAGTTGTTCAAGGTCTGGGGGCTCACCTGATTCGTCCCTACCCCAACCCTGAAGGTCCTGGTTTTCTTGTCACCTGGGAAAGGCTGGCCTAACCTTCTGGCACCAGGCACAGTCCTGGTCCTCATACTACCCTCAGAAGGCCTAGCAGCACTGCAGATATGCAGCTTCAGCTCAGGACATTCATGGTGGGCTTAGAGGTTCAGGCTTACCAGGGCTCCTGGTGTGGTACTTAGAGCTGTGGGTGTGAACTGTGGCACACCTGGTGGGAGTACTTGTCCTCCTACCTGAAAGGAGACTCGGGAGCAGCCTTCATCCTTCAAGGGTCAGACTCTGTTGTGGTCATTCTGGAAGGAAAGCGGTCCCTCCCATACCTACTTACTCCCAGAGACCCAACTGAGGCCAAAGGCTCCCTTTTAGGTACTCCTTGGAACCCGGGGGTAGGGGGAACTGCTCAGTAGATACATGTGGTCCAGCTCTACAGACCTGCTGCTTCTCCAGGTGGCTCTTTGGGCTGTGAGCCTTGAACAGGGTTACTCTATGAAGTCCTCAGAAAGGGCCAACTCCTGGCAGGGACAATGGGGTGCATAGGACCAGATAGGAACACTGTCCAAGGCATGCTCTGAATCCCCAATGCTGGCCCTCACAAAAATTGATCAGTCTTGGCCTGGAGTCTCCTCCAACAAAAAGTGCTTAGGTGGGTGCAGGCTCCTGTAAGGAAGACAGGGAGTTGCTAAAGTCAAGGTTCTCTCCACACAGGACACAGCAAGGCAAATAAACACAGAGGCCCAGGAATCGAGACCTGAATGCCAGGGTAGATACCTGAACAGGACTCTGTGCAGACATAGCAGCTGACAGAAGAGAACCTGGAGATGAATCTCTGATGCCTCAGAATTTGGGCTCCAAGGAGATCACCACAGAAGGCCTTCCTGGAAGAGATGGCTGTTAGCCTATCTGTTATGTCTCCCCCAAGTCTTGACAACATCAGGCAGGGCTCAGAGTAAATTAGCATAGGAAAGTTCCAGAACTACCCCTCTGGCACAGCCATGGTTGGCAGGACGCTGGAAATCAGAGGGGGAGATCCTGATATGGAAGGAGTGCTAAGGAGGAGGGAGAGAAAGTCCAAGGAGATGGTGACCTGGGCTTGGCTCAGGGTAGCAGCTTCTCTACAGAACTGGTAGAAGGCGTCAGAATGGGCATTCTCTAACTGCACCAGTCTCAAACTAAAGCTTGGCTGGACATAACCCTCTTTGACTTCAAGGAAGGAGCACGGGGGGGGGGTCACAGTCCTCAATCCAGTCAGCCCCACTGCCCAGTGCTGCTTCAACCAACCATAGCTTCCTGCCACTAGACTGAAGAGGTGCAGTGAAGTAAGGCTTGGGTCTGGCAAAGCAGCCCCTCCCCTCAAACATCAGAGCATCCCCTGACAGAATGCGGGGTGCAGGGGACTGAGGAGAATGGCAGGAACAGGAAGGATGGAGGAGGGAGGGATGGATAGAGAGGAGGCAGCTTACTGGGAGCTAAAGGTAACAAGAGAAAGGGGTAACAAGACCCTATGATGTGACCTTGAGTAAGACCTTGGCCCCTGAGCCTCAGTTTCCCATCACAATAGGTGAGCCCTATAGGTTAGTCTACCTTTACTCTGCCTAGACCCCGCCCTCAGTGTAGGGACAAGGAGGACTCCAGACTCACACCATCCCCACTAAATCCACTAGTTATAAATCTTACACTTCCTCAAGCTGTAGTAATCCCCATTCATAAAATCATTTTTCTTGCCACTTTAAAACAGTAATTTTGCTATGGTTATGATTCATAATGTAAATATCTGATATGCAGCCCCTGTGAAAGGGTCCTTAGGTCCCCAGATGAGTCACAGCCTGAGGACCACAGATAGAGAATCACTGCTCTAATCCAAGGCTCACAGTCTACATGACAGGCTTTTTTCATCTGGTCATGGTGCTGGGACCTAGGGAAGCCATGAATGCCTCAGACAGGCTGACCCTCCTCTTCACCCCTGCCATCAACCAGAGGCCTGAGCACACAGGCATTTGGGAGCATGTTTCTCTCCACAAGAATTCACATGGGGTCTCCCTAAGCCTTCAAGCTGAAAGGGTTGCAGGCTTGGCAATGAGCATCCCAGCTCACAAGAGTTGTGACATTAGGGATAAAAGTCACCGGCTGGGCTTTGAGGGCGAGGGCTGACCCATGGTCTGAGTAGGAGCTGGAGAGTAAGCTTCACCTCTATTCTGATACTTCACCCCCTCCCCAACACACACACTCCTCTCCTCTTCAGTACAAACTTACCAGTAGGATCCAGAGGCCTTCGGGGTCAGCCCGGGGACTTGAGGTAGAAACCATTCAAGAGAGTGCTTTGAGTCCACAGAGAAGTGCTGTGATGAGAAGGACAGGATAGGACCCTAACAGGATGGGTAGGGCAGGGGACCTTCTATAGGATGCAGGGGCGGGAGAGCCTCTTGGCTCCATGGGCAGGGGCACAGGACTTGTCAAACATAAAAATACTGGCTCAACAGCTTCAGGCAGGTCCTTGCTTCTAAGTGCCCAAATGATAACAGAGGGGCGGGATGAGTCCTACTGGGAAGGGAGGGGGGACCATCTACAAGGTACAGGGGTGGGGAGACCTGTCGGTCTCATGGGTAAGGGGTCTGGGACATGCAAGGTTGCCACAGCTGCTGTTCTGCAGAGGTAAGCAGCTGGATAGTTTAACAGAACTAGAGGCCAGTATTTATTTTTTAAATGAGCAGCATCGAATTGGGAGACCTGTGGACTCTTGAGCTCTTGAGTAGATGAGGGGGGCCCAGGGTTGTCCAAGAAGGCTCTGTAGATGATCCCTGTGGTGAATCCAGCCCCAACACTGTGAATCACAAGTCAATCGGAAATGGCAGTGGAGCGGAGGTAGTGACCCGCTGAGGAGCTGAGCATCTAAGTGAGCTTCCTGAAACCAATCCCAGAAACAAACTCAACTATCTAATAATGTACCCATCACTTCAGATGGGGAAACTGAGGCTGAGAGAGGGGAGGAGGGAACAGAGGGGATGGGGTAGAGCAAGAGAGGGAGGGAGGAGGAAGGGAAAGCAAGGGGTTGGGGAGGAAAGGGGGGGTTTACTCAAGGTCACAGCCATCCAGAAGCCAAGGAAGTTGCAGAAGGAATGGTATGTAAGAAATAGAAACTCTAAGAAGGGGGAAGAAATGTTGGTTAGTGGTCCATCCTGCCCCAGGCGAGTCAGCTATTCTTGGATAGAAAGCCCAAAATGCAGTCAGTGTTCCTAGCTCCTCAGAGGCCTGCTTGCCTGCCTACCTCCTACCACTGGCCATGCTGAATCCCAGGTCCCAGCCTCAGCCAAGGCTGTCTGGATTCAGGTCTTCCCTGAGACTCTTGGCGAAATCCCCAGTCTGGAAAGAACCGGTTAGCCTGGAGCCAGGCTCCAGCCAGCTGCCCATGATAAGATACCTCACCTGCTTGAGCAGAGGCTACAGATGGAGCTGTCCAACAGGTGGAAGCTAGAAATGGTGGAACACCTCAGGAGAGGGCAGCTTAGAGTCCCTGGGAGACTGAGCAGGGAAGAGCGGGTCCCCAGGTGAGGCTGGAGGCCAAGGGAGCAGGGGAGGGGGCAGTACTCAATGAGCTCCTTTTCCCAGCCAGCCTTGGGAGCTCTAGTGAGCAGCTGATGCTGAAGAACAGCAGCAAACCGACCTCCTGGTGATCAAGGTGGTGTGGAAACACTGGAGCCCCGAGAATCCTCAGCCATGGCCCAGCGCTCAGGAGTCCACAGCCGTGGGCTGTAAGGACAAAATCCGATAAAGGAGATGGACCTAGATGGTCCAGGACAGGGACGCGGGAGCCTACACAGGAAGGCACGGTCACAGGCCGGCTGTTATGTCCCACTCTGGAAGGAGAAAAACTGAGGCAGCTTGTGTGAGGTGGAGGCCACTGTGCTCCCGACATGGGGAGGGTTGCTCCGGCTGCTCTCTCGACACACACAGCACATTGTGAGAAGGGAGCAAGATGTTCTGTAGGATCAGGGACCTTCAGCTGAAAGGTGTGGTCATAACTCAAGTGGGCCATGTAGGAGGCTCCTTCCCTCTGGGCCGGCTTAGACTTGAGATGGCGAGAGCCTTGGAAGACACTGAGGGAGAGGGCCAGTGACAGGGAATGGGGTTTGTAGGAGCTGGACCAGGGAGCTGACACCATCTGAGGCACCTATGCTACAACTGGAGGGTTGGCCCTAAAAATAGTCTAAACTTACCAGGCTCATAGGCGGACATTAGGACCTCACAGACAAGGAAGGACCAGTGCTTCTCAAGGGCTCGTTCAGGTATCTCCTTCCGAGCCAAAAAGAGCAGAGACTCACCATCTGAAGAGTCATCCCTGGCCCATGAGACAACAGTACCATATGCGAGGAGGAATGAGCTGCCTAGGGTTAGCTTCCCACCAGCTCTCCATACCCTGCAGCATGAGAGGGGCTGGGGGACACGGGGGACAGAAGCAGACATTCCAGCGCCCTTCTGGTCACACCTTAGGTATGTGGGTTCCTGACCTCCAGCTCCAGAGATTCGAGAAACCTGAATGGCAGAAGGACCGGATCCCTTGGGTCACATAGAAACATCAAAGGCTGAAGCACAGAGAAGCCCACGTGGCCGCCAGGGCACAAATAGAAACCAGTCACAATGTGACATCCAAGCCATAAACACGATGGCCTCTCAGTATTCCAAACCCCTAGTTCTAGGTTTTAGCAGAGAGTCTCAAGGCAGATGAGGTCCAGGCAAAGTCTAGACCAGGTTTAATGTATGAGAAGAGCAGTCCCCAGGACTGTCTGCCCCAGAACTGCTCCCCAGGAGTATCCCTCCACCAGGGAGGCCCCTCCCAAGACTGACCCAAAGCGGTGTGTACGGCAGACTGCCAACATCTCACCAGAGGTTCATCCACCTAGCCATATGGAGGGAACACTCTCAGTCAGTAAGGATTCAAGCATGTGACCTGAGGCTTCTTATAGCATGCCTCGGCCATGAGTGGATTCACGTGGGAATGGTTCCACCTCTCAGTCAGAATGCACAGAGCTTAGAGAGTTCAAGGGTGGGAGGACCAGCAGCTGGGGACAGTTTCTGCCTAAAGGGGTAAAACCTGAGCCAGGTCTGTAACTGGGATGACCAGAGACAGGTGGGGAGCAGAGCTACATGTGTCTTGAGAGAAGTGGGTCTAACCCTGGGCCACGCGCCTCTCTGCAGCTGCCCTACCTTTTCCTGACCTCAAGACTCCTTAATGCTTGTCTCTTGAATCTCACATCACAGAGCCTGCCTGGAGATTCTGGGTGGCCCTTCTCTCTGAGTTCTGTCTCTCTTAGACATCGACAGGTTCTCCCTGCTAATTCTGTACCTGCTAATTCTACATCCATGTATTTGCTCGGCTCCGTGTGTGCTTGTAAGAGATCTTAGTGTAGTTCTCTTTTTCTGAAATGCTGGTGTCTGGAAATGGGTGTCAGGCTCATGCTGACAGCACGGCAGGAACTAGAAACATTCTCTCTCGTTTTCTAAAAGAGCTCACATAGAGCAAGTAGAAGAGTTCTTCCCTAAGTGTATGGTACATTTCATGTGTTCATCTCCCGGGGCTCAGAATTTCCTTTGCCAAGCACAATTTAATTATGAATTAAATTTCCCTAGTGCACATAGCTGGGAGACACCACTGGGCATCCTGTGCTTCCAGACTGCGTGGAGACGGAAGGCTTGGGCCTCAGCAGACTCACTGAATTCAGGTTTTCCGTCTCCCTCAGTCAGGCTGATAACGTCTCGATGAGTTTTTCCATTTTTTTAATATCATCAACTTTCATATCATCATGCCATCATAATACCATTATGCCATTCCTTCCTTATCCTGCTTATTGTTGTGGGGACTGATTTTATTCTTGATGGTGGCTTATTCATAACTGCTATTAATACTTAACGTACTTTACTTTTCCCAGTATCCTTTTCTATTTTCCTTCCCTGTGTGCGTATCTCTTTGACCTAAAATCTCACCTCCTGGATAGTCTCCAGTTTCCTCATTTCCATATGAAACAATCCACTTGAGACAGATATTGAAAGCCACCCTGATGAAGCCAATTCAAAGCATGTGAATTCTTTACTTTTGATCGGCAACCAAAAGTTGATCTGAGCCTGCCTCAGAACCTCTCAGGGGCTACCACGTTCTTAAGGCAAAATTGATGATCGCCTCAGGGTTAGCTAAGAGTCATGGTCATGTCTCGACTTTCGTTTTGAGAGAAGGTGATTATTTCCAACACAATGTGACTTTTTTTTTTATTCAGATCTTTTTCAGCTATCATAGTTTATGTTTAGGTTGTATAAACATTGATTATTCTGGTCAATACACTGGATCATGGTCAGAGTAATGGAAATCCCAAATGTGTTGCCAAGGCAGAGGTGTCTGTCAGGGTACACAGAGTCAAGGACTGTGTTAGCAAACACAGAATGAGTCAGGACAGGATAAAGTTGGCTCCGTCTCTTCACGTAGAGGTAGTAGTTCTAGCTTTCCCTCCCCTCTGGCTTCCAATCTCTCTAACCAATACGTTTACACAGTCCTTTTATTAGGTTCAACAGAAAAGTCAAAAGTTTTCGATAATTCAGCCATGTAGATCATTGGTGAAACTTTCCATCAAGTGTTTCTTTCCCTGAGTGTGAATTACACTCTTGTTCCTCTATCCTATAATTTTCTTTCAATAGATGCAGGCGGTCAGTGCTAAGAAGGAATTAATCCTCCAGTGTTGGGCGTCTCAGATCTCTCATTCAGGGCTCTTTGCAGGCTTTGAAGTAGAATTGAAGGCAGATTCAATGGCTCAGCAGATAAGGACACGGACCACAAACTGATATACAGGTGCTACCCATTGTATGGTTGCATGCACATAGAATTTTCCTGAAAGAAAAAAAAATGCCCTCTAGCCAGAGAGGTCAAGACTGTCACACACACACACACACACACACTCACACACACACACACACATATACACATTTATGACATACACACCCACATATATACATATATACACATGCATATGTATATATTTGTTCATTATACTCATACACGTTCAGAAAGTTCTCTGCCTGTCAGGGTCTGAGAGTTACTGAAGAATGATAATTCTAGTAGCTTGCTCCTCCCGCTCCTGCTCCACGGAGTGTAATCCTAGCAGTACTGAGGGATCTCTGAAGCAGAACATTGCCTGGGATTGGGCCTTTGCCTTGGTACATCTGCCTGTCACAAATACCTCACACACACAACTTGACAAGACATCTGTCAAATCACATAGATATGTATATTGTGGCAAAAGTCATGACACCAAGTAAAACAGATTTCATTTTTTTTTTGTTACATACACATGTATGTCACCCTTGCCAGAAGAACATCAGCCTGGAATTAGAGTTAGAGAAGATTATAAGCTGTTGTGCAGGTTCTGGGAATTGAACCAGGTCCTCTGGAAGAGCAGCCAATATCTTTAACTGATGAGTTATCCATATGGCCCCATTACAACAGATCTTTAATCTTCATGTTTTAAAAAGTGTGTCCTTGGACTATCACAGGAAATGTCAAACCTGGTATCCTGGTACTCACGCGCGCACACACACACACTCACACACACACACATATACACATTTATGACATACACACCCACATACATACATACATACACATGCATATGTATATATTTGTTTGTCGCGCGCCCAACGTCTTGCCAGCAAGAACAATGCATGGCAACAGGATTCTTCTGCGAACAAGCCTTTATTGTACAGCTCTCTTGAACAGGGACAGGGGACCCCGAGGGAGGAAAAGGCACTGCTTATATATGCTTAGGAGACTCGTGTCGCTACCCAATTGGTGCAAAACCCAAGGCCCAATTTGCATGCCCGAGAATGGGCTGTGGCGTGCTTGGCTCATGCGACTTTCGTCCTTGGTGGACAACAGCTGTGCCTGTTGACTCACTCACAGGAATCGCCCCATCGTTGGGCTTTGGGCAGCTACTAACAGACAACAGCTGTGCCCTGCTGACTCACTCACAGGAAATCGGCGCCATCTTTGGGCGCGGTACGGGCGGCTACCAACATTTGTTCATTATACCCATATACATATACACACATACATGTGTATGGATACACATAGGCTCCCTCCACACACACACTAGTATATGAGTTTGTGCGGGAAAATGAAACATAAAACGAATCATAAAGATCGCTTAATAAACTGTTGGAACAATGGGGTAAGACATAAAGAACTGTGTGAAAAGCATTTTTCGTGAGCCAAATTAAATGCCAATGACAAGAGCACCACCTTGAAAAACTGACTAGAGAAGAAGTTACGATGTACCTAATGGCTAGCAGGAACAGTTTTTCTTTTTTTAATTAGGAGCCAAAATAATAGAGTAAAATTATTTTCAGTTTGAAAACTTATTATAAATATTTCTGGGTTAAAACAACAACAACAACAAAGAAGTAACAACAAAAATAACCCAAGTGGGGCCTGGGGACACACACTGATAATTTCAGCACACCTAAGGCTGACAAAGGATGATCTCAATTCCCAAGATAGCCTGGGCTACATTGCAAAATGCTGCCTAAAAACCAAACAAGACAACCACCACAACAAAAACAGACAGTGACAAGTGGAAACTAAGTTGGTACCATGTATGTCGTTGGATTAAGGCTATTCATGTATGAATGAAAGACCCCCCCATGAGTCTTAACTCAGAGCTGCAATAGGCTTGAACGAGCCCAGGCACGCCCAGATACCTAGGGCCGAGTCACCGTTAAAACTAACAGACCATAAAAGGAAAGGAATACAGAACAGACTAGGAATACCGGCTCTGACTCACAGGCCAACTGGCAGGAAGGGATAAGCCCCTAGCCCCCGACATTCAGGACGTCCCAGCCCGCACGTACTCTCTTACCACGTTACAACCTCATTCGAATATGATTCAAACCTGCCAATGTGTGTAGCTATACCTTATTACCTCATCGTGTGAAATAACCAATCATATGTGAACATGTCTATATGCCTCGTTTAAATCCACCAATCCCCATAACTATGCATCTGCTTCTATCGCCCTTCTGCTTCCCCAAACCCTATAAAAGCCCCATGCTGGAGCTGCTGGGCGCACAAGTCCTCAAGAGACTGTGTGCCCGCGGAGGCCTGTGTTTTCAATAAACCCTCTTGCTGATTGCATCCGAGTGGCCTCGGCTCGGTCATTGGGCGCTTGGGTCTCCTCCTGAGGGAAAGGTCCTCTCCGGAGGTCTTTCATGGTGAACACAGACAAATACGTCAGCTTTAACAGTTTTACTTCCATGTACACGTGTGTATGTGCTACATGTGTGCCAGTGCCTGAAGGGGACAGACATGGTGGTCAGATCCCCTGAAGCAGGAGGTACAGGGCGTTCTGAGATGCCTGCCACAGGTGCTGTGTTTTATAAAAAGATAAGGAGAGAAGGAATATGCTTGGTGGACGAGTAGTCAGGTGTGGGGGAAGGGGGTGTCTCTGCGGGCCCAGGATGAGGCATCCGTTCCCCCTGAGGCCCCTGAGGGACCATCCACATGGTGGTATGGTACAGAATAGAGTTTACTCATGAGGAGGGGAGGAGAGAGAGAGAGAGAGAGAGAGAGAGAGAGAGAGAGAGAGAGAGAGAGAGAGAGAGAATAGAGGAGTAGAGGCCAGCCATGAGCATGTGGAGAGAGAGGGGGAAGGGGAATGTGGAGAGGGGGAGCAGAGTAAGGGAACAAGGGTAGGAGAACGAGAGAGAACGAGAGGGGGGCGAGCAGCCCCTTTTATAGTGATCAGGCACACCTGGCTGTTTCCAGGCAACTGTGGGGCGGAGCCTAGACTAAATGCTGGCAACAGGTGCTGAAAGCTCAGCTCAGAGTCTCCAGACGAGCAAGAATTCCACACCTCCCATCTCTCCAGCCCCCAAGGAAAACGATTTCTGTAGAAAACAGGTACAAGAATAAGAAAAAATGGGCTGAAGAAAGGGCTCAGTGGCTGAAAGCACATATTAGGGTTCCTCTTGCACACAACCTGGTGTCAATTCCCAGCACCCACATCAAGCAGCTCAAAACTGCCTAGAACGCCAGCTTTATGGAACTGACACCTCTCTCTCATCTATGTGAAAACGCCCACACATGCACACTGAAAAGATAACTCACAAAGTAAGTTCAGAAGGAATCCAATACAGTTTAAGAACTGTTTAATCTCACTAGGAGTAAACAGAAACATAACTCTAGTAAGAGTTGGGATCGGCGTCAATTTAAGTTCACCATGCTTGGGATGGACCCCAAGGCCTTAACGGACTTAAATGAGTGCTCTAATATTGAGCTATGCATCCAGCCAACAGTAATTTGTAGGCATAATGTTTGTGACCACAATAAAAAGATTATCCTTGTATTAGTTGAGTGATGACTTCTCTCTCCGATGTCTGGTTTCAGTCCTGACATGGCATTGTACTGCTTATTCTGAGTAACTCCTGCCTCACTGTTGTGTCAGCATTGTCCCCCATTGATTCTTTTTTTTTTTTTTGGTTCTTTTTTTTTGGTTCTGGGGACCGAACCCAGGGCCTTGCTTCCCCCATTCTACCACTGAGCTAAGTCCCCAACCCCCCCCCATTGATTCTTTGACAAGTCAATAAAAGCTGATCAGCCAATGGATTGGACAGAGGAAGGTAGTGTCATCTTGTAGTGGGTCCAAGAGGCCTCACTGGAAACGCACCTGGAGCAGAGAGGGGCCAATCAATACTAAAATTGCAAGTATGGAATTTTAATTGGTAGGTGGACAGATTAGCTCAGAGGACTAGAATAGATTAAGAAATGTTCAGCTCTGGGCTGGAGAGATGGCTCAGCCCTTAAAGGATAGGCTCACAGCCAAAAATATAAGAAATGCTCTGGTCCTGTACTGTAAAGCTTATCAAATCCATCTTGTAGTCCCTTTCTCATTTATTTTGGAGCTTGTCAAGATAGAGAAAAATTATCATTTTTAAAATGCTAATTTTAAAATTGGAATTAGAGTTTTAGAGATGAGGACCATCTCCGCAGCGGACTTGACAACAGGCAGGAAGGCATGCAGTCAAGTATGCAGCCAGGAGGGCAGGCAGCCAGGCAGGTAGGTAGGTATGCAGCCAGTCAGGTATGCATCAGCTTTATTTGATGACAAAGCCAATTGGTGGTAAGGAACAGAGGACAAAAGGCCTCCCACACACTTGTAGAAGAGTGTAAATGTGGCAATTTGAAAGAGAATGGCCCCCATAAGTGCATATATTTGAATATTTGTTTCCCCAGACAGTGGAACTGTTTGGGAAGGATTAGGAGACAAGGCCCTGTTGGAGGAGGTGCATCACTGGAGATGGGCTGTGAAGTTTCAAAAGCCCATAGCTAGCCAAGTTAGTTCCCCCTCTCTGCTTCCTGCTTGTGGACCATACTTAAGCTCTCAGTTGTTGCTCTAATGCCATGCCTGCCTGCCTGGCTGCATACGTACCTGCCTGCCTTCCTGCCTGTTGTCATGTCTGCTGCCAAGATGGTCCTTAACTCATCTCTGAAACTATAATTCCAATGAACTCTGTCTTCCATAAATTGCCTTGGTGATGGTGTTTCTTCTCAGAAATAGGAAAGCAAGTCATACAGAAGTTGGTGTCAGAACCTGGCTCCTTGTTCTGACAGCCTAGATGGGCTGTCTTGGGAGAAATATTTGAGACTTTGGCCTAGGAAAGCACTTAAATGCTCTAAGCAGGGTAACAGGCCATTGCAGTAGGAGCCTGGAAGACAGTAGTGCTGATGTGGATTGTGGAGACGAGGCTCAAGAGATTTGGGAGGGGAATGATATTAAGCTGGGATGGAGGCCATTCCTGTGATCTTATGTCAAAGGATGTGAGCATTTTTCCCCTTTGTCCTAAGAGTATTCCTAAGGCCAAACCTGGAAAGTTCTGAACTAATATCACTGGCAGAGGAGATTTCAAGACAGCCTAATGTTGACCCTGTTGCATGATTACCAGTGCTCATTCTACTGTGTGTCTACAGGGGAAAAGAGCAAGCCAGTAAGCAGCACTCCTCCATGGCCTCTGCATCAGCTTCGCCATCAGGTTCCTGCCCTCCTCGAGTTCCGGTCCTGACTTCCTCTGTGGTGAACTGTGATGCAGAAGTGTGAGTGAAATCAATCCTTTCCTCCTCCCCAGGTGTCTGTCCATCATTGCATTTCATCGTGTGGCAATAGGAACCCCTAAGACAGAAATTTACCACACTTTCTGCAGAACAAGGGTACTAAGATACGGATTCCCTAGAGGAATACATCACCAGGAGCGACTGGTGCACCACGGTAGTGTCAGCAATTCGGCCTGGCCAACTTACAAAAGCCAGTGCTAGGATTCACACGCTTAAAGGAGAGGCTGGGACAGTAAGGTAGAAGATGAGCAATGTGCAGAGTTTAAGGTGGTAAAGGTGGGTAGTCTGGAAGGACAAGTGAATGGAGACCAAATGGGAATCAGCGGGGGAGGGGGAGACTCGGGGAGATGAGACAATGTAGGGGAGAAGTCATGGAAGTTTCTAGATCCGAGCCAATGTTTGATTAAGTAACTACATTTCGTCTAAAGTTAGAGAAGCTTGCACTAAAAGTGTGACACCTTTTTCTAAGTTATGCCTCAGTAAACTTGATGCCTAGGAACAGCCCACACAGGTCTAAAAAGCCGGTTGAGTGGGAGGAGGTGCTTGCCCACGGGGTGGTCAGACTGGGTCTGCAGCTTTTAATTTTCCAAAGCCTACTTTTCACGATGGTTCTTAAATGCTTTGACCTCCCTTCTAGTGAAAGAAAGGATACAGGGGACGTGGACCTGTTTAGAAATGGTTCTTTTGGAGCACATCCCAGCTGTGTTGTCAGGAAGTCAGCAGCTCAGCTCGCAGGTCCGCAGCTGCAGCTCAGGACACTATCAAACCCTTGACGTAATATTGACTCCAGGTCAATAGTGTCGGGATGGCAGCAGTGGTGGCATAACCTAGCAGAGACAGCCAGGCCTCAGCCGAGTCAGCACAACTGAGCAGGAGGGTTTCAGACCAGCAGGGATGCCAGGAGAAGTTCTCTGCTGTGCCTGCACAATGAAGTGAAGATCAGCGAAGACGCTAGACCGAGAAGCATTGCACACTTAGCAGCCCTTAAAAAAGCTATTCAGTGTCCCTGTCTATACAATGTCTATACCCAACCTCAAGTCTTTGGAACCATCAGGCAAATCCTTATTAATACACAAATACCTGGCTACTGCCAACCAAAAAGGGGGATACTGGTAGTTAGCACGCCAGGCCTATGACAGAGGCTCCTCCACTGGCTTCATCCTTCCCACTTAATGTCCTCATGAACATATATGTATGTGTATGTGCCTGTGCGTGTGTATGTGCCTGTGCATGTGTATGTGTATATGCATGCTTGTTTTAAATGCATATGTATTTTTAAGTGGCTTAACTTATGACTGTTACTGCAAAAATCTCATCCAAACTCTACTGTGTAGAACGTGGCATTTTGGGTAACCTTATCTGGTCATACAGCCAAGGCTCTAGAATAAACGGTCACCCTCTTTCAGGTGAGAGTAGTGACTTTTGTGCCCACATTCTTCCTGCCGAGTTGTGAAGGTATGGGCGTGTTGTTTGTTTCAGTTTCCATTTAGCAGCAAACAGCTGAGAGAGAGAGAGAGAGAGAGAGAGAGAGATCAGGCAGGAGGTAAACAGATAGGTGGAGGGCAGGTGCTTAAACTTCCTATTGATTTCAAACCTCCAAGAGGAAGCTGACCCTTTTTTTTTTTCTTTTACAGCCCCTCCCCCCTCCCCCAAGCTGACTCATTTCAAGGGGCGGACCATGACCCTATTGGTTCACAGGCAAGAGTTTCTCCTGCTTGCCTCAGATTTAAGTCACTGTCTAAGTAAGCAGTGTGCTATCTACCAGGACTACTCGCCTGCTACCAGGACAGCTCATCATGTGGGGTTAGTAGCCCCTGGGTAGATGGGAACTGGCCTGCCTGACCCAAACCCGCCAAGAACTCACTGCCATCAACAAATTCTAACCTTCTCTACCTCCCCATCTCTCCCTAGGAGAAATGTTGGGCGCTGCTATAGGAGGAGGTTTGTTTCTTGCTCCAACTGGTGAGGGGGTGGGGGGTGTGCTTTGAGGTGGGTGCCACTCCCAGCACTTGTCTGCTGCCGCAATCTGGGGCTGTCTGGGTGCAGGGCAGGAGCTACCCTTACTCCAGGGATGAGCTTAAGGTTTCCTGTGCAGCTGCTCCTCCGGGCCTTATAGATAATGAGCAGAAAAGTAGATGAATGTGGTGAAGGCTGGGACGGGGAGCTGATGAGACCTGCCGGCTTGTTTTCCCCTCACACCCACAGGCCCGGTGAAGGATGATGCTTCTCAAGTGTCACTGCCAGACAAGACCATGGCTCTGTCACATCCTCCACTGACCTCTTTGCCTCCACCAGGCTCCCTGCCCCTCCCTTCCTCTTTTTCTTGGGACCCCTTTCCATGCTCCTTAGAATAGAAAGACCGCAGAAACAGTCAAAGCATTCACGGGTGGGTCATTTCCCTGAGCCTCCCTCACCGAGCTCCTCTCCCTGCAGTTGTGGCTGTGGCAGCTGCACCCGTCGTCCTGTCTGCCGTGGGCTTCACTGGGTCAGGCATTGCAGCTGCATCCATAGCGGCCAAGATGATGTCTGCTGCAGCAGTTGCCAACGGGGGCGGAGTCGCAGCAGGAAGCCTGGTAGCCACACTACAGTCAGTAGGTAAGTGTCAAGCCAGGCAAGTTGACCCGAGGCTAAGCCAAGGACTGTAACTGCCTTCCTAACCCTACAGTCCCACCTTCTTATGTGTTCTCCTTCTGTTCCTACCTTCTGGTTCATTCTGAGTGAGGTGGGAGTGTGGCTCGGGGGTGAGGGGTGCTCATTGGTAGAGCCGGAAGGAGCCTGGTGAATGTTACTGGAGTTCTGAATCTTTACTACCTGGCTGTCTTCCTCTACTGAGTCTTTTCTGTCATGCTATGGCGGGGCGGGGCGGGCGGGGGGGCTTCCTGCATCTGGCTTTACCCACATCTATCGTCTCCTCTGGTCAACTTTAAATATCTCTGTCTAGAGCATAGACCCGGGGTTCAGACAAAAAGAGGTGGGGTGTCTCTAAGCTTCAGGCCACTGCCTGTCACTGCCTTGTCTTCTTCCCAGGCGTACTTGGACTCTCCACATCAGCCAACATCATCTTGGGGTCTGTTGGGGCAGCCATAGGAGCTGCCGGAGCCTCAGAAGCCTCCTAAGCACAGGAGCCTCCAATGCAAGATTTGATCTTAGGAGGTGACGTCTCCACCAGTTTAACCCTCGATGAAGTCAGAGAATGACGGAAAAATAAAGGTGGTTTGTTGGTGTGGCTCTTTGAATCATGTTGTGGCCTGATAGTTTCATGTCTTCAGGCTTTCGTGCCAGCCTCAGCCTGGAGATCAGAGGGAGGGGACAGGTTGGTCAGCACACAGTCAGCAGGCAGGGGGTTTTATGTGGTCCCTGCAGTAGTGGAAATCTGTGTGGAGTGGGGGCTTTTTGGAGTATTCGTGGACCACACTTTATCCATTATTCAAGGTCAAGTTGACAAGAGGATTCTGTCATGAGGCAAAGGTGAGAGGTAGCCAGGACCATTGACCTGAGAACTCTGAGTCCTTCCTCATCAATGGCTCTGGATGTCCAGGGCTATGAGCAGCCTATAACTACCCCCACTGTACTTCTGAGAGGCTGGCAGGAAACCACCAGGGAGTTAATTCACTGGGCTCAGCAAATGCACTGGTACCTCAGGAAGGAGAGGGAGTCAGAAACAGTCACCAGCATTTGTAATGGCTATGCCATGGAAAGGAGACACAAATTCCTGCCTTACATTCTCTGACTGCACCTTCACTCAAGGCCGACAGGCATCACCCATGTGATGTATTATGCAGTGCTGGATAGGGTCCACACTGACACCTTGAAGTCTTGAGGCAGGAGGATACATTTGAGCAATCTCTTATTAGTTCGGTTCCATTTATAGCCTCAAACCCTTCTAACTTCCTAAGTTTCTTTCTAAAATTTGGGGGTGCCTGAATGACAAAATCAATGTTGGTTGCTAGCTGGCTTTCTGGTGTTTGGGTGTAATGGAGTGAACAAGGGATTAGGTTTACACAGGCGTTCTGGGAGCCCAGTGTGGGACTCCTGGGACTCTTGGGTTTTCCTAGCAGCTGTTTTCAATCCTTGTAGAAGGGCTTGGCAAGACCTGTTTAGAGCCTCCTTATCCTGGGCAGCATTCACGGCTCCGTTGGCTCACACAGATTAAACCCATTCTAACTGGGCTGCACTGTCTGGCAGTGATATTTTGCCAGGCCCAAGAGTGGTTTGTGCTTGGGATTTGTGGGCATTCATTCTAGGCCAGCTGGTGGGTATAAAAACCTCACTCTTGAAGAGACGGATGAGGGTCTAAGGATTTTCAGAGAATGGTGGGTTTATATGGATCACTGCTTGAAAAGGTGACATAAATCCGGAAAGGGAGAGTGGGACCCTTTGGGTCTTAGGACACTGCTGTGGTGGCTGCTTTCTTAGAGGGAGAATGAAGACTATGTCTGTCCCAGGGAAATCCCTCCCAGAGCCCCCAAAGCTAGAGCCACTCTGCATGTGAGGAGTGTAGGTGGGTCCCGATGGGAAGAGACTATCTCTTCTCCCCTAATTCACATGACTGTTAAATTATTTCTTCTCTTCAAGCACAGCCTAAAGGGAAATTCAATTTTCTTAGTCGGGCTGTGGAACAGAAGTACAGGCCGAGATTTTGCAGTGCTTTGGGCCGCCATGTGTCTCAGACAAAGGTTTTGATCCAGGCCACCAGCAATAATCCCTGAATACATAGTGGGGGTGTTGGGGGGAGGGGAGCTCTAAATGCAAACCAGGCTCTGGCTTTGAGATGAGTGGCTCAAAGGGTGCCATGAAAAATTCCTCACGGGAATCGAGCAAACCCCATCCTGGCTGGCATCCGAGACGTCAGTGAGGTCAACTCCTCATTTAGGGAGGGGCATAAGAAGGAGGTGACATTCTCAGGGTTATGGATCAGTAGCAGGGCAAAGAGCAGCTTCTGTTATGACATTTAGATTCACTACAGCTGAGCACACTCCTACACCATGTAGGTCTGAGACAAGATGGCAGCAGGAAGGGTGGAGCCTGACCCACCCCAAGCCCAGGTAGCAGAGAGCTCAGGTTCCCTACTTCTACTGTGCAAGCATCACACAGGAAGGGAAACAAGAAGATTGGCAAGCGCTTGGTTTTATTTCTTATTTCCACGTAGGCAATCTGTGATAGTAAATTGTCCCCTGGGGCTAATTAATCCCTCTCCGGATTAGAGAAGTTGAGTGGCGACACCTCTGTTCCCATGTCTGCCTCCTCTCTTGCCTTGGTTTCCAAGTACAATTATCGGAGGAAGGAGTACAAATGCTTATAGACACCCATCACACTGGCCACGACGGCAGACCCTGTAGAGCCCACGAGGACCTTAGATGTCATGGAGAGTCCAGCAGCTCCTGGGAAGACACAGACGATGAGCAATAGGAGAAGGGGTGAAACTTTGAGGTCAGAAGGGGTCAGAGTTGCCAGGACCATTCAGGATGGTCTGAGACGCAGGGTCTCCACCTTACCCCCCGCTACCTCCCAAAGCATCTAGGATCCATGTCTAGCATTGTTATTTTGCAGGGGAAACTCCATACACTGACACTAGGTAATAGTCCAGCTAGGTAACATTCCCCTCTGCAGGGAAAAGGCTGAACCTAAGGGGTGGATTAAACCCGGGTAAACCATCCTGCAATCCTTCTCTCCCTCCTCCATCCCCCTCTGGTAAACACCAGAAAGAAGGGAAAGACAAAACAGAGTGGGCTGTGACCTGTCCTCCCTCTGGTCCTCCAGCCAAAACACTTACCAGCAGACTGCAGAGTGGCCACCAGGCCACCAGCTGGGACTCCGCCCCCATTAGCAATGGCTGACACAGACATCAGCTTAGCTGCTAGAGAGGAGGCTGCAATGCCTGACCCAGTGAAGCCCACGGCACTCAGCACAGGTGGAACAGCAGCTACTGTCATGGCTGTGGGAAGAGGAGTTATGTCAAGTGGGCTTGGGAAGAAAGATCCCCCACCCAATATCCTTGGGTAAACCTGGAGGACTTCCTGGTGTCTAGAGGAAACATGGGCAGGAGGGGGCTGAGCCAGGGCATCTCCTCTCTGTATCTCTCAGGAGAAACCCTAGAGCAAAAGGAAGGAGCAAAGGCAAGGGCATCTCTGAATTCAGTGCTGGTCGTCAGGATTTTGCAGGGAACAGGAGGAGGAGCAGGTCCATTCATTGAGTTGAGTTCTTGCCTGGCTGATTGGCAGGACCTTCAAAAACTGATTATTGAGTTCAGTGTCTGTCTTGGTCGAATGCTGGGATAAGAGAGCAGCCCTGAGTAAGTGTTTCTACAGGAGAGCGTCTTGCCCAGGCATACATGGAACCTAACTGGAGTGACTGGAGGAGGCATCCCACAGTCCTGCTGGGTCCTCACCGGGCATGTCAGAAGCCATCAAGCTGATGGTGCAGGCAGAGTGTTGGCCCGGATAACTGCTGCTTGTCTGGTCAGGCATTTTAAGCTGTTACTAGGAAACTTGCTCCTTGCAGTTAGTACTGTTACAAGGGAA
The DNA here is from genome assembly GCF_011064425.1 of Rattus rattus. Taxonomy (NCBI): domain Eukaryota; kingdom Metazoa; phylum Chordata; class Mammalia; order Rodentia; family Muridae; genus Rattus; species Rattus rattus. The sequence goes on along the minus strand of NC_046160.1, from coordinate 114,735,325 downwards.
CTTTGTCCTATGCTGTTTGTACCGTTACTAGGAAACTTTCTCATGCCCGATTGACTGCATATTCTGTAATGTTCTGTGCTTCGGTGTTCTTAGGAACCAATCACGATAGATGCCAGTTAGAACTGCTTTGTCTGTGTAGTCTCTAATAGCTGCAGCCTGAGCCAATGTACAGCTTACTTTTTGCACCTGTGTATGAGCCTTTATAGATTTTCTCAATTTAAGTTGCCCTGTGTACAGACCTCCACATAAAAGGAATGTCTAAACCAATATAAGAAGCCAACTGGAACAAGACTACCACCTTGAGTAGGGGTCAAATAATGTTTTAAGTTCCAAGTCTTTCCTGAGAATTGACATCCTACTTGGTAGAAGAAGCATGACCGTGGGTAACTGATGTCCTGGATGACAGGCTAAGACATGAATGTTAGGCAAGGCCAGATTCCTCCCACAGTTGACTATCCATACCCAATGGGAAAAGGATAAATGTACAATAAAGACAAGTCCCTAAGGAAGACCCCTAGCTCTAAATCCTGATTGGTGAAATAACTTGGCACAGATGTTTGTGGACTTCCGTCTGAAGAGCTCTGTAGGATTATGGCTTAGGGTAGCAGTCAGCTCCTGAGTCTGGTCTGAGGCCATGATCAATCAGTCCTGGGGTGAATGCTCAACACACTAGCCTTCTCTGACTGAGGTCAGTGGTCATGTGGTATTTCAGGCGACTCCTGGACCCCAACACACAGTCAATCTTTGTACATTCCAAGTTCCTTTCCCCTTCCTAGAGCCCCCTTGGTAAATACTAGATGGGATAAACAGTCCCAATTTTCTCTGTTAGGAGCGCAAAAGAATTCAAACCATGCACCAGGTCACAGGAGGTGGGCACCGGAGGAAGATATGGCCTCTCCTGCCTCTACACCACTACACTCCTTCCTTTTCTCTACTTCCTTCTTTCAGTCAGTTCCCTCATCCCATCTCCACCTTTGCCCCACTACCTCCGGGGAAGCCTACTGGGACAAGATGGGGTGTGTCCTGGCTCCATGCTTACATGGAGAGTAGGAGGGGAACCTACACCCATTCCATGACATCACTTACCTCCCCCAAGCATGGCGACAGCAGTCTTGACTAGAAAGGAAAAAAAAAAATCCTGTGAGAACAGTCACTGTCCCCTACCCTATCCAGCTCACAGGGAAGAATGAGCCCTGTATGTCCTTCCCTAAGAGAGAGACCCAGCACATATCTCTGCCCTGAGCAGGTCCTGACCGCTTGCCTCTAGAGAACTCAAGATGCTTCAGATAGATCTTGCATTGTCCTTCCTTCATCTGCCTGTTTGCTGTTTTGTGGAGAAGTCTGAAGTTACTTTTCTTCTCCCCCTACCACAGCATGGTCCTTTCAAACAAAGCAAAGCAAACAAACAAACAAAAACAAACAAAAAAGCGGGAGGCTTGGGGTACAGGTTGGTAGTAGGAAGACTGCCCTGGCTTCTCTGAACAAAAGGAAAAAGAACAGTAGTCATGTAGGTATAGAAAGCATATGTAGCCTCCCAGGGAGTACAGAGTACTAGCACTGTAATTTAGGACTGGGGCCTTGACTGATGTAGGGATGGTGACAGGGTACAGGCAGCAGGCAGGTAGTCATGATGCTTTTGAAACTCAATCCCTACCCCCAGTGACCCATCTTCTCCAATAAGGCCTCACCTCCTAATCCTTCCTAAGCAGGCCCACCAACTAGGGACCAAGCATTCAAATATCCAAGCTTCGAGAACCATTTTCAGTCAAACCACAGTAGCTAACATGATGGATTCTTTCCCTCAAGACAGGACTACTAGCTGATTTGAAGTAGGGTCAGTGTTTGCTAGTGCTGATTGTCAGACGCATTCCTTGGCCCCACACAAGGCAGCATAACACATGGGCTCAGTTCCCGACAGTGTGAGCCACTTAGGATCCTGAACTCTACAGTCATTGGGGCCACATTGAATTCTCTGAGGTTCAAAGGGTCAGAAGTTCAAAGGTAACCTGGAGAATTCAGCCAGGTCTTCAGTGGCCTCGGGTAAAAGGTAGGGGAATGAAAACCAGACTTGCCCAAATCAGGTGCTGAGTGGACAGAGGTTAGAAGACATCGACTGCTCACTGGTACTGGCTGACAAGCAGGAGAGCAGGTTACCAGTCTGTCTGGGAACTGTTTGCATACGGCCCATGAGACAAGAAGGTCCTCCCCTAAAAAGGGGTGTTATCTGTCTGTTTGCCAGCATGCTGGACGCCATTCATGACCACAGGGAGGGCCTAGACTCTTGTGGGTCCTCAGAACTTCTGCCCTGGGCCTCTTCCCACCATCACTCCCACACACATGTTGATTGTACAACTCTGAATTTCTTTTCTATTTATTGTCCCTGGCAGAAGGAAAAGCCCTACAATCCCTCCTGCGCAGGACCTTGGAAGAGTGGTTCACACTGGTCAATAAAGAATAAGATTGACAGGTATGGTGGTGTCCACACTTTGAGCAGTCAGAAATTAGTCAGAAAGATTGTCCCAAGCTTAAGATCAATTGTCGTGGGCTATATCCATAGTGCTCTCTGAGCTAGCCTGGGCTATAGATTGAGTCCTTATTCCAAGAGAGGGGGAAGGGGAGGGGGAGAAGAAGGGAGGAGGCTGAGAGGGAGAGGGAAATGGAGAGAGGGAGGGAAGGAGGGAGAGGGAGAGAGGGAGGGAGGGAGAGTAAGAGGGAGAAGAAGAAGAAGAAGAAGAAGAAGAAGAAGAAGAAGAAGAAGAAGAAGAAGAGAGAGAGCAAAGGAATGTGAGAGGTGGCTTGTCATAGTTCTCCATGTAGACCTGGGTCCCAAGTAGGATTGTCAGATGGACATGCAGGGCCAAGTTACCTCCAATGGGGCAAACAGCCAAGGCGGAGGCAGGGAGGCCAGATAAAACGGTGCCAGCCTTCAGTGCTCCCAATGCAGATCCAAGTGCAGAAGCTCCAGAGCCCAGTGTAGTCCGGGCTAACAAGTTGAGCCCTAGAGGGTGAAAACATAGATCAGAGAGGGGTCAGAAGCCCCATTCAAACCCTCATGAAGAAACTGCTGTGGGGGCTGAGTGTGTCTGCCCTGGGTGACAGAAAGGAAAAGAAGCTACACAAAGATTCTGTATACATTTAGAAGGCCTGATCCTTTATTCTCTTCCAGAAACAGTGGTGGGTTTTTAAGAGCCTCGTTCTCAGTGTGAGGAAAGCATCGGGAGGACCTAACGTTATCCATTGAGAATGTTGTATCCATTGCCCCTTCAGTCAGGCAAATGATAAAGAAAATCTCCACAGCAGGCTGGAAATTTGGGGCTGAGAGGGAAGATTTGTGCAGGGAATAAAATAAATAAAAACAGAGAGGCCTTCACAAGCTGGAGGAAGGAGAGAACTTTAAGTCCATACCACGGCTTGTACAACCCAGCTGGACCAACAGTTCCACAAAAGGTGAACTCTGGTGGGGAGTCCAGGAGAACAGATGGGAGGGACCCAGCTCCAGACCCCAGGCCAAAGTCTCAGAGGAAGACCCTATGAAGCATGTAGGTCTGAGTTTTCAGGGCCTCAGGGCCAGCCTCATACACTAGTCTGGTCTCCCTCAGACCTTTCTCAGAGACAAGACTGTGTTGGATGTGAGACAGTGGGCAGCTCTGAGGTCAGGATGCCGCACGCTCCATAACCGCCCCCTCCCAGTCCACTTTCCACCCGTGGTCACTCACCCTGTGAGCTAGCTAGGATGGTGCTGGATACCGCCCCTCCGGCTTTGACCACGGCCACTGAAGATGCCACCTTGGAGGCAATAGAAGCCACCAGCGTACCTGTGCCAGACAATGCCATGGGGACCGGTGTGCGTTCCAGATAGGAGCCAAACCTACGAAAAGAAGTGGAGCTTTGATGAGGAGATTGGAGACCAGGAGCTCCAACTTGGAAACACTGAATGGCTCCAGGCTGGGTAGAGAGGCCACTCAGAGGTGGCAGGAAGCAGTGGGCTTGGCCCCAGCCTTAAGGTGCAAGATCCCATTCAGTGAATGTGATTTCCTCCAGGGCAGAAGGCTCCATAGCAAAGACATTAGGGCACCAAACTGGCCACACCCAGCTGCTTACAAAAGGCAGGCTCTGACTACATTACTTACCCTTAGAGCTCACTTCACCTAGCCTCTAGGCTGCAGGGTCTAGTGGGGCCTGGGGTCCCTTCCTTCTAGGAACCCACCTCCTGTTTGGAGGAGACTGAGGTGCATATTTTACATATCAAAGCAGACCCAGCCTCCAGGTTCTCCCAGTACCCCTCAGTTCCTCGATGGCATACCCTGCCCCAAATCCTGAACTGTCCAGCCCGGAGGCTGGGCTGCTCCTCCCTCAGGTTTCTTCCCTGTATAATTCAGACACTTTGGTGGCTAATTGTCTCTTCCTCAACTTCCTTTCTCTCTTGGTGCATGCACATTTTTCTCTGTCTCATCCCCCTCCCCCATAGTAACTTCCCTGAGCTTGGTCCTTGTGGCCAGTGATCTTGCCTGAGAGCAGCTTCCCGATAGACCTGCCTGTATATAATCTAATCTGGCTTGAATTGTCTCATTCTGCCAGCTCAGGAAAGATAACCTATCACCTTTAAAGATAGGTGCCACTGTGAGAGCTAGACACTCCCCTTTAGCCTCTGGGGATTTTTGCCTCCTAGGTCTAGGGTCATCTGAATAGGGTCTCTGTGCTGGCCCTACCCACTGAAGATTTCCTGAGGATCCCAACACACACCCCCACCCTCACTACAACCAGAGCTGGATTTGGGATTTGTTTCTGCAAAATCCAGTTCTTCTCAGGGTGGAAAAAATCCACTGTGGTTGAAGAAGACATACCCAGTGATGTAAGTGAGAGGATGAGATAGGTTTTGGTGTCCCAGTTCCCTCCAGGCCTTAGAAGTCCACTCTGGGTGAAGATACACCTAGTGACTGAAGACAGCCAATGAGGTAAGTTTCCATTTCCCCAGCTCTCTTTAGGAATGACAATAAAAAACAGTGTCTGCAGACAGCCAATGAGGTAAGTTTCCATTTCCCCAGCTCTCTTCAAGCAAGACAAATCCACTCTGAGTGAAGATATGCCCAGTGATGGAAGGCAGCCAATGAGAGGTTTCCTTTTCCCCTGCCAGTGCCTGAAGGCAGCCAAGGAGAGGTTTCCTTCTCCCCTGCTCTCTCTAAATCCTGTTTGGTTTGGAAAGAATAGCTCATCATTCTTTTACTGAGTGCTAATGTGTTTGCAATGTATTATGAAATATACCCGTGATTTTTTTCCCCTTCCAATGACAGTGCTGCAGGAGAAACTTGAAGTAATAAAAGTGAGGCTATAAACATTTATTAATAATGTTGCTTAGGGGGTTGGGGATTTGGCTCAGTGGTAGAGCACTTGCCTAGGAAGCGCAAGGTCCTGGGTTCGATCCCCAGCCCCGAAAAAAAAATAAATAATGTTGCTTAGGAAATATTAAGTTACGCAAAGTGCAGTGTCTCCAATATGAAAGGAATGTAAGTGGAACATAACTAGGTTTCTTATACATTGTGGAAAATAAAACTTTGTACCATGATCTAAGTTTAGGTTGCTGAGAAAGTTTTTGTATTGTTCACCAAGAATGAACTCAAATCAGGCTCGATTCCCACAATAACAGGGGACAACCCTGACTCAAAATCAGACCTTAGTTCCCTCCCCATATCAAAGAACAGGCTCTGGGAGAGGGGGTGCATTTCAAGGTCACAACCACCTTTAGGTCCTGTTGTGTCATGAAGCCCCCTCACCTCGTATCAAGAAAGGCTGAATTCTGGAGGCTGGCAAGATAGACTGGGTTGCAAACATTCAAAAGGAACAACACTGGTTTAATAATTCTGATAATACATTTGCTGTGTAAATCCATCTGCTCAAGCTGCCTGACTTTCAGTCTCCTGTCCCTGTTTAACTGTTCTAAGTGTACCCTGGGGCTGGGACTGAAAGAGACTGAAGGGTAACCGTTCCTGTGGAGAGCTAAGCCTACAGTATAAATAAGGTAGTAAAATGTATTTGTGCCAGCTCCTCTTTGTGCATTAACCAGAGCCCATTGTTCTTAACACTGTTACTACAAATAGTAGAAGTCCTAACAGGGAGCCTTTTCCCTTAAAAAAAAATTAGATTTATTTTTACTATGTTATGAGCATGAGTGTTGTGTCTGGATGTATATCTGTGCACATTTGTGCTTGGTGCTGGAAAAGGCAGTGAGTACCATGTGCATTCTGTGCAACAAGAAGTACTTTTGACCACTGAGCCAACTCTCCGGTCCACCTTTTCTTTTCTAATCTCCAAGTGTGTGGATGTTTTTCTCACTGGGAAGGCATATAATTGCTATAACCACAGAATATTCAAATAGGATAATACAGGAGTTTATCAAGGCAAAGAGCTTTGTCCTTCTCACCTTCTCCCAATCAGAGGCAAACATACATCCAATCAGGAGAAGCATACAACCAATCAGGAGAAGCATACAACCAATCAGGGGAAGCATACAACCAATCAGGGGAAGCATACAACCAGTCAGGGGAAGCATACAACCAATCAGGGCAAGCATACATCCTGACCTCCTTTCTGTCTATGTTCTTCCTGCCTAACTTGGATCAAGCACATGCTAGGACAGCTAGCATTGTTCACTGAAGTGAAAACACATGTGGCTTGTTATCTTCCATAAACATCAACCCCAGGCCTTCCAGGAAGTTGTCTGACCTTGGACAAGTGGGGCTTATAGATGGCAGGAATATTTGATATCATATCATATATCATATCATATATATGATACAATATATTATATATCTCTGAAGCACAGTAATTTAAACTTAAAACAGAACTTTAGCTTTTACAAGGGTTATGTCAATAAAAAATGTTGAAAAAGTTGATAGAATAAATGAGCATTAGCCAAGGCTAGCCTTAAAATAAGTATGCCTCTGAGGATGATCCTGAGTCTCCTTCTTCCACTTGGACAGTGCTGGGTTACATGCATTTTTCACCATGCCTGCTTTCTTCCATACTGGGCATAAAAATCCAAGGCTCTGTGTACACTAGGCAAGCATTCTACCACCGAAATGCATCCCCAGCCTAGAGGAATGTTTCTGTAGTATTATTTTTCTAATCATTAGATTATTTGGATTTGCTTCTTTATTGCTTTGATCTTGCCTTTGAAACAGAATCTCTCTACATAGCCCCAGCTGTACTGGGAATCACTGTGTAGACCAGGCTGGTCTCCAACTCCTAGAGATCCACCTGCGTCTGCTGAGGTTAAAGTTGTGCATCACCATGCCTGGCCTGATGCATTTGATTGGACAGTTAGAAGAAGCAATGGGCATGGTCATGTACCCCAGACACCCCAGCATTTGTCCACGTGTAGCCTGATGTCATAGGGGTCTGAGACAATCTGGCTTTAATGTCATGGTTACATATCAGACGCCAAAGTTAGTGATGCATCTTGGTGGTAGATTGCTAACCTTGCATGACAGGGTTTATCCTCAGCATTGGGTGTCAGGAGCCATAAAGGGACAAGCTAATAACTAGCAGGTGATCTCCCTGAAATGGCCTGCTTTGGATTATCATATAATCTGTGACAGATTCGCTCTTATTCAGCAAGGCTGTAAGAGATTCATTTTAGGAAAGATTCCTGCTATTAAAATGTTTTTCCTGTTGTTATTATTAAACACATATAACAATAATTAAATAATAGCACACCCCTTTGGAGCAGACCCCTGCAGATCTATGAAGATGTACTGTCTGGTAGTGATGCTATATAGACAAATATATGACTTCTTAAGTCTTAATGATGATCCTATAAGAATTCGTAAAATTATATCAATGATTATTAAGCTCTTTATAGTGGGACTGCTATTAAGTCTTTTTCTGGTAGTAAAAACTGCAGTGACAACTCTGCCAGTCTCCCAGGTATCACCAGTTAATTGATCTTAGATGGCAACCAGACTCTCTCCTACTCAGAACACATTCCAAGAGGTTGTAAAAACAATTAACCAAAGGTCATAAAAAGGGAACTAACGATTTATTATAGGTGCTAGGACAGAAGATAAAATATTGACTTGGTTTATCTATAAAAAACTTCACTAATGACTTAGTTATGGTTTTAAACCTTGGGTTGGGGATTTAGCTCAGTGGTAGAGCGCTTGCCTAGCAAGCGCAAGGCCCTGGGTTCGGTCCCCAGCTCCAGAAAGAAAAAAAAAAGTAAACCTTTTGTGAACCTGTGGAGCTGAGACAGGTGATAGATGCTTAGCCAGATAATTACTCCTAACGGATATGCATGTAAACATTCTCTATTATAACGTTCTATTTCAATTTATGACTTGACTTTTTATGCGAACTTGTGATGAACTCTGTAACATGTGATCATGTATTCTGAATGATGTTTAAATGCTGAGGACAAAGAGAAGAGTCAGAACTGAGCTAAGAGGAACTGATCTGAATTGAGCTAAGGAGATCTGAGCTGAGAAGAACCAAGCCTAGAGAGGAACTGAGTTGAGGAGAAGTTTTTAGACAGAACTGAACTCAGGAAGAACTTGGAAGTACAGGCATAGCATTGGGAGAAAAGGCGTTGAGAGTAAGAGCATTATTGGGACATCAGAGCAGGAGGAGAGAGCAAGATCAGAAGGAGATCAAAAGGAGTGGAATAACTTAGAGACTATAGGTGACTTAAAATACTAAGAGAGCAATATGCAGAATACAGAGGGAAAGAGGAAAAGGAAGAAACTGAAGAGAGCAGAAGGAGCAGGCAGGTTTTCCTTACCATGGGACAGAACTGGTCCTGTCTTAATAGCAAGGCAGTCTTAGTATTATTAAAGGAACAAGCCTTTTCTCTTACAAACTTGAGTCTAGTTCATTTTGCATTAAAAGGGCAGAAACGTTTTCCTCCTCTATGCAATAAAGATTGGAGCTCATCTTTCATCCAGAATGAGTGAGTTCTTTCTGCACCAGTGCTTGGTCTTTTGCTCCATATGCATACGTAAGTATGGACGTGTGTAAGGATGTAGTTGTGAGAATGTATGTAAGTTGGACGCAACTGATTTGAATGGGAATGTATAAATATACATTTGTGAATCTATATATGAACCTATATAAGCTTATGAATATTTGCCTATGTAAAAGTTTTTCCTTCTGCAAGTGCTATTCGCTTCTCTTGGTTCAACAGAAGTTTATTACTCCAAACTTCCCCCTAGCCTGACAAGCAAGAGGCATAGGGACAAAGGGAAAAGATTCTATCAATCAATCTTCTACTTTATCTCCTGCTGTTTTAGAATGAGGTGCTAAATGCCAGAGACTGCAGTTTACAGTAGCAGAGCCTAGTGACTTTGACATAGATAAGTAAATCAGCTACAGTAACATAGTAACGCAGACTTAGATAAGTAAACTTATTATTACACAGCAACCCTAAGTATCTCGTAGGACAAAGTCTTAACCCCCTCCCCTGCCCCGTATTTCATAAGACAAAGTCTTACCCTCTGCCGACAATCTTCCCCTTTTGCTGCCTCAAGAAGAACCAATGAGAAAAAAAAGACCCATGGCCGGGGCTAGCCCCAGGCAATTGGGAAGACAGAGAGGAATTCCGTAATGAGAGTGCCAGAGTTTTATACGCCTGTCATTACAAAAGCAGATGAATAGGGACAGGATTCCAATCTGTAAGCCACATTTTATCCAGAGATGTGAAGATAGGAGAGAGTAGCAGGTTGACATAAAAAGAAAACGACTCATTTATTCATTTTATATGTAGAGATTTTTAGTGTGTGTACGTCTGGTGCCCATGGAGGTCAGAACATGGCACTGGATCCCCCAGAGCTGGAATTACAGTTGTTTGTAAGTTGCCCTATGGATGCTGACAAGTGAACCCAGGTCTTCTAGAAGAATAGCTAATACTCGGAACGACTGAGGCATCTCTCCCACCTCCAGCAGGTTGACAATTTAAAAGAAAAAATCAAATGTTCAACTACCAAAACCTGGAGCTGGGAGTTGGCCCAGTGGTTAAAGATCTAGCAGTGCAAGTGTGAGCATTGGAGTTGGGAACAGCACTCAGGTAAAAGTCAGGCATGTGTGGCAACCTCTTGTAGTCCCAACACTTGAAGGCATAGATTAGGAGTCCCCAGAGTCATCTGAGAAGCCAAATTGGTGAGCTCTGTATTCAGCCAAAGACCCTGCCTCAAAACTTATAGTGGAAGATACTTACCCTGGTCAACTTTGGTTTCTCATATACACATGTGAGCTTTTATGTCTGCACAAGTACACACACACACACACACACACACACACACACACACACACACCTGTCGAATATTTAATATCTTATCAGCAACAGCCAATACAGTTTCAAAGGATGGGGAGGTGGGAGGGAGCAGGAAGGGCTGGAACAAAGACAGTCCATCAGTTTGGAGTTCAGTCATGGCCCTAGGGTCAGATGGCTGGTCACAATCTAAGACTGGTGAGGTCCATTGTCTCTCTCATCCCTCATGCTCATGCCGGACTCCATGGATGTTTGGGCTCAGACTTTGAAATGCTAAAATTCATTAGTGTCTACTAGTGTCAGCTTGATAGTCCTCAAGGGGCATCAGGCCTGGGAGAGGTTAACATAAGATAAATAAGCCATCGACAGTATGTACGAGTCAAACTAATATCAACATACACACGCAGCTTTCCTTTCACAATATGAAACACAAATAATTGGGCTTTTCTTTTCTTTGTTGTTTTTATATTTTGCTTCCCCCCCCCCAGAAAAGTTTTCTCCGTGTAGCCCTGCTGCACTGGAATGGGCTCTGCAGACTTACCCATCCCTGGCTTTGAACTTAGAGATCCACCTGTCTTTGCCTCTTCCACTGCTGAGATTAAAGGTATGTACCTCCCCACAATGCCTGGCTTCAAATATGTTTTTCTAATACAAAATATTAATGTGCTGGGGGCCCATTCTTCTTGTCTGCTGTAATTTTTCTGTAGATGCTGTTTCTAGGTATGCTGAAACACAGAACCCTTGAACAATGGCCAATGCTAAACACCTCAAAGGCTTTCATAAAAACTCTACAAAGGCCTCAGAGATGATTCAGGAGTTAGGCACACTGGCACTGGCTACTCTTCAAGAGGACCCAGGATCAATTCCCAGCACACACAGATGCCATCGAAAACCAGGCATACATGTGGTACATTTATACACAAAAAAGTAATGAGTAAAACCTTTAAAAGTCTCTTTTAAAAAGTGTTCTTTTCTGGTTGAAACTGAGTTATATTTTTCTGGTGGATTTGAGGTTTGTGATGTCTAATGAAATTGTGGTGAGTGAACTGCACTGTCTACCAGGAGTCCATTGCACAGAGAACAGGAAGGGGCTATGTGGCCTGTTATGTTCAGTTGCAGCACTTGACAAGGTGGTTGAAGACTTCCTGGGTAATCTGCCCTCTGCAGTCAACCTCGCACGACTATTTTCTGTAGCTCCTTATGGCTTTCCAGTGGCTGTCCTTTCCTCACGTGCACCACGCGGGTCGTTTTGGGTTTGGGTATTTGTTGTTCCATGAGACAATGTTGAACTTGCAATCCTTCCTGCTTTCACCTTCTCAGTGAGGGGAGGAGAGCTGCATGCCCTGTAACCTGTCTCTCGTTCCTTAAGTAGACTTGAACTTTTTTCTTTCCTTTCTTTGTGAAACTTTAAATCTACAGGACTGAGGAGATAAGTCAGCAGACAAAGCGCTCAGTGTACAAGCATAATGGACCTAGAGTTCAGATCCATAGAACCCAGGAGGATACTGGGTGGGTATGGTAACCGACCTTTAATTCCAGCCCTCAGATGGAGGAGACAGGCAACCTCAGAGAAAAATAGTTAACCATAGGAGCCTGTACTAAAGAACTCCAGCGTTATTTAAGAGAGAGACCGCACCTCAAAGCGATAAGGCAGAAGAGACTTAACCTCAGGCCTCCTCTCTTGTGCACACATGTGCACCCACACTTTCTCATGAATTCACATGAAAAATGAAAATAGTTTATTTTAGTGGACACATAAAACCCACAATTGTGCACATCTGCAGTGCTCATCGCGGTGTGGTAACATTCATGTAGACTGTATTATGTTTCCATTAGCTATTCACGCCTACGACCACAGGCATTTACCATTTTTAAGGGAAAATATTAAAACTCAGTTGTAGCGATGTTTTGAAAATAAAGTGAATGACTATCTGTTATTTGTAGACACTGTGGTGCAGTTCATACTGGAACCTCTCACTTCTGGTTGGAACAAGTACCTGCCCCTTCTCTTCTCTCCTCATCCTCCCCGGTCCCTGACCTCCATAGCTGTTTAGTGCATTACCAACATTGTCAGGGGCCACAGGAGTCCTGCACCATGTTGGTGTCTATACAAATTAAGTACCATTTTTCTGCCCAGACTTACTAGACTTGACATTGTGATCTCTGGTTGTATCCACATTCTAGCAGAGGTTTTCAGTTTTGATTTTTTTTGGGGGGGGTGGTGTTGAACAAATACTATTCTACTCTGCTTGAGCACCACATTCCCCGAATGAATCCACTCATTGGCTGATGGCTCTGTTCATTTCTTGGCTATCTGGAAGCGTTTGATGCATGCAGGACTGTGGGTCTCTTTTCAACAGACCACTTGCTTTGGATATATTCCTGGTCACAGGCATACATTCTGAGCAGATGGTAGTTCTAGTTTCTCACTCTTCAGGAATTTCCATGATGGCTGTACTTCGTTACATCCCACAACGATGTGCCAGGCTTCGTTCCCTGTCCCAACAGCCCCCTAGCCAACACTCATGTCCGTCAGCACTGGTCAGCATTCTCACTGCAGTGAAGCCATGTCTACCTGTGGCTCTAGTTTCCATTATCCTATTGACTAGAGGCTCACTGAGCATCTTTTCTTGTACCTTTTGAGAAATGCTTATTTATGTTTATTGCCCATTTTGTTAAAAGTGTCCTTTTGCTATCGATTTCTGAATGCTTTTTCCTGCCTAGTTAACCACATTCTGATGTGTAGTTTATAGGATTTTCTTCACTCTAAGGTCCTGGAATTTGCTCTCTAGACCAGACTGGCTTCGAACTTAAGAGATCTTCCTGCCTCCCAAGTGCTGGGACTAAAGGCATGTGCCGTCACTACCTGGCTCCTATTCTGTTTTCTTATTCTTGTGTATCCTCATAGCCCTTAAGAAATTTGTTAATTTAATCTAATTAATGTTTAAGCCTATTTTGTCCGGGTCTAAACGTTGCGTTTGAGACAGGCAGTTCCATCTTGACCAGTTCTGTGAGGTAGGGAGGCACTACCGAACCGGAGAACATGGCCCTTCAATACAGGCTTGGGTGGTTTGTAAATTAGATAAAGAAATGTTTTAAGGCTCCAGGTAGTCAGTTACTCAAGAACATGCTATTGCACGCAAACCAGACCAAGATTACGCGGATAGTTGCGCTCCCTAGTGTCGAGGAAACAGCTCCGAAACACTGCCTGAGCCATAAACAGGAAGCGTATCCTAGGCTACGCAGGGCACCCTAGCCCAGCCCTCCAGGTTCCGGCCCAAGTCCTGTGGGAGTGCCAATCAGATAGACGCTTCCGCACAAAGGCGGGACTTCCTTCTGCAGCGCGCACGCGTGCATGGAGCCCCGCCCCGGAACTGTGCTCCGGAACTGCAGTACAGAAGCTGCTGCAGTTCCGGGTCGGGTTGGCGCAGGCGGTCCGGCGTGTGAGGATACTGCCGCGGTAAGTGTTCTTTGTGGATCCGGAGCTGGCAGGCCTTGGCTAACTGCGGATGTTTCCTCATTGTCTCCGAAGCATAGTGACTCACGGGTGTCTCTACAGCCTTGGTTCCCGATGGCTCACGCCTTCCCTTAAGCATCAAGGCCCAGCAGCCTCCCTTGAAGTCTCTATCGGCTATAGTGCCCGTGGGACTCTTGGAAGCGGTACCGGTCACTGCCAGCGCCCTATTTCTAGTGACGTTCCCGTTCTCTCGTCAAAGTGGGTCCGAAGTGCGGTGGGGGTCGGGGGTCCCATACCAGAGACTGCTGGGCGAGCCTTGCCTGCGAGTCAACGTGCCTCCACACAGACGCCATGTTAAGTGATTTTTGATGTACGTCACTATTTCGTATTCTTCAATGACAACCCAGGTGGGATAAATATCTCATTATCCTCAAATTGTAGTTAAGGAAACTGAGGCACAGAGATGTTCAGCAAACACTCAGAGTTGGCAAGTCCAGGATCCAGATTTGAATCGAGTTTTACCTAATGCTCTCCACAATATTCTTTTTCATATAAAGAGGGCCAATGTGAAGCTTTCACTCAAATGAGTCATGCATAGAGTCATGCATAACTGCCTTCCAGACTTTAAAGACAGGGTCTTGTGTAGCCAAGGCTGGCTTTGAGCTCCTGATCTTCCTACTTCCGTTTCCGAGGGCTGGATACCCACTATATACGGTTTTACACAGTGCTGGGGCTGGAACCTAGACTTCCCGGGTTTTAACCTATCTGGCGAAGGCCAGAATGGAAATGGGACTTGTCTGGTTCTACTAGGGAAGAAAGCACAGTGCACTTGTTTAAAAAAAAAAAAAAATCACACTCTCTCAGACTCTTACTCCGTGTTCAAAATGACTTCTGTAGTAACTAACTGGTCAAGCATCATCCTATCTCCTCTTTTTATACTTTCAATTATTTTGCGTACAGTTTAAAATTACATATTATTAGATAGTACCACACCCCTCTCATTTAAAAAGATTATAACACTAAATTCTGAGAGGAGTAGGGAGTGTGGTTGAAGGTTGCAACAAGTTAAGTGTTGGAGCTAGGATCAGAACCAGAGTTAGCTCATGTATCTTTTTACTCTGTTGCCTGCGTCCCATCTGTTCCAAGCCCAACTACCTATTCTGTGAGTGGGTTTCATTTTCTGCATGAGAGCATCTTCTCTATGCAGGTTAAACCATCTTCATGTCCTCAACTGTTTGCAGGGTTGAGTGCATTTTAGGAAAGTGTGTGTTGCCCTCGAACCTGTGCTCCACAGTCACTAACCCAAAAGAGCATTTCTTTTCAGCAACCATGAAGTTGAAGGAGACAAAATCGAAGCCCAAGTCAGCAAGCTGTGGCGCATTTCAGAGGAAGGGCATCAAGGTTGTGGGGAAATGGAAGCAAGTGACGATCGACCCAAATCTGTTTGCAGATGGACAGATGGATGACTTGGTGTGCTTTGAGGAACTGACAGATTACCGCTTAGTCAAGAATCCCTCCCGTTTGTTCTCAGATGAGACGACCAAGAAGAGAAAGGCCCAGGCAGTGTCTGAAGAGGAAGAGGAGGAGGAGGGAGAGTCCAGCTCCCCAAAGAAAAAGATCAAATTGAAGAAGCAGAGAGATGCAGTCCTCGATGCTGAAGGCAGCGCTGCCCAGGATGAATGTGAAGGGAGAGCTTCTGAGCCAGGGGCTCAGGGAGAAGTCACTGTGTCTTCTGATCAGAAGGCAGGAGGAGCCACATCGCAAAGCCTGGCACAGACTGTTCCAAGAAAGAAGAAAAGCAAAGGGAAAAAAAAATTAGACACTTTTCAGAGCACTGCCCCCAAAGTGCCCAAAAAAGCTAAGACGTGGATGCCTGAGGTGCAAGACCAGAAGGCAGACGTGTCGGCCTGGAGGGACCTGTTCGTACCCAAGGCTGTTCTCCGAGCTCTCAGCTTTCTAGGTTTCTCTGCACCCACCCCAATCCAAGCGCTGACTTTGGCCCCTGCCATCCGTGACAAACTGGACATCCTTGGAGCTGCTGAGACAGGTAAGGGATGCTCTGTCTGCCCTAGGTAGAGCCCCTGGAGCCAGCCTTTGGTTGCTCATAGGCTGGGAAACTAGGAGAGGGGATTGTTGGGAATGTGACCACAAAAGCCACGGAAGGTGTTAGAACCATCCAGCTCTGGGCTGAAATCTGTCCTGCTTGAATCTGGTACTCCGCTCTGTTTCTGAGGCCCCGTGTGAGATGGAGGTGAGAACACTACTTCGTGTCTGCACTGCTGGACCGCGTCAGATTGAGAATGTTCTCTCACAACTCTACCGAGAGTTTTTAAAATCAAAAATGCATGTCAGAGTTTTTACACATGTTCTTATTGTATGTATTGAGGTATGTAGGTTTTTGGTTTTAGTCTGTTGATAAAGCAAATTACATTGATTTCCAAAAGTGAGAACCAGACTTTCCTCATACATAGTGAGCTTGTCACAGTGTGTTTATACATCACTGGCTTTGGTCAAGTGCGGCTGTGGCATTAGAATAGTCATCTGTAGTTTTCTTGTAGTGTTGGCATTAAACTGGTCTCATTAACTTGAAGTGTTGTCGTTTCAGTTATCAGAAGTGGGTTTAAATAATTGGTGTTTTCCTCAGCCTTAAATATTTGTTAGAGTTCACCTGGACTTGCTCTTTCCTATCCAGGAAGGTTTTTAAATATGGAATTAAATTTTAAAATAAGAGCATTGTTTTCTTTTAGTCATTTCCCCCTGAGTGATTCTTTTCCACTTAAAATATCATCCAACTTTTTGTTTCATGTGGCTGACAGTCTGTTAGCAGGTTTATATATTAAACATGAGGGGTAGGATCCAAGTCTATATATGCAATTCATGTATTTCATACACTCCTTAAACAGAAAGCCTGCAGGTCATGGTGGCACTAAGAATGTATAAAAATTTTTAGCATTTGGGAATTTGGATGTTTGGGTTGTGGTACTCAACTTGAATTAGGAACTTTTTGAAACCAAAAACCATGAAGGTTAATGCCTTTAAGAAGCAGAAGGGTCTGTGAGTTTGAAGTCAACCTGGTCTACAGAACAAGTTCCAAGCCAGCCAGGGAGATGTAGACCCAGTCTCAAAACAACAGAAAACAAGATGTTTGTAACTACAATGCACTTCTGATAGAACAGGTTCTCTGAGGTTTTACCAAGCCAACTACTTCTCTACCTCAACTGGAGTCAGATGTCCTATAATGCAGCTCTCTTCTGACATACCTGGAATGAAAGTCATTCCCCTGTGAGCTCTGTTCCGAGTCTTAACAAGACTACTTCCTTATTGAACAGCCCCTAGTCCTGATTTATTCAGCTTCAGATTAAGGAGCCCATGTTACCCCCCACCCCCAAGGGTTTAATACTTTTCTCAATGACTCCCAGACTTCATGGAGAAGTGTTTACAGGCTTAAAGGCTATATAACTTGGGAATAGCCTGGTAGAGATTGACAGGGCTAAACATTGAGGCTAGTAAGAGGGCAAAGGGCTTCTGTGCACCCATTCTGGGCATGTCACCTTCTTATGCAGTCACCAGCCTGGAAGCTTTTTAAATCCCATTGTTTGTAGTGTTATAGGGCTTCCATTATATGAGCATGATCGATAAAAACCTCCATCTTTGGAGATTGATCTTCAATCCCTCTCTCTGGTGGTCAGGAGGGGTGTGTGTGTGTGTGTGTGTGTATGTGTCTGTGTGTCTGTGTGTCTGTGTGTCTGTGTGTGTCTGTGTGTCTGTGTGTGTGTCTGTCTGTGCGTCTGTACGTGCATGTGTGCATGCATGCGGGCAGAAATTCCAGCCCTGCAGCCACCAGTTCCTATCTTGCAGTTTTCTGGAGACAATTAGTCTTTAGCTCACAGTCATCTAATTAATTTACAAAAAGGCCCTTTTGAGCGTCTGTGTCTTACACCAGGAATGTAAGGAAAACTAAATACCACAACTAAATACACATATCAAAAAGTGCCAAGGGTTTCATTTCAGAGCTGAGAATGAGACCCAGTATACACTCAAGGCACTGTCTGGCTCCTCTCTTGTAGCCAGGCCTTTGCTGTGTCTTTCAGTGTTTGCTTTAGGGTCACAGACTATGTCACAAGTTGTACATATGCATCTACTGTAGTTTACCCTCGAGTGATACAGTGCCTCACGTGTGGCATGAGAACCTCTCAAGGGCTAATTTCCATCTCCCCTTCCTTGGTGCTTTTTGTTTTGTATTTCTATTTCTGTGATGGAAATTCCAAAATATGCTTTTACTGTTTTGCTGTAAGCAATTTTTTTTAAAGAGGTTTAAAAAGAAAACAGTTTCTTTTGTTTTTGTAACTTCTGATACACTTCAGTTCCTGTGTGGATGGATATTTCCATGGCTGAATGATATTTTTCCTAAACCACCATCTTTTGTCTGCCTGGAAGACTTCGACTTGCATTCTTTATAGCACAAAAGTTGCCTTTGTTTTGTATTTTGTCTTAAAGGAATTTTTTCTAGATAGTTCTGATTGTCAGTTTTATTTTTCTGAGATTGTTAAATACAGATGCTGTTATGATACCTTTCGGCTTTTACTGTCTTTTTTTCCCTTAAATTTTCCAGGTGTTTTGTGGTTTGTTTTTTTTTTTTGTTTTGTTTTGTTTTGTTTTTTTGTTTTTTTTTTTGAGCTTTTTCTTCTAATGCTTTGCTTCTTTGGTTTTTTTTCACTTAGAACCGTCATTTTTTTTGAAAACTTCATAAAAGTTTTTTCTCCCTTTTTTCAAAGTTTTAAAAAACATTTATTTCTGTATGTGTATACATTGATGTATAAATTTGTGCAAGCCAAGGCCTGTTTATAGAGGCCAGAGGACAACTTGTGGGAGTCAGTTCATAACTCCCACCATGTAGATCTTGGGAGTGGCCTCAGGTGCTCAGGCTTAAGTGGCACCGGCTGAGCGGAGGCTGAGCTGAGCCGTCTCACCGGCCCATTTGGCCCGTCCCCATCAGAGCTCTCCGAAGCTAATGGCTGGGACTGTTTTTCTTCCAGAGCTGGTGCATTGACTTGGTCTGGGGCATTCTTACCTGGCAACTTCAGTATCCAGGAAGGATACCTTTCAGGTCCCCTAGAAGATCCCCCAAACACAGATGAGATAGATACTGCTGAACCCTGTTTGTATTGTTTCCCCTGAACATTTATAGATTGAATGTGTTTATTTCTTGAGCATTCATGCTCCATGGTCATACTTTCTGCAGATTGATATAACAGCAAAACTAACATAAACTTCTTTACAATTTCATGGAAAGAACATTCATTCATATTGTAGATCTTAGTAACCAATTCATGACTTTTTTTCTCTAAGTTCGAGAATTTCGAGAAAAACACTTTACAGCTTCTCTCTAGCCTGTCTGAGTTGCTCATTGGGGTAACTACTCTCAGGTGGTAGGACCAGTAGATAAAGTAAGAGCTACCTGAACATAAGCAGGGCGCATAGTCTGATAATATTCATGGGTGGGTAACATTTATAGTGGGAAATCACTGGACAGAAGGAAGACTCCTGTCTTGTGTAGATGGAGCCAGGCAGTGTTCGAGTCCCCTTACTATTTGGAGTGATATATGGCTTAAAACTTTTGAAATCCTTCTTTATGGGATTATCAGTTTAATAACTTCTTGGACCATAAGAGACCACGAGTAGCTGAAATGCAGAAAGTAAAATGAGTTAAGGAGAAAATCTCTACTTCTAATTCCTGGGTTGGGGTGTCCTGTTTGTTTTGACCCTTAGGTGTTGTGGGCTCCATTATGTCTTTAGAGATCAGTTTGAAAACACTCACGCATAAAGTCAAACATGTTAAGATTTCTGAAAAGAGTGATTTATTTTATTCCTTCCTTCACTGAAAAGGGTCTTAGGGATATGTGCTGTACAGATTCTCCACAGGACAAGACTGACCCTTCAGGCTTTTATGGTTTCCTCACTTGGGTGTCTGTTCTTCGTCTCTGGTGACTTCACACTGCACCATGTGTGCTATCCCTGTGCTGGAGGGCCTGTGTAGAGTGCTGGTGCTTTCGGTCAGTCAGGGAGGCACGTGGCTCTTTGAGGTTTCCTTATTTCTATGCAAAGGCAGGAACTTCAAACAATGACTTGCGCATCATGGATTTCTGTTGGTCTTGCTTTACTTCTCAGGAAGCGGGAAAACGCTGGCTTTTGCCATCCCGATGATTCACTCAGTGCTGCAGTGGCATAAGATGAAGGCTCCACCCATCCCAAGTAGCGCTGGAGTGCCACCAAGGTTAGGAGCTGCAGCCCATTGTGGCTCACCTTGCAAGGATGGAGCGAAGTCTGGAGTATTGCCTGAAGAGGCCACAATTGAGACAGAAGCACAGCCCAGTGACTCTGGGGTCCAGGCCACAGCCAAGACTGGCGCCTCTGCTGCCTCAGCCCAGGCAGGGCTCTTCTGTGATGATGATGCTGGTGAAGGGCCTTCTTCCTTAGTCGAGGAAAAGCCTGTCCCCAAGCAAAGTAAGGACAGAGAAGAAAAGTTGGATGAGGAGCAGGCTGGAAAGTTAAAGCAGGAGTTGTGTGACCAAATTGCTGTTTATAAAGTACACCCAAGGCGCCCTCTGCTCGGACTGGTCCTGACTCCTACCCGAGAGCTGGCTGTCCAGGTCAGACAACACATTGATGCTGTGGCCAAGTTTACAGGTGAGATTTAGTTTCACTTAGTAACTGTTTCTAAGCAGGTCTCTGAATGCCAGATGACAAGAGTAAGAGTTGTGGCTCCTGTCCTAGGGGAGCGTTCTCATCTGCTGGACTATTAAGTCCTTTAGAAATCAGTCGATATGTGTTTAATTTCCTCAAGGGGACCAGATCTATAACATGTTTGTGAGTAGCCGGACCTTTTAAGAACAAAAGGTCCCTGCTTTGAGATAGAAGCATAATTCTGTTCCTCGGGGAAAGGTTTTCACAGTGTGGTGTTTATCGTAACTAGAGCCACATTGCAGGGCTGAGTTCTTGAAGTCCAGCGTACTTGCTCAGTGCCTCAGCTGTGTTAGCATGTGAGTTCACTTCTATCCAATGGCTCCAGAGCGATTCTCTCTTAGCGAGAAGACACCCCAGACCCTAAAGGGCTCCTTATAGCGTGTCACATCATAAACATCCTTCCCGGCATTCTGGTCCAACACTGCTCACCTTCAGAGCTCTGGAAATAAGTGACGAGGTTCAAATGCAGCCTTTCTGTTGTGGTTAAGGAGAGAATGGGAAGAAATGGCAAAGTAGACAGGGTCCAGACCACAAAGTGCAGACTACTTGGTAAGCCTCTAGAAGTCAGGCCAGGCCAACTGTGGCAGCATTTCCTTGGCATAGAAAGCTGTGCTGGGTAGTGCGTGCTGATCCATAGGATGAGCAGCCAGAGGGAATGACAGTATCTGTTGGTTTCTGTCCTGTAGGGATCAATACAGCAATTTTAGTCGGTGGAATGTCCTCACAGAAACAGCAAAGGATGCTGAACCGCCATCCTGAAATTGTGATCGCCACCCCTGGTCGGCTCTGGGAGTTAATCAAAGAAAAACACCCTCATTTGACTAACCTTCGGCAGCTCAGGTGAGAGGTGGCCCCTCCCCCTTCCCCCTTAACCATCTCTGAAGTAAGCCTGAGGTGGCTGCATGGTTGGTGTGTGCAATGCTTTCTCACTATTACAGAATCTTGTGGCCATCCGGGCCCTCTTCTCAAAAACTGAGCATGCATGAGAAAAGTTAATGGGTGCCTAGAGGTGATGGCAGGGTGCTGTGTGCACCACGGTTGAAAGCATGCAAGTGGGGTGGAAGCAGGATGTCTTATAGAGGTTTCCTTCCCTGCAGGTGCCTGGTCATAGATGAGGCTGATCGGATGGTTGAGAAAGACCATTTTGCTGAACTCTCTCAGCTGCTAGAGATGCTAAATGACTCCCAGTACAACCCCAATCGCCAAACTCTTGTTTTTTCTGCCACACTAACCTTGGTACACCAAGCTCCTGCTCGAATCCTTCATAAGAAACACGTGAAGAAAATGGATAAAACTGCCAAACTTGACCTTCTCATGCAGAAGATTGGCATGCGGGGCAAACCGAAAGTCATTGACCTCACAAGGAATGAGGGCACAGTGGAGACGCTGACAGAGACCAAGATCCACTGCGAGACAGATGAGAAAGACTTGTATCTCTACTATTTTCTCATGCAGTACCCAGGTCGTAGCCTGGTATTTGCCAACAGCATCTCTTGCATCAAACGCCTCTCTGGGCTCCTCAAGGTCTTGGATATCATGCCACTGACCCTGCATGCCTGCATGCACCAGAAGCAAAGGCTCAGAAACCTGGAGCAGTTTGCTCGGCTGGAAGAGTAAGTGAAGTCTGTCTCCAGAGGCCTTGAACCATGAGCCACTCAGGAGGGCAGTGGGGCAGGGAACTAGGGACTCCACCTTCTGTCATAGGTACCCTAGCAGCACAAGGCAGGCTAGCTCTTTTTTCCTTAATTTTATCTCTGTATTTGGCAAAGTCATTCATTCATTGCGTTTTTTTGCTATTAATGTTGTATAGAGACTTCCAGTAATTAGACAATAAACGAAGTCCTGGACATCCCCTTAACTTTTAGCATCCTTGGAAGCAACAGAATAGGTTGTGATTGAGAGAGAGCACAGCCTCCAGAACCAGAGTATCTAAGAGCAGATCCTGACCCCTTCACTTCCTCGCTGGTCAAGGTAGCCAGCATGCCTGTGCTTCACTGCCTCACATGTAGGGTGACAGGCGTGGGGTTGCAAGAATGGGAGCAGGGAAAGTGTGGGCAGTGCCTCCCAGGGTGGCCTTCCATAACCACAGTGACCCACTACTGCTCATTTCTGTTGCCCTTCTCACTTCCTTAGATGGTCAAATGACTCTTACAGCATGGAAATGACAGCTGGGTCTCAGATTTCTGTCACACTCCAGAGCCCATGCCTCATCTCTTCATGTTTGTCCATCTGCCTGTGAACCAGTGGTGCAGGGAGTGGGCATATGTTGTCTGTCTAGGAAGAGTGAGGCAGTCTCTCAGGATGGAGGAGAATAGTGAGAAGGTATTAGGAGACAAGGACAGTGACCCAGAATGGATATGGCTTCACTTCATTCAGAGCACAGAACACAGCATGTGCTTGAGACAGTAAGACCCAGGTTTGGGGTCCTGATTTCACAACAGACTAGCCATGTTCACACCATGGAAAGTGAATCTCTCAGTCTCGGGTTCTTGATTGTAGAAGTGAGATACTAGTATAACCTGGTAGGGCTGTAGTGTGGAGAGCTTAGCAGGTGCTGAGCTGACTGATAACTACTGTTATTTATAATTATGGTGTGCTTATTTCCACACAGCTGTGTTCTCTTGGCAACAGACGTGGCAGCTCGGGGTCTGGATATTCCTAAAGTTCAGCATGTCATCCATTACCAGGTACAGCTCTTAGTGTTAATGCTACACACACACACACACACCTGCACCCCATCCCCTGTCTCACACACACACACACACACACACACACACACACACACCCCACACACACACACCCTTGCACCCCATCCCCTGTCCCACCCCTGCAGTGAGTGAGGAAATGTTAAAGCAGAAGTCGAGCAGAGGGGAGGAATGTTCCTCCTCAGGTTCCCTGTAACAGGTTCTCATTAGCATCAGTGCCCACTGTTACTGCTCTTCAGATACTTGGTGAGAGCCCTATCAAGTAGCCTTTCTCTTCAGGCTACTCGATATCGACAGATGAAAGTGTGAGCTTAGTGTTTTCTGTCACTATGACAGAATGCCTTAAACATGGTAATTTTTAAAGAGGGTGTGTCTATTGATTCTGGGGCTGCAAAATCCAAGGGCGTGTCACCAGCATCCGCTCAGCCTCTGTGGGAGCCTTGGTGGAAGGACAAGCAGGAGGTAAGCAGGAGGGAGACAGCCTTGCCGTGTGTCTCATGCCAGTCCAGACCCTGGAGAGCAAGAACTCTAGTCCTCTTTCTGCCCCATCCACAGACACCTCCCACTAGGCCCCTCCCAACACTGCGTACTTGTAACACCAAAGAATTTAGCTTCAGCATGAGTTTTGGTGGGGATAGACCACAGCGACATGATTTTGGCTTAGGATTTTTAATAATTTTAGTTTTTATTGAAAATGGATTTTTTTTTTATACACTATATTCTGATCACAGTTCCTCTCCCCCAGGTCATCCCAGATCTTCCCCACCTCCCATCTTCCTTACCCACCCACATCTGTACTTTTTCTTTCTCTCTCATTACAAAATAGGCAACTGAAACAAAGCAAAGCAAAGCAAACAAGCCAGAGTCCAACTGTGAAATACAAGAGACACAGATACAAAGGCACACACTCCCATACACAAAATCCCAGAAAACCACAGAATCAGAAACCATAATATATAAACAAAAACCTGTAAAGGGAAGGAGGGGAGCATTTTAAGACCAAAAAAAAAAGAAGAAGAAGAAGAGGAGGAAATCTCTGAAAATACTGTCAAGTTCATTTTATGTTGGCCGTGTACTGCGGGGCCTGGGGCCTGACCCTAAGCGTGGTTTGTATACCCAGTGAGACTCTGCTGGAGAAAACTAACTTTTCTTATGCCAGGGGTTGTCAGTCGAAGACAGATAGCCTCCGGGTTGGAGATGGGGGCTTGTATTCACCCCTCTTCTCGGCCCCAGGGCCCTTGGCTTAGATCTTAGATCTGTGCGGACCCTGTGCATGCTGCTTCAGTCTCTGAGTTCACACGTGTGTCGGTCCTGTTGTGTCAGGAAGGCCTCATTTCCTTGTGTCTTCCATACCTGCTGACTGGTACAGTCTTTCCACTTTTCTTCTTCCACAATGTTTCCTGAGCCCTGAGAGGAGGAATTTGATGGAGACATCTCACTAAGACTTAATGTTCCAGTGTCCAGTTGTGTGTCTGTATTTGTTCCCATCTGCTTCAGGAGAAAGCTTCTTTGATGATAGCTGAGCAAGACACTGCTCTGTGAGTACAGGAGGATGCTATTAAAGAGCCATTTAGCTGCTGTGCTCCTTTAACAGAACAGTAGTATTTGGTTTGCCCCTGGGTATGTGTCAGTTTCTTGGCTGCCTAGCAGTGTCAGACATGGGTTCTGTCTCAAGGTGTGGGCCTTGATTCTAGTCCTATACGGCCAGTCACTCCCACAGTGTTTTTGCCACTCTTGCAGGTCACCATGGTAGATGGAGGGGTTGGTAGCTGGGTTGCTATTTACCTTTTTCTTCTGGTAACATGCAGAGTACTTTCTCATACTGTGGACATTAGTCCACATCGCACTGGTACATAGGGATTCGAGTAGTTCTAGGAAGGTTCTAGGTAGGCAGCACCTCCACTTCTCCATGTTCAGTGAATTCTGTAGGTGTGGACTTCAGCAGAAGGGCTTTACCGTCAGTTTGTGGAGAGCAACAGTTAGTCTTGGCAATAGCCTGGGTTTTTTTTGGGGGGGGTGTGTGTGTGCAGGGGGTCTGTAGGACTCCTCACACACAGCTGTGTGTTAAATGGCTGCTGTGCAGTTCAAGGGCAGTGAACTTAAGACTGTCCTTGGCTAAATCCTGGCTGTGTGACCTTCAATAAATAGTTTGTATTCCTTGGTTTTCTCATTTTGTAAATGACAGGGTTGTGCATCTCTGGGTTAGTAGGGCACAAAGGTAAAGAGCTTGGGCAGCCAGTTTGGAAACACTGACTACATGTTCCAGGTCAGTAGTAGCAGTAACATTAGTGATTGTGACAAACCAACAGTACCATGTAGTTGTAGCTGGGAGCGTGGGCTCCAGATCCTGCTGCCAGGAATTGAGCACCACTCTGATGCTTTAGTGTCTATAGCGTTGGTCAGGTGAGAGCCCTCCCCCACTGAGGGCATGCCCGCTGAGGTATGGTTTCACATATTTACATCTGCTTTGCATCCTACTAAATATTCATAAGGGATGCTGTGACTATCACCAGAAACTAGCAGTCAGATTTAAAACACAGAGGCCCCTTCACACCCTGTAATGTGTTCTAGCAACTGGTTAAGGTGGCAGCGGGGCTGCAGACCATCTCACGGCTGGGAAGGAGGTTCTGACACTCGGAGCTCCATCTTTGGCTCTCCGCACACACAGGTACTTGGGACCATTCATTTCTGTACGTCACCTGTAAGCTGGAAGCAGCACCCACTCCTGCCCCGAGGGTTGTTTTGAGAGCTGAGTTGAGTGAATGGTGACACCTGACACTGTAAGTGTGGAAAGTCCGGCTTCTAGCAGGATGATTTTAGTGCTTTTCATCTTTAATTTCGTTGCGTTTAAAAATCTTTTGAGGGTGTAGATTTCAGAGTAGCACATTTCTGTGATAGAGGGACTGGGTCTGCTGTAGAAGATGTCATCACCACACAAGACAGTCCCAGCCCTAAGAATTCACCACATCCTGTAGAGGAGCAATGAGATATGGCCCCACCATAACAGGAGGCAGGAGATATTAGAAAATTACCACATGTGATACAATTTGAGAGGGCGCTGAGTGCTTTCTAGAAGATGCTGGCATTCTGGGATGGAGAGGTTGGGACATGCCGAGGGGGACAGGTAATGTATGGAGGGAGCATGCTTGGGGGATGTCTTAGGGCCCTGCTGCTGTGCTACATACCATGACCAAAGCTTATGTCTTTACATAAGCTTTATGACCTTACAGCTTATGTCTGCATGAAGGGACGTCGGTGCAGGAACTGAAGATGAGACCACAGAGGAGTGCTGCTTACTGCCTTGTTCCTCATGGGTTACTCAGTTTGCTTAATACAACCCAGGCCCTCCTGTCCAAGGGGCATTGCCACAGTGATCTCACTGAGGCTGGGTCCTGTTCCATCTGCCATAAATGGAGAAAATGCCCCCAGGCTTATCTATAGGCCGGTCATTCTGATGGCAGCATTTCTCATCAAATTGAGAAAACCTAGCAAGCACAGGGTTACTTAGCCTGGGGAGAGCACAGGACTTGGTTGGGAAGGGAGTAGGTGAGTAGTTTCTGAGCCAGCAGAGTAAGCTGGGAGCCGGTGGCTGCAGCTAGAGAGTCATGGGAAGGAGCTGGCCCTTGATGAAGAATGGCAAATCTCATTTCTAGAATCATGGTAAATGGTTCGTAGT
Organism: Rattus rattus; assembly: GCF_011064425.1. Lineage (NCBI taxonomy): Eukaryota > Metazoa > Chordata > Mammalia > Rodentia > Muridae > Rattus > Rattus rattus. The sequence goes on along the minus strand of NC_046160.1, from coordinate 114,708,485 downwards.
GTTACTGAGCCTGCTGCACTTAATTAGTGGTGGTGGTTACAGGAGTCAGGGAAGAGGGGCACAGGTACCCATGTCATGTGCTTGTGGACAGCACACCTGCTATATAGGTCATCCTGGGTTAACGTGGTCATGGAGTTGGATAACCTAGAGGAAGTGGTGGATCTGAGTGTTCTGTAGTCTCCTCGCCTATAATATGTAGACAGTGATGGAGTATTTCATATGACTAGGATAATAGTCTTTATCACACTTCTGTTGCTGTGGTAAAACAGTGTGATCAGGGTGCTTAGAGAAGAAACGACTTATTTAGCTCACGGTTCCAGAGGGTTCCAGAGGGTGGAGCTCATGACGGGGAGTGGAGCTAACAGGTGGGAGTGGGTGGAGCAGCAGCTGCGAGCTCAGCTGGAAATAGGAAGCAGAGAGCGAGTGCTGGAAATGGAGTGCAGGCTTTTGTGAGCTCAAAGCCTGGCCTCCAGTGACAACTTCTTCAGCAAGGTTTTTGATGCCTCCTAGGCCTCAAAAACACAGTTGCCAGTTGGGGACCAAGTGTTCAAATACCTGAAACTTAACAGAGAACTTCTCATTCAAACGAACACATACGAAGTATTTTGTGATTGGTTGGCTTAAAGCAGCCACTCAGTAACTGTTGGTTATAAATGTACCATCACTGGTCATGCAGAGCTGAGGAGTCTGTGGCGTTTCAAAGTGGAGACTGAAGTAGATGGTATTGGTCACAAGGGGAGTGAGAGTGGAGAAGACGAGAAGAACAGTCAGATTGAGTGTAAAGAGCTGGACCAGTTTGGAGGCCATGGGGGTGGGGTAGAACCTGTACAGCGGGTAGACTGTCGACTTACGGACAGTCTGAGTGTCAGCATGTAGGGGTAAATTTTCTGTCCCTCCGAGAGCAGAGCCAGTTTTGGGTGTGCCCTGAGGGAAAGAGCAGTGTTAGGCACCGTCTGTCTGTGTGCTGACCCTTGTTGGGCACCGTCTGTCTGTGTGCTGACCCTTGTTGGGCACCGTCTGTCTGCGTGCTGACCCTTGTTGGGCACCGTCTGTCTGCGTGCTGACCCTTGTTGGGCACCGTCTGTCTGCGTGCTGACCCTTGTTGGGCACCGTCTGTCTGCGTGCTGACCCTTGTTGGGCACCGTCTGTCTGCGTGCTGACCCTTGTTGGGCACCGTCTGTCTGCGTGCTGACCCTTGTTGGGCACTGTCTGTCTGCGTGCTGACCCTTGTTGCTGCTTTGGCAGGTGCCTCGCACCTCGGAGATTTATATCCACCGAAGCGGTCGGACGGCTCGTGCTACCAGTGAAGGCCTCAGCCTGATGCTGATTGGGCCTGAGGATGTGATCAACTTCAAGAAGATTTATAAAACTCTCAAGAAAGATGAGGATATCCCACTGTTCCCAGTGCAGTCAAAGTACATGGACATGGTCAAGGTAAACACGTTAAACTCCAGTGCACCGCCTCCTCACAGAGCACCTTACCCTAGGGAACTGAGAAATGGTTCTGCCAATGGCTAGACAGTGGCTTTTGTTAAAAGGCTGGAAGTGCCAGCTCTGGGAGAAAGTCAGAAAGGGGGAGTGACCAGAAAAGTCTGTGTTTTGCCCCTCATTCACTTTGATATCTGGTCCTGAAATCTCCACCTGCTTCTGCTCCAGAGCTCAGCCACAGAGACATCTGTCAGGGAGCTGTGAACCGGGAGGTGAATGCTGAAGGCCTGCTCCCTGAAGCAGGGACCGTAAGGCTCAGGAGCATTCGCTGTGATGGCTGTGTACCCCGGGCCCCAGTGTATTAGGGCGTATTATGGGGTGTTTTTCCGAGGCTCACCAGTGTGTGTATAGGGTAAGCCCACAGCACAGTAAGGTGTCTGTGAAGCATGGGTCTGATAGGTGTGTGGTTATGATGTGGGGAGCAGAACCTTCGTTCTACTGCAGAGATGAGGGTGAAGAGAAGATGGGAGTTATGGGCATTGAGGGCGTGAAAACAAGGGGCGATTTAAGGGTATGTGAGCACTTTGGCATGAATGTTGGTTGTGTGAGGATTTAGATGGGGCTGGTAGAAAGCGGGATTGTAGAGAATTCCTGGTAAGGCTCCTGGAAGTCACCCCACTTCCATGCTTATTCCCACTACACACGGTCTCTCCATGTCAGGATAAGCACAGCATCGTCACTGCAGTGGGACCTCAACACCCATGAGAAAGGACTGAGGAAAGGGGAGACAAGCTCACTCTGGCACCTGGGACAGAGCTCTAAGGAGGTGCAGGCGGGCTTCTGTGGTTGTGATGGTCACCTGGGCTGTTAGCAAGGGTTTGTAGGATCTGTGTTGGTTCTCACTGCTCACTGGCCACATTGCAGTTTAAAAACTGCTTCAGTAGCTTGCTGAGAGGCCCAGCCCCTTATCACATGACTCTTTTGTGTCACTGTCCCCTCAGGAGCGGATCCGTCTAGCCCGGCAGATTGAAAAAGCTGAATACCGGAACTTCCAGGCTTGTTTGCACAACTCATGGATCGAGCAAGCAGCGGCGGCCCTGGAGATTGAACTAGAAGAAGAGATGTACAAAGGTGCCTGGGCAGGGTGTTTGTTTTCCCTTTTCCTTTACCTGGTTCACCCAGGTAAGCTACTGGAGTCAGGCTCCCTTTTCTTATGGCTGCTTATTTTGTATGGGCCAGATGCCTTGGCCTCTCTTGTCTGACTGCCTCATATGGGCGGCCCTTGGACTCCATGACTAGGGGTAGATCACAAGCAGAGTATCCTTGTTAATGCAGCCTGTCCTTTTACTGTATGATTAGCCTTTGCTGTGCTTCTTCCTTCCCTCATCTATAAGACAGGTAAGAAACTCCCTACCTCCTGACAAGGTTGAGTAAAGGAAACTAAACTGGATGCACTTATGCTTGAAAAATAGGAGGCATTGACACTGCTAAGTCGTTACTTATCATGGTAGTTAATGTTGAGCAGCACAGCACCTTCGTGTCCCATCTAACTTCTTCAGTTGCTTGGCATGAATTTAGTAGGAGCTACTGTCCTTTTACATGAGGGATAAAGAGGGATAAATTAATAAAAACTACAGAGAGCCAGGCAGTGGTAGACTTGCCTTTAACCCCAGCAGAGGCAGGTACATCTCTGTGAGTTCAAGGCCAGCCAGGGCTACATAGAGAACCTTATCTCAAAAAAACCAAAAAACAAATCGAAAGGCTCACAGAGAAAAGGAATTTGTACATCAGAATAGCTCTACTGCCAGGCATCGCCTAAATCCTCTTCTGTCTGTGGGCCAGAAGCCAAGGAAGAGAATAGAGGTGAGGGGCTGCATGGCCCTGCATAGCAGAGCTGAAAACTGCATCTGGGCCTCTGACAGCATTTATGGCTGGTACCCCTTCTTCCATACCAGCAGGGCAGTTCAACTGAGGTGTTGACTTCTCAGTACCCAGGGAGCAAGTTCTCAGGCAGACTGCTGCTCAGTGTAGGAGCCAGGAGTTGCCAATAGTGTGCTCCTTGGAGCTCAAGTCTGGAGCTCAAGTAGAGATGTGAGTCCCTACCTTTCCTTGCTGAGGTCAGGCTTGGGTGGGGTTGGGCTGTGTCCACCTCTGTGTGCACTTACAGTGTTGGTGGGCTACTGTCTCCCTAGGAATTTGTGGTCAGCCTACCCCAGGTAGCAGTGTGTGGCTACAGAAGTAGGACAGTAGACTTGAATCAGATGTGAGTTCTGATCTCTGACACTTCGCTTTGTGACTGTTATGGGACTCTAAGCCTCAGTTGCCTTACCTGTAAATGGAGGAGTTTCTGTCTTTACTGGTTTCCTGAACTGTGAAGGACGGTGGTCTACTGTATCCCTCCTAAACAGGAGTTATCCACTTATGGTCTGAACTCTCAAGCCAGCACAGCTTAATTTAGTCTAAAGGGAATATTTGTGTGTAACATGGTCTTCTAATTGTGTGTCTCAAGGAGGAAAAGCTGACCAGCAAGAGGAGCGCCGGCGACAGAAGCAGATGAAGATTCTGAAGCAGGAGCTACGCCATCTGCTCTCCCAGCCACTGTTCCAGGAGAGCCTGAAGACCAGGTACCCCACACAGTCTGGCAGGCCGCCTCAGCCTGTGGTGGCCCCCGGGAATGTCGAGTCTGCGCTGAGCTGCCTCTCCAGGCAAAAGAGGAGGAGAAAGAAGCCAAAACACCAGGCACCACCACAGCCAAGTTCTAGCACGAGCTAACTGCCTGGTCAGTGTAGTGACTGTTGAGCGACGTCCTTCCGTTTTCTGAAGGCCTCCCCTCCCTACCCTCCACACCACCATCCACCTGGGCAGACCTCCTGTACACTGTTGTGGAGTGGGAATGTGGTAGGCAGCGCCGTGTCTCTATCAGTGTGCGCAGGCTTCTTGTGGTCCCCTTATTTCCCACATTAAACCAAGGAGGAGTTAGAGTCATCCTGAGGGTGTTATGGTTTATCATCGGCTGAGATTTCCCCTGGGCGGACAGAATGCTGTTTCCTTGATAGGGAAATGGCGTCATGGGCCCCTGGCCATGAGTCCCTGCATCACAGTGCTGTCAGGTCTTCTGCACATGTCCCTGTCCTTCACAGCATACAGTACCAGCTCCTGTGCTCTGTCACACTGCCCTCTGCAGCTTACCTAAGCTGTCCTGGAAGATGGACAGGGAACATCTTGTTGACCGCCCTCAACTCACAGATCTGCAGGGATCTGGCCCAAGCTCCTGGACATGAATCCACGTGGTCTTTTGTAGAACGGATTCTCTGCCTGTTCTGGACTCCCTGCCTCACAGTGCTGGCCACGATTGCTCCAGAGCTCCAGGACCAGAGGCCTCCAGTCTTACATTGGGGCCTAGTGTGCACACGGTGCTAGTGTACATACAGTGCAGGAACAGCCACCCATGCTGCCCAGCTCATGGCCAGTCTGGCTGTGTAACTCACTTATGCCTGGGACTTTGAGACAGGTTCATGGGCCTGCTTCCGATGTTTGCTCTGAGGATTCCTGTGGACTTAAATACAATACACAGGCATGCCTGGATATCTTATATCTAAGAAACACGGTGTCCCTCAACTCTCAGCAAGGTTGGGAGGTGGCCATGAGGCTTGGATTCTGGTGTCACTACTGATTGAGTGCCTGGCATTAAGATACTTTCTAACCCTCTGTGCCTCATTGCTAGCACTCTCACTGGTTATCCGTATCGCCAACCCCCACCCCGCCCCTTTTAACTTAATATGGTATGTGAGGGAGGATGGAGGCTGCTCAAACATGGAGATAATTAGTCCCCCCTGCCACCCTCACCTGGTTCTGGGGATCTGGGTTGCCAGGCTCGGGTGCCAGCTGAGTTGATAAGCAGAAAATGGGGTCACTGTCAGACCCCATCTGTGCCCTCTAGTATGATGAGGCTCTGGTCAAGTGTGCAGAGCTCACCGAGTCTACTTTTAAATGAAGGACTAGTCCACTCATGGTGGCCTGTGGGAAGATGGGGTGGTCTTACATAACCAGTTACCCAACATGAAGAAGCCAGACTGAAAGTTGTTCGTAGAAACAGTTTTAATGGTAGGAAGATGCTTTCACCTAAGGGAAGCTCACTGAGCCCAAGCCCCATTTTCCCAGGCTGGCTGTATACTGGGCGCTCAGACCCGGTTCACCTGCGGGTGCCATGCTTCTGTGCTTCAGAGCTGAAAGGGTTTGGCCAAGATCACACACAGAGGGCGGAGAGCAGGCGCCCCACTCTGCGCTGCCCCACTGGCTGCTCTGGGAGAGGAGGAATTGGAAGCATTTCGAGGATGAACTCAGCACCTGCGCTCCCCTGCCTCTACCAAGAGCTGGCAGACTTGTGCTGTAACCTAGCCTTGCTATGCTCAGCCAGGTTTTAGCGTTTTCCCAAGCCCATCCCCTGTCCCTAGACCCAGTGGAACTCCTGTGGAGCAGCCCAGGCATCCATCAGTCAGGTTTCCTGTGCTCACACCATTAAGCCTGGAAGTGGAGACTAATGGAAGTGGAGACTAACGGAAGTGGAGACTAATGGCTGAAGACAGTCATGGGGATAGGTGCCCACCTTTGTAGGGTACCTGTCAGAGGTACCCACATCAGACTGCGACACTGAACACATCAAAAGATGAAGGGCAGATTTACACTCCTGTGCCAGTGATGGACTCACTTAGCTGGAGCCTTTGGGTCTAGATGTTGGCAGAGGTCCCACACTGCACAAACATCTAGGTGCTTTCAGCTTTCCTCGAACAAAAGGACAGGTGTCTAAGCTGTGTAGACTCAGGTCAAGATCCTGCGCCCAGCCCTGTGTGCAGGCTGTCGGCAGACCCTCACAGTAGCACCAATTGTCTAATTCCTGCAGAGTGCAGCATGAGGGAAGCCCTGTAACCAAGGAAAAGTTGTCCCATGGTTGTCCTACATAGGAGGTGTGGCTAGCAACAGCTGGGTGGGCCCTCAGGTGGACTCCTAAAGGTCTTCGGGCAGCAAGGCAAGGCAAGGGGCTATTAAGGGGCACACAGAGGAGGAAACATCCCTGCTGCCCATGTCTATGGCTTGTTTGTCCTTCCCTGCCCAGCTGCCTATGAAGCTGGGCTGGAGAAAACCAAAGATCGTTGGGAAACCTGTCCTCAGCCCTTCTAGGTTCTGTGCTGCACATACCCAGCCGATCACCTAGGCCCTACTCCTAGAATTCACTGGGGAGGATGGGTAGCCGTAGCCCTTTGGTCCCAGACATGGACCCACTGAATTGGGCACAAGCCATTGTCCTCAGCAAGCCTTATTCAGCTGGGGTTGACAGAACCCTGAAGGGCCTGTCCTCCAGAGTCAGGAGTTCTGGTCCTGAGGTAGAGGACCTCACAACCGGAGCATCATGCTGAAGGCTAACGTCCTTCTCTGGACGGTGGTAAGTCTTTGTTCTCTCTCCTTCAGTGGATAGGCAAGTATACCACCATGAACGAAAGTATACACACCCTCACGTTCAGACAGTTCGCCATGACCCATCCACATAGCCGGGCTGGACTCTTCATAGGTCTGGTAAGTCACCTCAACACGACAGCTGGCCTAAGCGTGTCTTCCCTATGAGGGCCACTGCCCTGGGTGAGGACAAGCCCGATATCCCCATTTTCACACAGCAGCATATCAGCACTGTCAGGAACCTCTGCCAGATAAATAGGTCCAACGAGGTTCTTGAAGTAAATGGGTACAGAGACAGGGTTTCTGGCCTTCTGCTCCAGAGTTAGCAGGCATTATATATCTATCAAAATAAATACTAAAATTCCTATTAAGTCATCACAGTCCATAGTGGGCACAGGTCTCAGTTCAGTGGCTTTACCCAAAAGGCTATATGTTTTTTAGTTGTCTAAATCACTTAAAAAATTGCCAAGGCAGAAATGTTCCATTCAGAGTGCAGTCCATTAGATGACAGGCTCTGGCATGGCCTAATAATCAGTGTTTTTCAGCTGCATAAAGGATGTTGTAGTGGGATGTTTTATAGAGCAGATAAACGGAAGGGGTGGCAGCCTCGGGGAACACGTGGTGGTTCAGAGCTGTGTCCATCTCATCCACATACTCCACCTGCAGAGCGATGTTCAGTGCCTGCGACAGGGCTGTGATCTGTACATGGTCACACTCCATGGCCATGGGCTCTACTTCCTGCAAAGCCAAAATAAAATACTTAGGAGGGAGGCCAGGGCAAGGGGGGCACGTGCAGCCCTTGCTCCCAGCATCACGGTCACCCCTTCTGTGCAAGGGTGGTGATGCCCACCTGTCACGGAAGCAACACAGCCAGACACTACTGGGGTTGCAGAAAATGAAGCGAAACCATTTTTATTCCAGACCCTTGACAGAGTGTGCAAGAGAAATCTTTCAGGCTGGCATCAAAAACTTAGGACTAAAAGGACCCTGGTGTCAGGCTTCCAAGCGTAAGCCTGCAGAGGCTGAGCCTGGTGTGAGTCCTGATGCTGCATAAACAACAGAGAGGCAGAGACTGGCAGGCCAGTGTGTGCATCCCACAGAGGGTGGCTGCTCCTGTGCCTATAGAAACCGCCATTTAAGTTAGGGCCCAGTACCTCCCAATTAAAACAAAAAATCCAGATAGCGTATGAAAATTGTCCATTCCCTAACATGTGGGCCACTCCTTCAGATAAACATTACATCTGAAACGAGCCCATCCTAAGACAAATGTGACAGGAACTGTTACTGTGCAATGCAGCAGCATAAGTCGAGCGATCCCAGAGATTCCTTGGGATTACACACAGCCAGAGCTCAGGCCAATCAAGGAAGATGTCTCCAGTGGGCTCACCTTGCTAACTGGCATTGGAAGGGTGTTCTTGTGGGCAGAGACAGTGGACCTGGACTGTGTAAGGGACAGACAAGCAAAGCCCAGGATGGGAGGTACATCGCCAAGGAGGACCCTAGGGACCTACGTGGGTGCAGAAGTCTTTGATGTCCATCTCCTCATCGATGAAATGTCGGAAGAAGTCAGCTCGGTTCCTGATGAAGGCTGATGTGAGGAGGCGTAAGAACTGCACTATTCGATCCGAGGAGCTCTGGTCATTGAACACCTTCAGCAGGCTGGACACTGAGCTGTCCTTCTCTACCAGCTCTACCACACTGTAAAACTTCACATCACCCCGCCGCCATCAGGGCAGACCCGGCTAGCACCTGCCTCCAACACCCCACAGGACCCCTCATTTTGAGACTGCAAGTGAGTATTGGTGTTGAAGCCCAGAGGTACATCTAGGGCCCTGGTATGGAATTGAGTCCCCTTCCACCATACATTGAGAAGGGCAGGAGGCTGACAGTCCTCCGAACTGAGGTCCCCTGTATTCATATATCCCCATAAGTAGAAAATGACCCTGCCCTGTCCCAGCCCCAACCGCACAGCTGTCCCATCTGCTCTGCCCATGTAGAGGGCCTTGGTCCTCAGCCAGTGTGACCCAGGGGAACTCACAGCATTAAAGAAGTTTCTGAACTTATGTTCCTCAAAGCCAGCAGCCAAAAGGTCGTTTGGGGTCTGTAGCACACGCTCTTTGAACCTGGAGGGAAGGAGACCTGATGGTCACAGGGGAAACACAGGGTGCGTGCTGCTGTGACGGGCAACTGCCAAGTCTACACCAGCATCTCAGAAGCACTTCCACATGTGCTGCCTTCCCTGCTGTAAGTGATCCCATTTCTCAGATGAAACTGGGGCAGTCACAACATTCTCCCCCAGATATGACAATTCCCTTTCAAAAGCTTCTTCCTTATCCCTGTGGACCTCCAGAGCGACAACACTCCTCCCACGTCACAAGTTTGCTGGCCTCTGCCCATGACACTGCTCACTGGGAAGCATCTCCCTCATCTTCAGCCCAGGTTGGCAGTCCATCCACAGCCAACCCCCATTTGCGCTTTACCTGGGCAGGGCCTATTAGGGCCTCAGGATACCCCTCTTTGAGAGTTGCCAGTGTGTGGACTACTTTAAACTAATGAACTGTTATTTCAAAGACTTTTACCTGCCGGGATTTAGCATCCCTTACTAAAACCCCAGTACAAGGAACTAAACCATACTGGAAACCAGATGGAGATGGCTCTTTGTTAAGGGACACTTGTTCTTGCAGAGGATCCAAGTTTGATTCCAAGCACAAGTTCACAACCATCTGTAAATTCCAGTTCCAGAAGATCAAATGCCCTCTTCTGGCACCGAGGACACATACACAAATGCAGGCAAACACTCGTACAATAAGTAAATGTAATTTTGAAAATAATACTCAGAGCCCAGGTTCCTGTTTAGTACTCACTATGCTTCTAAGTGGCCGGGGAATGTTACACACCTGAGGTGGGAATGCCATGGGCCCCAGCATGTGCTTCTGTCCCTCAGATCTCTGCTGCTGGCTGCTTCTGTGGGGTAGCCAGTAATCCAGTAATCCGTCCTAATACCAGCTCACCTATCATGTCAGGCCTCCCTGCTCTCAACCCCAGCTTCATGACTGTTAATCCACATCCCTGCAATACAAGGCCCATCCTGACACAGGCCACAGGGCCCTCACGAGCGTGGTGAGACACCTGACCTGGCCACCAAGCAGCTCTTCATGAACCTCAGGACCAGCCTGGCACTGGGCTGTCCCCACTCTCTATCGGGGTCAAGGGCCAGCAAGAGGGCTTGGTAATGTTGCTGCCCCTCCATGCAGTGGAAGGGAAGAGAAGATTCCTAAAGTTATCTGCTGGTCTCTCTGCACACACCACAGTGTGCTCACCACAGTGTGCTCTGTCTCACACACACACACACACACACACACACACACACACACACACACACACACACACACACACACAAACATACAAGAACATGACCAAGGCCAGCAGGGACAAGCTTCCCCCTTTTGTATTCTTTTTCTTTCTCTTCTTTTCTTCTTTTTCCTCTTCCTCCTCCTCTTCCTCCTCCTCCTTCCCCCCCTCTCTCTGTCTCTCTCTCTCTTCCCCCCTGTCTCTCTCTTTCTCTCTTCTTCCTTTTCCTCTTCTCCCTCTTCCTTTTCTTTCTCTTCTTCTCCTTCCTTCCCTCTACCTCCTCCTCTGTCTTGTGTTGGTGTTTAAAACAGGGTTTGACTGAGTGCCACCACGTCTGTTTGTCGTTGTGCAGTAAATACCAAGCGCCCACCCAGTGTTGGTGAGCCAAGCCTTCAGGCAATGCTGGAGGAAGTGTCAGACAGATACAGACACCTTCCTGAGCCTCTGGGCTGCCATCAACACTGGCACAGTGGCCAGCTCTCAGCTCCCCTGCTACACAAGCCGGGTCTAACAGAGAAGCAGAAGAGTCTACACAGGCCCCACTCACTTGAGGATCTCTCTGCCCTTGCCCAGCAAAGACTCCAGGTAGGAATAGCCCAAGGCCCTGTAGAAGCAGTTCCCGTCTCCTTTGGTCTTTCGGATTGAGGTGAATCTTTTGCTGAGTTCCTAAGGGGAGAGGAGGACACATGGACCTCAGCAGCAGCCACACCGGTGTGGGTCAGTCACTGGCCTGGCCACAGCTCCCTCCCACCAGGGTTCCCACCCTCATCCATCCCACAGATACACTGATACACTGCAGTGTCAGACACAGAGGATGTCAGTTCCTGGGCACCAGCCAGCCTCCAGTTGGGGGAGGTGCCACAGAATTAGACGATGGTGACAGAGATTGAGGACATGATTGGGGTGTCCTGGGCCAGAGACAAACATACCAGACTCTGGCAGTCAGGGAAGGCTTCCTGGAGGAAGCTGGCAGTTGAGTGGGGTGGGCGATAGGGAGGCTGCAGAACACTGGGCAACCTCGGCAGTTCTATAAAGGTTTCTCAGGGGTGCGAGGAGTGCCGGACCACACCAGAGAGAAGACTCAAGCAAGTGAATCCAGTGCTAGACTGGTGCTCAGCTTTAAAATATGTGGTGTTCCCACAAAGAGAGGCTGGCTCTCTGAGGCAAATGCACAATGTCAGAATGGTCTAAGTGTGTTTCAGTTTGCACAGGAACCTGGCCCAAACTCCACGCTGACCAGAAGCTGCCCCCTTCTTTACTCCCGACCCCAGCCCTCTTTGTTTAGGCACTTGGCCCCTCTGCCCTCTGCCCCACCTGGATTTTCCTCTGGTAAATCCTGTTTTCAGGATGATCCCGAAGAATAGATAGAATGTCACATTTTTCTGATATTAGGTTGAAAGATGTTTCGCTCTGAAAGAGAAAGAAGAGATGCTGAGCTGGCTTCAAAGACACCCGCAGGGCTCACGGAGCTGATGGCCTCTGAACAACCAACGGGGTACACAACCTGGAACATGCCCTGTCCTCTCAAGGGAAGTGTAAGCCTTTGACCAGGACAATAAGGACTGGCACCAGCATGAGGTAACCTGGCTACAAAGAACTAACCTTATAGCTTGCTAACCGGTTCATTTCATAATATTTAATACCTCAGACTTAATAAATCTCTATGCTGGAGTATGCTCCCGCCTCTTCATTCATTCATTCATTCATTCATTCATTCATTCACTCATTCATTCTTTTCTTTACTCACCCGAGTCCCCCAGTTCCTTAACATGCAGCCTGTGCCAAGCCTAACATCACCACATGCTGGCAATACAGGGGTATTCCCATCCCTACACAAAAGCCAGTGATACCACAGGGTGAAGGTTAGCTATGGGGTGACCCTATGTGGCACTGGGGGGGGTGTGCGCGAGGGTTCAGGGAAAGGGTAACAATCTGAGTTTACACAAGGGCTGAGGCATTGAGGACATCTTCCCATATTGCCTACCAGTGTAACCCAGCTTTGAATCAAGGCCAGAACCAAGTCTGGGCACGTGCGTGTGGGGAGCCATGGTCTCCAAATCCTTACAAAAGCAGGTGGGAGACGGCAGAGGATGCCGTGGATGGAGGAGTGGTAGTCACCTCCCCACCTCTGCTCCTTTACTAAGCTTGGGTGAGAGTGCTCAGGGCTGGGGCTCAGCCAACTGGCCATGTACCTCACCACCAGCCACCAGGCATGGTGCTCTCCTCAGAGCAAACCTCAAAGTGTCGGGCTGCAGGGCGGTGGTGGCACACACCTTTAATCCCAGCACTCAGGAGGCAGAGGTAAGCGGATCTCTGAGTTCAAGGCCAGCCTGGTCTACAAAGCAAGTTCCAAGACAGTCAGGGCTACATAGAGAAGCCCTGTCTCAAAACAAACAAACAAACAAACAAACATACATTCCAGGGCTGGTGAGATGTCTCAGATTGCTAACAAGCCTGACCATCTGAGGCTGATCCAGGATCCCACATCGGGGAAAGGGAGAACCAACTCTCACAAGCTGTCTTCTAACCGTGTCAGTGGTTTGTACACACACACACACACACACACACACACACACACACGCATTTTCTTTCTGACTCGCACACACACACACACACACACACACACACACATATATATACACACACTCTCTGCCTCTCTGTCTCACATACACATACACTGTCTTACACACACACATAAATATACATATACACACATTCTCTGTCACATACATGATCTCTCTCTCACACACACATTCTCTCACACACATTCTCTCTCTCTCTCTCTCTCTCTCTCTCTCTCTCACACACACACACACACACAGAGAGAGAGAGAGAGAGAGAGAGAGAGAGAGAGAGTCTTCTTAAGTGCTTTTTGACTCATATAAAGGATTTTCCAGCTTAAAATAAGGTTTCTGTGCTGAGGACATGACTCTGTAGATACACCACTTGCCTTTTAAGTGTGAGGATCAGAGTTCAGATCCCCAGAGTACGTATTCAGGCTAGATGAGCAACCTGCCTCTGATCCCAGCTCTCAAAGGATTGGTAGGTACAGGGGATCCTTGGGACAAGCTGACAAACTAATTACCCAAATTGGCGTATTCTAGGCCCATAACAAAGCCTGCTGGGGCTTCTGGGATGAAAGAGCAGAGATGCTGATGCAATGTCTACCTTACAGCAGCCACTCTGTGACCAGAGGTTGAAAGCCAACATTGGGAGGATGGTTCAATGATCTGCTGCTACTCTAAGCCCAATCAATGTGTGACATGGGTGACGGGTGTCATCACTGGGCACTACCGTGTGCCAAGATCGGGAGCAGAGGCTCACATGGCCCCATTATCTCAATTATCATAACACTCCTATGAGGTGGCGATTATTATACCCACCGCCAAGGTCAGGTTGTGTGAGCTAGGAAGTGATTCCTGCAGGTCCCTGTGAAGTCAGACACACCAAACTGCTGCGTATGCACAGCCCAGATGCCAGAGTTCTCAAAGGGCTCAGCTGCTACAGCACAAAGAACTGTCCTATCCGGGGCAGTGTGTGGCCTTCTTACCCAGAGGCTGGGTCCAACTTCTCGCTTCTGCAGCACCCCAAGAGACACTGTTCAACCCATCCCACCCCACTTCCTGATGGGAGTTCAGTGTGTCCAAAAGCCTGGCCAGTGTGTGATGCTTACTGCAGAGTGTCAAGGGACAGTTCCTAAGTGACTCCGGGCACAGCCATTGAAAGGTATCAGCAGGCTGAGGGTGTGGCTGAACAGTGGGTGAGCTGCTCTGGCATGTGCAAGGCCCTGGGTTCATTCCTAGCTCTGTAAGGCAAACAGAAAGACAGGAGAGCAGGGCCCACTGCCAGAGGGGGAGACGGCCCCTCCTCCACCTGCTTTGAGCCCTTCTACCCGTGCCAAGAAGGTACCAACTTCTTCCTTATGTTCTTCCTTCCCATTTCCTAGTTGTCTCCCTTTCAGAGTTTCACAGACCTCGGGCTCATAGCTTGGATAGGCTCCATTCCATTTGCAGGTTTAGAAAAACCTTAGGCCAAGACACCTTTGTTGACTTCATAGATGTGTATGTATGTTTAGAATATAGACACATGTATATATAAACATACATTCATATATTTAAATATATATGTAAAATAATTATGTGTAGAATATATTTAATATATTAATAATAACTATACATATAGCTATATATATATAACTATATATATATTGTTCAGAATGATGGAAGTGTGACATCATTTACATAACACACAGCTGCTGGTGTGTGGTTAAGTCTGCTAACACCGTGTTGAAGACACAAATCCCCATGGGGCGGTATCGTTCTGAACAGCCCTCTCCACACCCTGTGTGCATGGCAAGGTGACCCATGGGCCCCTTGCCTGGCAAGTGGCCACATGTTCTGCTCAACCAAACGCCTTCTTGCTCCCTTGTTAATTCATTCGTGTCTTGCTACCCGCTTCATGACTGTTTATAGAAGTATTTTTACAGGTGGATGACTTAGAACAGTGCATGGGGTTTTCCAACAACAGGCTACAGAGCACGACGCCCCGACTGTATCTGGTGAACCTGCACTCAATCCTGGCCCCAAACAAACACCAGCAATAAAGATGCCAGGGGCATAGGGGACACAGAAGGATACCCAGCCAGCAGCCATATTTACTTGACCGTTTCTGAGAAGGCATCAGGGAGCAGGGGAAGAGGACTCCACTCATCCTCAGAGAGGAGTCCTGAGGGGCGAGGCACTACACCAGGGCCTGTATCTGCCCAGTGGAGTAGGGAAGCTTGCTGCCGTGGTCAGATTCTCTGTAGCTATCTGCAGTCACACAGAAAAACAGTATCAGGACTGGCTGCGAGCTGTTGAGCCGCGCTCTTCTCAATCTCAGAGAGTGTCCCAAGTGTATCTCATGTGTCCCTAAGCTGCGTTGTGTCCCCAACCCCCTGCCCTTCGCTCGTGCCCCGACCTTCAAGGTCCATGTGGCGTGTCTTTTGAAATGTATGTCTTTAAAGAGCATGGTGGTAAAATGTACGTAACATGAAACATACCATTTCAGCCATTTGTATGCCCATGGCTCTGCTGCCTTAGGTACCTCCCTCTTCTCCCCTCCCTATCTTTGGAACCCACCTCTCTGCTACAGATAAGATGTATTTTCCAAATGTTTTTAAAAATGGAGTTGTTATATGTTTTAAATTTACATATATATATAAAACACTATAACACTAACACACACACACACACACACACACACACACACACACACACACAAACTTTACTGGATACTATTTAAAAACTGGCCCTAGCTGGCTATGGTGACCATAGCCTGTAATCCTATTGCCCAGGAGGCTGAGGCAGGGGGATGGTGAAATTGAGGCTACTATAGGCTACACTGCAAGACTACCTCAAGGGAAGGGTAGAGGAGAGGGAGGAAGGAAGGTAGATGGATCTTGGGGTTGGCATCTGGTGTCCCTCCAAGTGTATTTGTGGACACTCTAGTGACAGGCTGGTTTCCACCCTGGCACTGGAAGTCCCTGAATCACCTGAGTCCCCACCCAAACGCACCGGCATTCCTGGGTGACACTAGCCTCAAGATCCAGGAAGAAGCTAGGAGCAGTATCAGTCCACTGGTCCGCGACATCTGCAACGATGCTCTGGGTTGTGACCTTGGCTAACATTAATTAGTGTTTGCTTTTAAAGCCCTGGCTCAAGACTTCCAGGTTGTTCTGGAGCCAAGGAACACAGACAGGTCACACCTGACTGTCCTGTCAGACCTCACCAGGCCACAGCAAAGACACCGGCTCTTTAATTGCTGGCTTGCAAATAGATGATGATTAATTGAGCTCGGCAGGCAGCACCAAGTACACTTGGAGGGACACCAGATGCCCAGGCACCTGGGCAACTGATTTAGCAGTGGAGGGGAGAGGTGTGTTTCACAGACCAACCCACAGCCAGGCCTCAGCTCACACCCCTCTCTGCCAGCCATTCTGCTGTGCATCTGAGCATGCGCACATCCCAGACCTAGCAGGCGGGCCATCTTTCCCTGGGCAGGTTGAGCAGGGTTTGACTCACCAGCCAGGCCCCAACATCACCGCTCACCACCCAGCCTGACCTCAGGTACCTGGGAAATGCCAAGCAGGTTCAGAGCCTCAACCTCTCCTTTAGGAAGGTCGCCTCCTTGCCAGAGGCCACCCAGAGTTGAACCCTGGCCCTACCTGCTCGCCCGGAGTCTCCACAGGCACTAGAAGGAGTGTGCTTTGAAATGCCTACTTGGGGACTGGGAAGATATGGAACGGGTAAAGAATTCACTGCGTAAGCATGAGGCCCCGAATTTTGTAACACAGCAGTTGTGTAACCTGCATCTGCCGTGCTCCTGTACCTCAGCACTGGGAGAAAGATGTAGAGACAGTGACAGGACGGATGACTTGCCCAGTCCAGCCAGCAAGCGAGCTTTGGGTTCAGTGGGGAGACACCATCTCAGAAATCAGAGGAGTTAGGGAGAGGCCTCAGTGAGCAAGGCGCTTGCTACCCAGGAAGACAAGAGTTCAGGTCCCCAGAACTGACGTGTGGCAGCTACCTGCAATCTCAGCCCTCAGAAGGCAGAGGCAGGATCCCTGCAGCAAGCTGGCTACCCTAGAATCGACAAACTCCAGGCTCAGTGAGAGACCCTGTCTAAGTAAGCAGGGATCGAGGAAAACACCCAGTGTCAACTTTCCGGCACCTGCGTGCAAGAACACATACGTGCATGCAAATCCACATACACATGTGCCCACGCACTTATGAAGCAGGTTCATATGCACACTACACACCCATGCATATGTTATTTTTTTTTAAAGAAAAATAGAGGAAGGTATCTGATGTCAATGTCTGGCCTCCACATTCATGTGCACAGGTTGGTACAATCCTCTATCACGAACACATACATACACAGGGATACACCACACACATAACCAAACCTCTCTCTGTCCTCTCTCTCTTTCCATATATATATATACACATATACACATATACACGTATACATGTGTACACGTATGCATGTGTATACATATTCATGTGTACATGTATGCATGTGTATATGTATGAACATATATTTGTATATATGAATATTCGCATATGGATCTTCATATGTGAATATATATGTGTATATATGAATACACATGTGGAGTGTTCAAACGTCCATTATTAATGAGGTGACTTAATTCAAAGATCACTGAAGCCATGGGTGCAGGGAGACCTGTCTCCCTGGAGGACCCATTCCTGCTCCAACACCTGGGGACAACTGTGGTGTCACAGAATTTCACCATTTGGCTTCTTTGCAACTGGAAGTCAGAATTCAGTCTCCTCCATCTAAGGCCAGCTATGGACAGGCTGTGCTTTCAAGGCCTCCTGGCAATGCAGGCTGCTTTTCTCAGTTCCTAAAGGCTTCCTAGGCGCTGCCTGGCTTCCATCCTTGGGACCTACGCGGTGGCAGGAGAGAACTGATTCCTGAAAGTTGCCCTCTGACCTCCACACATACTCCCTGCATGCCTGCACCACACACACACCCTGACACACACACAAAAATAAATCCACATTAAAGGCTGTCTAGCTTCCCTGATGGATAGCCCCCCTTGCACCTTGTAACCTTTCTTTCCAGGGTCCCCTTCCCTTCCCTTCCTCCCTCTTGTAGGGACCCTAATGGTGACCTCTCTGTGCCATCCTTGATAACGAAGGGTAATCTTCCACTTCAGCCCCTTAACTGAATCACACCACCTGTGGTAATGTATTCAGTCACTAGGGAACGGGATATGCTAATCTTTGCTGACAATCACTCAGCATACTTCATGACCCTTCTCTGTAGGGGCCCCAACACCTTATCTTCCTTGCTGACTGTTTTCAGAGCTCCTGAAGCTGGGCTCTGCCTCCCTCAGATAACGTGAACTTGGGTAACATCTTTGAGCAGCCCACCTCCAGCCTCACCTCTCCCTAGGACTCCAGCCTCAAACAGCTGGCAACCTCTCAGACATCCAAACAGCCCCTTCTGACGCATTACTCTGTGGCCTCATCTGTCTCCACCAGGCTTCTCTAGCCCCTTGGATACTCCTCCACCCACCAGAGTGCACCCCCACCAGAGTGCACTCCCAAACCCAGGAGCCCTCTTCCATTGCCTCGTCCTGCCCCACTAGCTCCTGGGTCTGGCCTGAGAGCCCTCACCTTCTCCCACGAGGAGGGCACAATGCACCCTGCCCAACTGACCTCGGGGCTTCCTCTCCCAATCAGCCCCACATTCTCTCTGAGCAGTCAGCACAGGCTACTTAACAAGCAGGGTCTTTCCTCAGTACTCCCTGCTGGGTTTAGATGTTTGCTTAACTGCCAGTGTCACAGTATCAAAAGGCAGCACTCTGCCTTCATGACCAGACTAACATCGTAGTCATGAATTGTATCCAGTGTTGGCTCAGTTTCCCTAGCCCCAACCCCTTCTGCCAAGCATTGCCTTCCCTCATGGTAAGGAAGCAGGAAGCCCAAGGCCTGATGCTGGCACCTCATTTTAGGGCTTCCCAAGATCTGAGCCTGATAAAGCCGTTTGGTATAAATGGCCCACTGATAACCTATTACCACAATACAACCAGGCTAAGACATAGGTAGGAGGCAGGAGCTCCTGCTAATACCTGCAGATGTGAAGGCTTCGGGGCCGGGGAGTGGCTACAGCCGGGACACTTCCCAGGCGGATGCTGGAGCAACCTTCGAAGCTGTGAACAGACCACGAAGGGCGATTTTGGTGTGGGTAAGACAGGACGGAGAGCGGACCGTAAAGTGGGAGTCTTCCCAGAAGATTCTGTGCGAGAACGCCGGCAGGAGGTGGCATAGAAAAGGCCGTGAGGATGTAGCCTCAGATGGAAGTGGGGAATGAAGTCCTGGAGACTGGAAGGAAGGGCCATCTCCTCAAGTGGCAAAGAACGTGGCTGCAGGGTGTCCCCAGGTCTACATGGGAAAACAGAACTTAAGAACAATGAAGGACCTGGGTAGCAGAAGCCTAAGGCGTGGGTTCCTGTAACTTCATCTAGTAAAACGTGAGAGGAGAGACACGGTGTGGGTAAAGACGGGGTTCATGAGTGAAGAAAACAAAGGTCTTGGAAAACTCACAGCTAAGTAAAGGAGTGACACAGCATCTTTACACCAAGGGTGTGGCCCACCGGGTAAAGGTAATAGCACAAAAGGGAGCTTGGTGTCACTCAGGGAGTCGGGGTAGAAGCCCCCCACCCCCAGCATGGCATAGATCCATTGGGTGGCTTTGCCTAGAGAGCACTTTCCAGGGAGCCTCTCAAGCGTTCCCACACGTCAGGGCGGCAGGCCACCTGGGTGACCAGCTGTGACAGGCCCCGGGAAGGGCTGCTACTCTAGTGGCCAAAGCTGTGGTCTCAGTGGAGAGTCCACATGGGCCGGCCCTAGGCCAGCAGAATGACAGTGGGGGTGCAGTGCACAGCGTTGGGGCCCAGAGTAAGCAGACACAGTCTCCACTAGGGTGACACCCAAGGGGATGTAGTATGGCTGATGAGAACTGCTGCCTAGGCGGAGCCCAGTAAATTCCAGAGTGGGCAGTTCCAACAGCCACCTGAGTGGCACGGACGCAGTGCAGACTCAACCATTATTCTGGAATGCGATCTGCTGAATTGGGAGTCAGACTCACGTATGATGACTGAAGCCTTATTTCTGGCCAACTTCCCACTCTGGGGACTGGGGGGGTCTGTCTCAGGTCTGCCCACCATCATGCTTGGGGTGGTGGGTAATTTTCAGAACTCAAAGGCCCTCGGCTGGCAGGACAGAGACTGGCCAGGGTCTCACCTCTGCCTGGCTCATCTGTGCCACAGCTCTGAAGAACTCCTGGGATAGAATGGATGCATCTTGTATGTGAAAAAACCGTGTGTGTGTGTGTGTGTGTGTGTGTGTGTGTGTGTGTGTGTGTGTGTGTGTGTGTGTGTGTGTGTGTGTGTGGGGGGATGAGTAGAAAGCTATGGTTTGAATGTTCTCTCCAAACCAACTTGTAATTCAGCTGCCGATGTGACAGTTTTTCAGAGGTCACTAGGTCTGGGGTCTCCCCTCTCATGAAATGATTAACACAGCCAGGGAAGGGTTTCCTTAGACCACTCTCTCCTCCTAGCATACTGTGACCCAGCAAGACGACATGTGGGCTAGCACCTTGATGAACTTCCCAGCTGCCTGCAGAACCAGAAGCCAATAAATGCCTGCTTATTACAAGTCACCCACTCTGTGACATTGTGAAACCTCTTAGGCTACACCGGCTTGCTTACTCCATCTTTGACAGCAACCTCCCCTCTGGCCCTCGTACACCTAGGTGTACCAGTCACAGCGGCTGCCCTGTTCCTCCAACAGGACATACACTCTACCTCAGGGTTTTTGCTCCTTCTGCGTCTTCTGTCTCTTTACATGGCTTGGGGGATGCCACCTCAGAAGAGAAGCCTCCCTGCCCTCCCCCACCATTCTATCTACTTATCTTGCTCGTTCGAGACAGGATCTGACAGGTGGGCTCACTGGCTGGCGTGTGCCCCTCCACTCCCATGTCAACTCCACAAGGGTAGGGGCCGGTCATCTGTCACTGCCAGATCTCCATGTCCAGGAATGTTGGAATGCATTCTAAAAATGTATCCCGAGTGCTTCAAACCGAACTACTGAAGCCGGAGCTCTGGGCCTCAGAATGATTTTTCTTTTTTAATTTTGGAATAGGGACATCGGTGATATAATTAGTTAAGATGAGGTCACAATGGAGCAGGCTAGGCCACCGGCCCCATGACTGGTTTCCTTATTAAAAGAGGACCATAAACACACGCACAGGAGAGAGCCATCTGTGGAGGAGTTCCAACGTCACAAGGCAGGCTACTGCGGGAAGCTTGGGGAAGCTGGGGGTAGAACATTCGTAAGCACCTTCAGAGGGACTCTGCCCCTCCCTGCACATTCACCTGAGACCTCAGCCTCCAGACTCATCGGAAAAGCAGTCCCTGTGCATCTGGCCCACGGAAGGGTTTTGTTGCAGTAGCACCGGCAAGCATGCTGAATGAGCGAGCCTGCCTCTCCCTCCAGCTGGCCACCCACAACCCAGCATCAGACAGACAGAGCTAGCAACCATTCCATATTCATCAAAAATGCTAACAGTTCCCTCATGTACAGACAACCCAAACTAAACAGCCCGCCCCCCATGCAAAGCCCTGATCCTGTCCCCTTTCCCAGATTCACTGCCCTGGGCTCCCCCCAGCCTCCCCCAATCTGTCTCTTCCCAGGATGCCCACACTTGACCATGTTCCAAGGCAATCTCCCTGCTACCTGCAATGTACTCTTTGCCAGTCCTTCCTGAATGTTCCTATACAACCTTGAGCACCAGCTTTTTCCTACGGGTGGAGTGTGCCGTGCTCCTCTGTTCAAGGCCCCTGTTGGGCTCTCAGGCCATCTCAGTAATTCAGGAGCTGTGACCCAGCCCAAGAGTATGGACTCCGGGAGAGGGCAGGTGTCGTTCTTTCTTATCACTGCCCCAAAATAGGCTGCGGATGCCAGCGTTGGTTTCTTTAATGCAGGAGAGAAGAAGGCAGACAGGAACGGGTGCCCGGACTGCCTATACTCACACTCACTCATCCCCAAGAGCAAACACACACATAGTGAGGGTGAGCCCCTCACTATCTGCAGCCCTGACTCCCAAGGACTCCATGGCTTCTGTCTGGCACTGACATGGAAACAGAGGAAGATTCTGTCAGTCCTAAGACTGCATCCACCACCCATGCCATGTAACCTCAGCCAACACTTAAATGCATTAAACACATTACAGGTAAATGAGCCATGGGCCTCAGGACTTAACAAGGTGGCGAATACACAGTGGGTGTATAATAAACACAATGTAAACAGTCTCTAGTTCTGTCCTCGTGCGTGACTCCCAGGCAGATGTCCTATTTGGTGGGTTTTAACTATTATCTCTCTCTCCTCTCTCTTTCCTCTCCTCTCTCTTTCCTCTCTTCTCCTGTACCCCTTCCCTCTCCAAGGCACCCAAACTCCCCAGAGGGGAGTTGCTTTGGGTCCCAGCTGCTGGTCTCCTGGGTTCAGGTCAGATCCAGCTATTCAGTAAGGGACAGAAGTTGGGGTCCCAGTCCCTACTGCACTGATCTGCTATCTGCTACCCACCACTGGTGGCCAGAAGCTACACAGCCTCCATCCTCCATCCTCCAGCTTCTGCATGGCTAAAACTGTCATTTCAACAGCCCGATTCTCTGGCAGGTGATGCAGAAATACCTGGGCCGCTTTCCAAGAGCAGCAGAGCAAGTAAACCCTTGGGTTACCAAGAACAAGCAGGAAACTGGTGCTTACAGTCCGTCCCCAGTTTCGAGTTACACACACAGACACACACACACACACAGACACACACACACATACACACACACACACATATACACACACATACATATACACACATGGACACACACAGACACACACACAGATACACACACACACACACACACTGCACCCCTCCCACACAGGGCAGGAGAATGACTTGTAAGAAGATACCCTGGCTGTCTATCCATACCAGCACAGGTTTGACGCTGGCCCTAGCCTCACAGTGTCCCGAAGTAGTGACCCAAATGTAGGAGGAGGGGCAAGCACAAAGAACCAGGCACCTGCACCACCCAATCTCTGGATTTCAAACACCCTAGTTGAAAACCACATCCACCACCACCACCACCCATGCCACTCCCTCCCCCCCCCCCCCCCCCCCCCCCTGCACTCCCTGCTACCCCCACCCCAACTCCCTCATAATAACCATTGGGATAGCCCAGACTTAGTAGACTGGAGTGTAGCTTAGCAGTCAAGCCTTATCTAGCATGCATGAAAAACGGTTCAAAACCCAGCATCACCAAACAAAACAGAAAGAGCAGGCGATCCCAGAACTAAGTGACCCCAAGTTGACCAGTAGCACTAGATGGTCAGGCTCCCTGGAGCCCTTTGCTGGAAGTTGAATAACATAGGCTAACCAGCATATCCAATCCCCTGTAGGAGGCCTGACCCCATGGCAACCTGGAGGGTAGGCTGATGCAACACAGAACACTGGACCAGGGGCTTGGGTCCAAGTCCTAGCTGTTGCACCACCACAATCCCTACCAGCTTTCTTTTCTCCCTGTCTGGCCTCGGTTTCCCCACTTGCCCAAGCCCTGGGTTTGACCGGGTTTGACCAGCCCAGGATTTCTTGGGTCTCCTCTGTTAGGAAGTTCTTCCAAATCACTTTGCCTGGACTCCTAACTCATCTTTCACAACCGGGGGCTACCTCTTCATGTGTCCTGACTCTACAGACCTGTTGCCATTAGGAAACTGAGTTTACATCAAGGAGTATTAAGGCTTGCCCGGGTGGTCGGATCGTTCGTCCCTGGGGACAATTGGCTGGGGTATGGTCTGTCTGTGGTGGCTAAGTCTGTGATGGGTGGACTGCAAGCTGTCTACACGAGTGCTACTTAACAAAGAGTAGAGACCACAACCCTAGAGGTATCCCATTCCTTCCCAGTCAGGCACAAGCATCAGGACTTAAAGGAGGTGTCTGGGGACCACCTAGAGTGGCCACGAGGCAGCAGGGCTCAGCCTGGGCTGGATCTTCTGGCTGTGGGTCCCCGAAGGGATAGCGCGGCGGGCGCACTCCGATGTTCACCATCCCGAGGGTGGAAAGGGCTAAAGTCTCGCGCCCGACCGCGCGCACGCACACGCGCCCTGCGCGGCGCCCCCTCCCCGTCCCGCCACCACTGACCATAGTGACCGGAGCCGTCGGGCCACGTCTCGCTCCAGCGAGGAGCGAGCGGGTGCCAGGGGAGGCGCTGGGCGGCTCCGCCGTTGGGTCGGGCGGCGCGGGCCTCGCGGGTGTGGGGTGAGTGCAGAATACACCCGACCGCCCCTCAGACCGGAGCGCAGACCTCCACTGTGTCCCAGCAAGACGCACGGCCCGCGATTGACGTCGGAGGCCCGCAATCAGAAGCCCGGACGCGGGACGTCACAGAAAGTGGGTGGGACTGCACTCGCCTTCGGCCTATGTTTTGGGGCCCGTTTGACAGGAGGCCGCCCTCCTTTTAAAGACACAGAGTGCTTTTAACTAGCAAAGGAGTTAGCCCAATCCAGAAAGCAGGTCCGGTTTGCAAAGACAGAAGGACTTTTAACTAAAACTGCAAATTGAAAGCATCTGGAAGATTAGATGGCCCTCATTAATTAATCAACGAGTTCACATACATAAGTGTATTTCTTTCAAGATCAGAAGACACGCGCTTAGGAAATACGCACCCAGTGTCAGACATTTAAGTTACCTGCCGGCTGCTGTCTAGCAACAAAAAATATTTTACTTCTTTGTAACTCATGAATCAGACAGGCATTCAGGTAATATCTGTTGAATGGATGAACGTTCGAGATGGTTGAGCGTGGCTCTGTGGCTGTAGGGGTGTGTAGAAAACACAATACTGAATCAGGTGTAGGTGAGTCACCCTGTATACAAGCTCATAATTACTGGACATCAAAGAGGAAATATTATTAAAAGGTTTGTTTGTCAGCCCTTGACCCCTGAAGGAGTTATTTTGAGTGCTGTGTGGGGCTCCAGTATATAGCACATAACTATTTTAGTAGGTTCTGGGACTTACATGGTTCTACTTCACTTCGGTGTAAAAAACAATAATGTTAGATAGACACTGTTTGCCTCTTTTCCTGAGCTAATGACAGGTGACTCTCATATCCTCAGAAAACTGAGGCTCAGTCAGCCCCACCAAAGGAGACAATAGACACACCCCCAATATTCTGTGGTGCAAAACCAAGATGGTTGGTACATTTGGAGTGAGGCAAGCATAGTGCATTTTTTCATTGTATGGGGTGTGTGTGTGTGTGTGTGTGTGTGTGTGTGTGTGTGTGTGTGTGTGTGTACCTGTGCTGCATATGCCAAAGTCAGAGGTAAACTTAGGTGTCTTCCCCTATTTCTTTCCACTTTATCATTTTTTAAGGTTTATTCTTATTAGCTGGGTGTGCTACCACAAGCCTTTAATCCCAGCACTTGAAGCAGAGACAGACTGGACTCTGAGTTTGAAGCCAGACTGACAGACCAAGTTCCAGGACAGTCAGGACCATACAGTGAAACCCTGTCTCAAATCCCTTACCTATGCTCTGTAAGGAAGTCCAACAAACTCACTGTTTCCCCAAAGTAAACTTTTGTGGAATTGTGCTTTGATTTGTCATTGAGACCTTGGGAGGAGTAGGCACATATCTGACCCCTAGGAAGGAATTTTAGCAGCATATGTGTGGGTGTGGATGTCTGAATGTGGGTATGTGTGTGAGTGCAGGTACGTGGAGGCCAGAGGATCTATAGGATGCCTTGGAGCTTGCATTATAGACAGCTGAGAAGCTGCCCGACACATGTTGGGAACAGACTTGAGTTCTCAGGAAAAGCAGGAAGTGCATGCTCTTAACCCAGAACTGTCACCCAGCCCTTCCACCTTATTTTGGGGACAGAGTCTCTACTTGAACCTGGATCTCACAGAATCCATTAGACTAGCTAGCCAGAGAGAGATTATAAAAGCAAGCAACCATGCCTGTGTGTATGTGTGTGTGTGTGTGTGTGTATGTGTGTATATGTGTGTTCCTATATATGTGTGTATATGTATATGTGTGTGCCTATATATGTGTGTATATGTATATGTGTGTGCATATGTGTGTATCTGTGTATATGTGTGTGCATATATATGAGCGTGTGTATGTATATGTGTGTATATGTGCCTATATATGTGTATATGTATATGTGTGTGCATGTGTGT
The DNA here is from genome assembly GCF_011064425.1 of Rattus rattus. Taxonomy (NCBI): domain Eukaryota; kingdom Metazoa; phylum Chordata; class Mammalia; order Rodentia; family Muridae; genus Rattus; species Rattus rattus. The sequence goes on along the minus strand of NC_046160.1, from coordinate 114,682,462 downwards.
GTGTATCTGTGTATATGTGTGTGCATATATGTGTGTATATGTGTGTGCATATATATGAGTGTGTGTATGTATATGTGTGCATATATGTATATATATGTGTGTATATGTGTGCATATATGTGTATATATGTATGTGTGTATATATGTATGTGTGTATATGTGTGCATATATATGTGTGTATGTGTGTGTATATATGTATGTGTGTATATGTGTGTATGTGTGTATATGTATATGTGTGCATATATGTGTATATACTACATATATGTGTGTATATGTAGGGGTGTGTGTAAGTGTGTGTATATATGTGTATATGTATATGTGTGTGTATGTGTGTGCATATATATGTGTGTGTAAGTGTATGTGTGTGTGTGCTCTGAGGAAATGCTCGGTCCTTATGCTTGTGGGGCAAGCACCTTTCCAACTGAGTCGCCTCCCTAACCCTTTATATTATGATGGTTTAAATTTGTGATTGCTTTAGCAAGCACAACTCTACTACAGAGCCAAGGCATATCTGTGTTAATACTTCCAGGTGCCTATATACAGCTCTCTTCTCTCACCCTCATGTCTTCCATCACCCTCCCCCTCAACCCAGCTAGGTTCTTGTTCAAGCCAGCATCTGTGTCTTTGATGCTGCACCATACATTGAGTCGGGACCGTGGAGTCTGACTGGGGTTGGGGGGCGGGGTAGCAACATCGACTGACCATTCACAGTCATTTGTGTGGGAAACTCATGATCAGACACACTGAGACCCCAACATATATTCTGTAACTCACTTCCCCATTCCAGCTCATGGAAGGCTGTTGGACCTCCATTCCTGTCCCTGTCTCACAGGGAGATCAAATTACTTGCTCAGTCCAGCTCGATATTGCTCACCTTTGATTCCAGGCAAAGCTGGTAGATCTCTTTGAGTTCGAGGCAAGCCTGTCTATATATAGAGCTCTAAGCCAGCCAAGGCTACAGAGAGACCTTTCTTGTCTTATATGAAAAGAAAGAAAGAAAGAGAGAGAGAAAGAAAGAGAGAGAGAAAGAAAGAAGACAGACAGACAGACAGACTTTGCTTGCCCAAATCTACAGCACATGACTTTGCTGAGTCCTAGTAACCTGAGTACCAAGCTGGACTTGGTGCAGAGAAACCACGCACCAGTGTGAGAGTTGTAGACTACCCCCTGCCCTACCACCGCAGGCTCTTCCTGAACTCTGGGAAGATGATTAGAGGAGAAAAAGCTGTAGAAACCTGCAGCTGGTCTTTGCAACTCTGTGGGTTCTTCCTTTTCCCACCCTTTATCCCCCCCCCCACCGGGATTTCAGCCCCATCACCAGATAAGAGAGAAACAAGGATAGAAGGGGGAAGATAGTGATCCTTGAATGCGACTTCTTTCTTCTTTGAGTACAATTACTAACAAACTGCACCCAATGACCACCAAGCACCAAGCACCAAGCACCAAGCACCAAGCACCAAACCTGCATATGGGCCCTAGTATTTCTATACCCTCTGAAAAATTCCCACAATTCCAAATGTCTCACAATCACAGAAACTATCTGCAGCTGGCAAAACCATGCCTCCACCAGAACAGGGGACAACTCAGTCTGCTCAGTCAGTGGACAATCCAAAGCAGCCCCATATCCCCATACCTGGGATCAAAACTGAAACACATTCTTGTAATATTTCTATTATTAAATACACTGGAATCCAGAATTCTTACTACAGAAACCTCCACTCAGCTCAAAAGCTGTTGGGATGGTCCTTCAATGGTGGCCCCTGTGCAATGGTGCTCTCTCTCTCTCTCTCTCTCTCTCTCTCTCTCTCTGTGCCTTCTACCTGGGGTTCAGGTGACTCTTTGGAGAGAGAAGCCAAGGATGGCATCTGTGGACAGATGTAGTCTCACAGGGTAAGAAAACAGTGAGGTTCCCAGTGAGGACCCTGGACCTCTGTGTGCACAGTCTGTAGGCTGTGCTGTGCTGCTCAGATGACTGGGTCTCTCCATTGCTCTTTCTCAAGCTAGTCAAGGCAGACAGTTCTTCCGGGAGTCCCACCACTCTCTTTACCTCTCCCCTTTTGTCCCCTTGTGAATCCTAGCTTCTCTGCAGACGTTTACGGAATTCAGAACCTTCCCCTCACTTGTTAACTCTAAGCACCTTCCAACTTGTGGAGAGTTTCACTGTCCAATGCTACCATTCTTCACAGTCTGGCTGTTCCATGAAGCCTTTCTGCACTGCATGTGGAATGGTGAAGTCTTCTGAACTTGCAGGTGGAGGGACCTGAAACTCCTGTGGGGACAGGTCCTGCTGCTTTGATTGGAGGGACAGAAGGATATGGTGGTTATGCAAGTTAGCAGTGGCATCAGGCAGATTCATGACACCATTCCCCAGGCATTGATGCCTGAACATGCCAGACCTCTCTGGACCTGCCTTCTTGCCTGTAAGTTGTGAAAGCACTTGAGAAGTGTGGGCTTGGCCCGCTGACTCCAAGGGCCCCAGTCTTACTCATTCCAGTGTGCATAAACATAACACAGCAGTCAGTGAAGCCCGACCTCCACCAGCCATGTGGATCGACCCATGGCAGTGTCATCCCAAAGAGGTCTGTGTGGTGTGTGCTTGAATGAGGCTGTTGATATCTCTTAGAATCAACACAGGGAGTTTTCCCCAGAAGTAAAAATAACAACACACACACACACACACACACACACACACACACACAACACACACACACACACATGCCTCTCCTAGGGTAACCTTCCTCTTTGCCTCTCTCTCTCTCTCTCTCTCTCTCTCTCTCTCTCTCTCTCTCTCTCCTTCTTCCTTCCTTCCTTCCTTCCTTTTTTTTGAGGCAGGGTTTCACTGTGCTGTATAGCACTGACTGTCCTGGATCTCACTCTACAGACTAGGCTGGCCCCAAACTCCCAGAGATCCCCTGCCTCTGCTTCCTGATTGTTGAGATTAAGGGTGGACACCACCACCCTCTGGCTTCTGTCTGTTTCTTGACTGAACCAAACCTCTCCTCACCAGCCACAGGTTGAGTGAGCTGCAGGAGCCTTGAGATAAAGCACAGACCCTGTGTAAACTTTAGGCTTCTCTGCTCAGTGCCAACATCGTCTTTCTCCTATGTGCTGGGAAATGTTTTGAGGTCTAGATTCTGGGGCTGTTATAGACTGAGAAAGAAGATCTAGAGCCCCTTGACCTCCAACACCACCCCACCTCTACCCCTCACCCTTCACCTCCCTCCCCCAGGGAGCAGAGTCCTTACTCCCACCTACCAGTGCCTGTTCGGGGAGGAAGCTTTTGAAGAACAATGGGTCTGGGGACTGGAGAATGCAGAGGTAAAACTGGTAGAAAGGGAGAACTTCCTGGAATCAGGGAAGGCAGAAGCACATGACCTGGGAGAGAAAGTTCCTCACTGTCTTAGAGGGAAGACCTATGCTGTCTGAGGGAAGTTGGACCCTGGCTGACAAGGCCACCTTTGTCCCTACCCTCAGAACACTGAGCAGCTGTCTTCTCCCTCCGAAAGCCACCTACCCGTGTTTGGGCAGGGGTTACAATATACTTGCTTTTCTGCACTGAGAAAATTGCTGGGCCCACACAATGCCAACAGGTCAAAGGTGAGGACAGAGCATCACAAATGGAAATATCTGATTTACCAGCAGGCAAAGAGAGAGGGAAACACAGTGTCCTATTTGAAAGGAAAAACCAAAGCAAAGAGGTCATCCTGTGCCCTCTGACAGACAGCTGCACAAGCCCTGCCCTGGACTGTGGTGCATACCGTCCATCCCAGCACTCCAGAGACAGAGACAGCCGATTTCTGTGAGTTTATGGCCAGGCTGAGAGTTCTAGCACAGCCAGGCCTATGTATATCTAGAGACCCTGATTAAAAATACCTAACTACATAAGTAAAATCAATCAAAGGGATCTGGAGATGTAGCTCAACCGAGCCCTTGCTTAGCATAGCAAGGCCCTGGATTCAGTCCCTAAGTACCACAGAAAAGGTTTTGGAAGAGAAATAATCCAAGTTGGCGTCACACCAGGCCACAGCTCCCTCACGGTTTGAAGTAGGCCCTCAGGCCTGGAAACATAACTCATGGGTCAGTTTTCCATCTAGCCACAGTTTCCCGGGGTCCATCTGCATTTCAGGAATTCCAGTAGTGTCATGCCCAGCTTGGTCTCCTGGGCTGAGCGGGGACAGCTTTGGCCTTTACACAAGAGGAGCATTGGAAGTGGTTTCTAGAAAGCTGAGGCCAGTGGGAGACCTTTGTGCCTGGGGGAAGCTGCCTGCTCCAACTCCATCCATTCTCTGTGTGGAGACAGAGCCTGGATTCTGAAGGAAGCTGGAACATATCCTGGGTGGAGCCTGGGGAAGGTTGCGTGGCCTTTAACCTCTCTCTTCCCCATCGCTCTGTCCATAGGCACACCCTAGAAGGATCCTCTCCTCCAAAGGTGGCCTGGCCACTTGACCTAATCCAGGGGATACAAGTGGTGCCCAGTGCTAGCCTGCACATGCTGTGTTGTGGTTTGCCTTGCCAAGATGTGGTGTGGATAACATGGTTGGTGAACAGAGTTGGTGGACTGGGTGATCAGCATATTGTTGGTTTTATAAATTGCAGAATGGTAATAATGATGCTTAGTTCACCTATGTATAGGAAAAAGTTTTTTAACTGGACAAAAAGGGGGAAATGTTGTGGTTTGCCTTGGGGTTTTCTCTGAATTTGTTAAATAAAGGCAAGAGCGTGAGATTTGGGCAGAGGTAGGAGTTGGGAGTGAGAGGGGATTAGATTCAGAGGTTAGGTTGACAGTTGACAGTTGGAGACAGTTGAGCAGTGGAACCTGAGGAGGGGGGGTGAGGATTGACAGTTGAGGGAGGGGGGGTTAGAGAAGGAAGCCAGGAGGAAGAAGAGAGGGAGTTGGAGAGACGATGGGGAACTGAGAGGAGTTAGAGGTACCAGGGGGGAGAAGAAGCTGGAGACTTGGTAAATAAAAGGTGCAGGGATGAGTAATTTGGGAACTGGGATTAGGACAGTGTAATGTGGATCTGCCAAATCTAGACGCTGGATTGCTTTAATGCTAAATGAGTGTGTTTTTTTTTAAGAAAGAGTCTCAATTTAAGTAAGTGTGGCTGGGCTGAGTTTATGCCAAGATATCCAGCAGATATCTGGGGCACTGAGGTGTGGAACCTAGCAGGGTAAAACACCAGTTGTATGCTCTTTTGTGTAAGAGTCTCAGTATAAGAAAGTGTGTGGCTGGGTTGTGTTTCTGCCAAGATATCCAGAAGATATCTGGGGAAGCAGTGTGGAACCCTAGCAGGAAAAACACCCTGAGGAAAACATTCCACCCCCGGTTTTCGTTTATACATTTTACTTTTACTTTATTTTATTTATTTACGACAACATATGGCGCCCAACTAAACCATTAGAACTCAACTAACCTGAGATAAAAGTTTACTTCCCTCTCAACCCCAGAATAGGCAGGAGTACTAGTGGATTGGGAATTGACTGGGTCTGGAGGGTCTACGAAGAATCGAGAGGACTGCACGTATTCTGAAGCAGAGGGAGAAAAAAGGTACAAGGGGCTTCAGATCAGATACTACTTTGATGTAAGAGAGATATATAACTTTATGATACTTAAAGATGAGAAACATAATGAATATCTTTTGGGCCTTATGGAATGATATTTTGAATGGTCTGACAGTTGAGAATTTTGAGGAAAAAGACACTTTATCATTTACCAGTATTGCAATATTCATTCTTCTGATTTACTATATCTTCTCAAAAGACAGGGCCCTAAATAACAAATTTCTAGCTTTAGAACAGAAGATACAGGTAATTATGGAACAACATGAACAACAGAAAGAAAAATTAAATCTTGGCAATATAGCCTAGAAGGAACACTAGAATTGAAGACACAGAAAATTATAGATCAGAATAAGAGACAGAAAGATGAAAATGAAAGTGATAGACAGGAACTAGAAAGGATGTTAGAACAGAACATACAACAGCACACAGCCCTAAATAGCAAATTTCTAGCCTTAGAACAGAAGATACAGGTAATTATGGAACAACATGAACAACAGAGAGAGAAAATTAAATCTTGGCAATGTAGCCTAGAAGGAACACTAGAATTGAAGACACAGAAAATTATAGATCAGAATAAGAGACAGAAAGATGAAAATGAAAGTGATAGACAGAAACTAGAAAGGATGTTAGAACAGAACATACAACAGCTCACAGATCATACTGAACAGCAGAGAGAAAGTAATGAGGTTTGGAAGCAAGACTTAGAGAATAACTTTTTAAAATTAATCAATCAAAAGATAATGGATAACAAATTATTAGAAGTACAATATAAAGAAAAATTCAAGGTGTGTAAGCAGAACCTTGAACAGAGAATTCAGGAACTCAAAGAACAGGGGAAAGACAGAAAGAAAATATGAAGCACGGATACAGACTTTAAGAGAGGAATTTAAAATTACAACTAAAGAAAAAACTCAGGTAGAGACAGAAGATAAAATTAAGGAAAGCCAACCTAAGGTTTTTAGGAAACAAACTTTAGTCTATCCAGTTAGTGTGCAACAAAGGCCTCCAAACGATGATCATCCACAGGGTTATGAAGAATTTGAATGGCAACCCATGGATGTATTAGAATTAAGGAAATTTAAGGAAAGTGTAACTAATTTTGGAATGCATTCGCCATTTGTAAAACAAATCTTAATTTCTTGGGCTATTAAAAATAGAGTAATCCCCAAGACTGGAAAGATATGGTAAGAAACAATTCTAGAGCCTGCTGAAAATTTGCAATGGATTTCATGGTGGAGAGAAAGAAGTGAGGGAGATAGCAAGACAAAATAGAGCTAGGGGCAGAGAGATTTCCACAGATCAACTGCTTGGTGAAGGCCGCTTTGCTGAAGTAGAGGTGCAGGCTATATATGACGAAGAAACTCTGTCATGGTGTCGATTGTCAGCCTTAAAGGCCTGGGACAAAATCGCAGAATCAGGGAAAAAGACTTGAAACATTCACTCAAGTCATACAAGGTACTAAAGAAACCTTCCCTGACTTTTTACAAAGGCTTACCTCAGCTGTGGAAAGGAGTGTATCAGATTCAGCGGCAAGAAAGGCGATAATTGAGTCTTTAGCCTTTGAAAATGCAAATACCAAATGCAGGGAAGTAATTAGACCACTAAAGGCAAGGTCCGCACCAATAGATGAGTGGATTAGATATACAGCTGATGTTGGATCTTGTTCTCCTGATACTACTTTGATAGGAGAAGCTGCCACTGGACAGCTAGAGATGACCCAAGATTTCAAATGTTTTTAATTGTGGTGAGCAGGGCCATCTCAGATATTACTGTAATAAAAACCAAAGTGATACAAAAAGGGGACTGTGCCTCCTAGAATGTGTCAAAGATGTGGCAGATATGGACATTTGACTAGGAAGTGTACAGCAACAACAGACAGATGGGACCGCATCCTGACAAAAAAACTCCCAAGGGGCCTCTACATGAGCCCCAATACCAAACAGGGAGAATTCTCCTCCTCAGAACGATTAAACAACAAGACTTCAAAACGAATATTTTGGCTAACGTCTATAGAGGACCAAAGGCCAAAACTAAAAATACTGGTAGATAATATCGAAATTGAAGGAATGGTTGACACTGGAGCAGATGTTACCATCATCTCTCCAAAATCTTGGCCCATTAGTTGGCCACTTCAAGGAGTGGATATGCAGTTTCAAGGTGTTGGCACTTTATCCCAAATAAAACAAAGCATCAGGTGGCTTAAATGTATAGGACCAGAAGGTCAGGTAGGAAAATTAAGGCCATACGTGGCTGATATAGCCATTAATTTATGGGGAAGAGATCTACTACAGCAGTGGAAAACTCAAATTAATATCCCCTCAGTTTCAGGTTCTGGCCCTAAAATTCATCAGACTCCTAATAAAAACTTTAAATTAGTCAGGGAATGTTATCAAGGACAGTTAGAGACTGTCCAAGCTGTCCATAAGCAAGATACAGCAGAGGCTGACAATTTAGTGCTACCCCAAGGAGCCACTGCTGTTAAAACAACAACAGCCTTGCCACTAAGGTGGCTGACTGACCAACCCATCTGGATTGATCAGTGGTCCATGACAAAAGANAAACTACAGGCATTAGAGCAGCTAGTCCAGGAGCAGCTGGAGGCTCAGCATATAGAGGAGTCCACCAGCCCTTGGAATTCTCAGTATTTGTCATTAAAAAACAGTCTGGCAAATGGAGGGTATTGACAGATCTCAGAGCAATTAATAAGATTATTCAGCCGATGGGTTCCATGCAGCCTGGGATCCCACTGCCTTCTTTGTTGCCTAGGGAGTGGCCTATTATAGTGATTGACTTAAAAAGATTGCTTTTCACTATTCCTCTACATGAAGGCGATAAGGAAAGGTTTGCCTTTTGGTGCCTACCCTTAATAAGAGGTCGCCCCATAAAAAAGATATCAATGGAAAGTCCTTCCACAAGGAATGTTAAATAGCCCAACCTTGTGTCAATATTTTGTACAGCNGC